>NC_063195.1:21659174-21664174 GCF_017589495.1 Alosa alosa | reverse complement strand
TGGTATATGGTGTGGACATTAAGTTTAGTCATTAGTCTGACTTTGTGTGGGAATCGTAGGGGTCATGTTGTCACCAACAGCCCAGCTTTGGAGTCCCTGCTGTTTATGGTGGTAAACTGAAGTTCTGTAAGTCTTTTGGCATGGCCTTCTGTCAATGTAACATAATGGTGGAGGGCTATAGCAACTATCAGATTTGTGAACTAGGCCTACACAGGCCTTGACTGAAAATAATAGGCCTGTATTATGGTAAGAACATTAACCTATAGCACAGGCAAAAGGCAAAGCATTCTGTTGTGGTCCATCTCGCTAATATCCAATATCAACAGGCAAGCCCTGTCCAAATTTAAAACTCTCCAACGCTGCGCTGTCCACTCTGTCCATTGCTCGGTGTGGGGGCGCCTAGCACCGCGTTTTCGCCTGTGTATATGGTCTCCACGTGCTCTCCATGAGAAATAACACAGCGACCAAGATGCGACCAATCGGCTGCGAGCGAGGCGGGGCGCTTGTGGGGGCTGAATGGAACTTTTGCCTCTCTCCTCACTTCGGCGCTGAGGAGAGGACCGGTTTAGTGACAAAGAACGGTCTGACTCAGTGCTCTGGACTATCGCAGAAACTTGTGCACAACAAGTGCATGCATAGGGTGTCGGTTTGCTCGTTATGTCAGATTATCTCACAGCGAAAGAGAGGTTTTGATCATCTGAGGATTGTTTAGTTTTTGTGCGCACCGGAGCGCACCACCGGAGTCGTTTTCTACGGAGTGCTGAGCGGGATTTGAAAGAAGCCCTCTTCGCAACAGCAGCTATAATTCGGGATCCGTAGGATACGAGACCTTTTGGGTTCAGAGTATCAAAAGATTTCACGAACGTAACGTTGCCGCTGGTGGACTGTTTTTTGGTACGTGAAGACTTTTATTGACTGGATAAATTACCCTGTTTCTTTTCTTATATCTGAAAGGATCCTGTTTTGCAGCCGGGAAGGTGAGGATTTTTGATCGGATTTCGATTACTGCGTTCTGCTAGCTCATGCCTGCTAGTTGACATGCAAGGTGGCTAGCTAGATATTGATAGATTTGGTTTTCCGAAGTGTTCTGTCTGAAACCAGAGACTTATTTTCCAAACCACTCTGCGACATTACCAGCAGGCTAATTTTAAATGGAAGTTATCAGTGGGGCTTTGCCCATGGTTTAATTCGACCAGTTCTTAAAGTCTTTTGCACTGATTGAACGTTAACCTGTTGTTCATGAACAGGCGGTGGGGCTGTGTGTCCGTCAAGATAAGTTAACAGTTAAATTCAAATTGGAGCGCCTCTCGCAGATGAAATCTGATCTATTCGGCGGGGAAGCGCAGTAATACATTTCACCTTAACTTACATTGGACATTTTAATGGTGTATGTGGCGCCAGTGCTTTGGTTAACGACTTTTAAATTAAAACCCCCATTTATAACATAATTTGTAAATTATCCCAAATCAGATAAAATCAGCGCGTTGTGCCTTTGAATTTCCTTGGCATCCAACAGATCTACATAAACAAGATCTCTTGGAAAACATAATACGTGACACAAGGCTATATGGACATCATGCATGGATGATCTATGCTCTTTGAGCAATTAATTCGATCGGGGATGTCCGGGTAGATAAACCTCACGTTGAAGACATCAAAACAAGCTGGGGTTTACTGCAAAACCGGAGCCACAGCCTTAAGCGGATAAGTTCAAATCCCACTCTCAAATGTATTAATACCTTCCCAAGATCAATTTCTGATGGCTAAAATGAGTGGTTATCGCATAACGCCGAGACCTGACTTGTCTAATGTGACAGTGGATGACGAGGAAGGGGCGAGGTGCGCGGGCGATATGGAACAGTGTGGCCGTCAGCAAGCTCCGACCGGGACCATGTCTGTACTCGTCAAACCGGGGCGCTCGGCCACAGCTGGTCGTTGTCCGCCAGACACTGCAGGTCAAGCCGTGTGGGCGCGTTGTAACGAGGAGCGCGTGGACCCACGACCTGGCTTTAAAGAGAGTGCGCGGGAGGTCGATGAGTTGGTCGGCAACGCAGCAGGTGTGCTAAACGTCTCTGAGCAGCCCTACCGATTTCACGGGAATCCGAACGGGACTAGTAGAATGCCCGGAAGCGGCTGCCGTGGCGCACTTGAGGGGGCGAGCTCGCTCAAGGGTTGCCCTCGTCAGCGCTCGCGGAGCCCCGGCATCAACGTGTCCTCTCAGAACCAGATACAGAGAAAAGACAACTCGCTATTCGCTATGCCGGACCACGACGCTCACGGATATACTTACTACCAGGACGGCCGGGGAAACATTACACGGGACGTTTTCAATAACCGAGAAGCCCTGTTGTGCCGCGGGAGATCCAACCTGGTGTCCAGGATACAATATTGGATATGGGCGTTCATCCTTTTGTGGAACACACACGTGTTGAATGCGCAAGGTAGGAAATCGATTGTCTTGTCTGCTTTGCGTTGTCTAATGTGTATAATCAATGTTTAAAATGAATGTCTCACTCTGTTTATGAATTCTATGTTCTTCGATGTTCCCCTGTGCCCTTTCCACTGGTGTTTTTTGGTAATTGTTGTAGACCACCGTTTATTGGTGTGCAATAAGAAGAGAATTCATGTTGGGAGATTAGGTGCCAGAATACATGGTGGTGTGGGTTTTCATGCTTGAGTGTGCTTTCTCCAATGTGTGCCTGAAAAATAAAGTGTGAGTGTGTATGTGTGAGCGAGAGAAAGAGTGACAGCGGGTGAGTTGGAATGAGAGAGAGAGAGAGAGAGAGAGAGAGAGAGAGAGAGACGATGTAAAGGTCAGATGCTTTCGACTCACACATTTTCTCAGGTCACATAGGCGTCACATCCACTGAATGTCAATCTGACATATGTGTGTGTGTGTGTGTGTGTGTGAGTGAGTGAGTCGCAGGGGTGTAGGTCACAGGCCTCAGACCTCGCCCTGAGTGCCTCGTGCATTGAACCTGATTCAACGGATTTGATTTCCGTCAGTAGGCTACTGTATAGTACTGGAGCCTATCCCGTCACCTTTTCCCATCAGGGTGGCATGAAACTTTCAACGATCTTTGCTCACTGTTTGGTCCCTAGCCGAGAATTCGTATTGCCTGCGTGCCGGTGCCCCGCTGGCCAAGCACCCAAATCGGCTTAACAATGCGCCTTTAGATTACCAAAACTGTCAGGGTAGTCTAATGTACAGTGGAGCGGCTGGGTTTCTTTGGAGGCGGACATTCACAAACCTGCCAAGACAAAAAATGTAAACCCGCAGCCTGCCCGTTGACTTGCAGGATCGTCTACTTATTTTAACATGGCAACGAGATTAAGCGGATTTAAACAGAGTCCTGATCATCTCATTTTTTCCCTCCCAAAAACTGCCGTGTTTATGTCAGAGTCATTTTTTGTCTGTTAGTACGTTTTTTTTCAGTGGCTTGTAGAATGCTGATACACCAAAACATCACGCAACTTTGCGTCTATTATTCGTTGTGTAATCTTGCGGCATGCAAGGTTTAACCCCCTCCACCCCCGTTTGTAGGCTATTGTAGGCCAGACGTCTGCCTCGGTGTCCCAGTCCTACAATAAATATAACGCTGTTTGTTTTCAGTGCTTTAAGAGATCGAGTTAGGTTACTATTTCACACATCACACACTTAGCTCAATTAATTACGTGGTATCATTTGGCTGATGGAAACGTCTTTCCTACTTTACCTTTTTAGAACTCGTCTGTTTCACTTTGGCCTTTCTCCTCTTGCCCTCTTTCTCACTCATCTGTTTTCCCGGCTCTTTCTCTCTACTCCCCTCCTCGCGCTTGCAGAGTCAGCTTTCTCTTCGGTTTAATGTCAAGGTCTCGTAGAGGCTGGCCGCGACCCAAACCCGACCTGACTCGAGGTTGGACTCGGTATCGATCTCGGCGCCCGAGCCAAACGGCTAAATCGAACCAGGGGAATTAGAATCAGGTTCACCTTTCGCCTTCCACTCTAAAAGTTTAATGTTTTAATTATGGTCCTTTCCCCCACTTTCTTTCGGAGAAGAGAGCGGGAAGGATTTAAGGTGCAAGTGACCCTTGTTGCGCAGAAATTGAGAGCGCGCACTTGTGTGCTGAAGCTTACCTCGGAGAAAACCATGAGAATGAGGTTACTGACACGGTATTTAAAACTGAGGTTAAAAAATAAGATCACAGGCTTGGCCCAAATGTGATATTATGTTCTCGGTAAAAATGATGGCTCTTTGCTTGTAAACTCTGCTGGATAGCCTATTAACGGTGCTGGCATATTCAGGAATTGAATTTGGGTTTCTCCTGTGCGCCCGTGTGTGTGTGTGTCTGTGTAGTGTGAGATGTTATGCGTCTCCATGCTTCCAGCTCTCTCGCATTAGCAGCAATGCCTCTCTTGGTCTGAATAAATATGAACACCCCTAACGGTTCTTACTCCTAGAGAAATAAGGTCAGCGATGCGCGCGGTGCTGCGGCGGATCATCTTAATTGATAACCGGCATGACAGTGCAAGTCTTCGCCAGGAAAATAAACCGTCCAATCAATCTGATTAGCGCGGACCGACTCAGCAGTGAGGACTGTCCGGAGCGTGCTTGTGAATCACAGATGAGCTTAGTAAATGGGGAAATGGTGAAGGCTGTGTGTGTGTGTGTGTTAGAGGGAGTTGGTGCCCAACATAGAGGGGAATTAAAAAAGACATTAGCAAAAGGTCCGACTGATAAGGAAGTCAAGTGGTTATGTAGCAAAGGGAGAGAAATGATAGATGGAGAGAGAGAGAGAGAGAGAGAGAGAGAGAGAGAGAGAGATGGGGGAGAGAGAGAGAGAGAGAGAGAGATGGAGAGAGATGGAGAGAGGGCGGGAGTGAGGAAGACACATCCTCCTATCCCTGCTGGAATGGAGTAAATAGAAGAATTAATTTGGAGAAAGGGGCTCAGCCTTCCAGGAACAAAAGTGGGAGGTAGAGAAAGAGAGCGAGAGAGAAAGTGAGAGAGATAGTGAGA
>NC_063195.1:21631674-21651674 GCF_017589495.1 Alosa alosa | reverse complement strand
TGGGCCTGTGTGTGTGTGTGTGTGTGTGTGTGTGTGTGTGTGTGTGTGTGTGTGTTTTGTGTGTGTGCGTGTGTGTGTTTGTGTGTGTGTGTGTTTGTGTGTGTGTGTGTGTGTTTGTGTGTGTGTCCGTGTGCATGTGTGTATGTGTGTGTTTTATACCACCAAAAGCCTCTCCTCAGGAACTGGATCCTGGAGCCTTTAACTCCCAATCAATAACCAAGCCAGGTGCTGCCAATCAAGGTCATTACAAGCAGAGCACCTGAGCAGAGATAGAACAGGGACAAACAGCACTGGAACAAACATACATCACAGGGAACACATACAGCCATAACAGTGTGTGTGTGTGTGTGTGTGTGTGTGTGTTTGTTTATATGTGTGTGTGTCAATTTGATCTTGTCGTAATCATAAGGCCTTTCTGCTTTCCATCATCTAAATTAGACCTACAATTTCTTAGCAGATTGTATATGCATGCACACACACTCTCCACAACACACACACACACACACACACACACACACACACACACACACACACACACACTTATTCATACTTAAATTCTTTACACATTATTCAGAACTACATTCAGCTCTACATCTCCAGCTGTGCTCTTCAACCACAAAAAGACAGAGAGCACACACTCTTTCACACACAACACACTCACTCCCTCTCTCACACATACACACACAAACACACACCCACTCACAGTTGGATATAGAGGATGACGGCACAAGATGGACTGCTTATGATTATGGCTCTTCAGTGTGTGTGGGGTAACCACTTGTAATGGGACACAGATATGGCGTGTGTGTGTGTGTGTGTTTGTGTGTGTGTGTGGCACAAGACATTAAGTGGCCACATTTATGTTTTGCTGAAGCGGAAGTGCAATTTCCGTGATTCACAGGCACACACACACACACACACACACACACACACACACACAATCTAGTGACCATTGCTTGCATCCATTTAGTGATAACCAACTCCCTCCTTACCAACTTAGTAAATACTGAGGTGAAAATAAAACAGGAAGCTTGTCTTGCCACTCATATCCCGTTGAGAACAAAGGAAATGATGCGACAGTCCTCATCTGTTCTAATGCCCATGATTGCATCTGATTGGCTGTCGCCTGGCAGCCTTGTCTGTCCTCCCTTATTTATTTTCTTTCAGGTTTTCATTTTCTTTATTTTTATTTTCCTTTTTGCGTTGTTGCCAGGGAGCAGGGCACACCTATTTAATCAGCGTAATTAATTGAACACAGGAACAGACACACACACACACACACGTTGAGGTTGTTTATGGTTCCCATTTAAACTGTCCATGTTGACTTACTAAATGGCTCATCGATTAAAAGAGGAAAAAGTCCTCACAAGCCCAAGCCTTAGTGTACAGCGGATAATCCTGAGCCCTGGACCTGGACATCACATAAGTCCCTTGGTCCTGTGTGTGTGTGTGTGTGTGTGTATGTGTGTGTGTGTGTGTGTGTGTGTGGGTGGGCCTTCAGAGAGAGAGATGAAGAGGGAGAAATGTTGGAAAGAAAAAAAGGCATAAAGACTGAGGGAAGGTAGGAGAGAGAGAGAGAGAGAGATAGTGAGAGAGAGAGTGAGAGAGAGAGTGAGAGAGAGAGTGAGAGAGAGACCTTGAGTGGGAGAGGTCTTTGCTGGCTGGTTTGAGGTGTGAAATTCATAGTGCTTCGAGTCCTCTTCACGTGCAAGAGCTGTGGAAATTCTGTCTGAGTACCATTTTACAGGGAAATGAATATTCATTCTCCTTCTTCTCATTCCCTTTCTCCCTCTCTCCTTGTTGCTTTCTCTCTCTCTCTCTCTCTCTCTCTCTCTCACACACACACACACACACACACACACACACACACACACACACACACACATAGACACACACACACACACATAGACACACACACACACACACATAGACACATATGCAAACACATTCACTTCACAAAGCACAGAAAGCCTTCTCTCCCACTACACACACACAGATTTATAGTGACGTTTCAAGACCTTACGGCCATTCCTCAGACTTCATAGCCAGGCCAACATGTGTGTGTGTGTGTGTGTGTGTGTGTGTGTGTGTGTGTGTGTGTGTGTGAGTGACTGTCTCCTACTAGCATGTAGCTCTGGAATGGCTGGTGGTATGTGTCTCATTAACAGCCACTTGAGAGAAGCATGGCAGCTATGTCACATATGAGATGAGCTGACACCTGACACACACACGCACGCACACACACACACACACACACACACACACACACACACACACACACACACACACACACACACACACACACACACATACTCGCACATACACACAGTTGCACATAGCCACAAACACACATGTGTGCACATACAGTACTTACAAACACATGCACTCACACATGTGCTTCTACATACACACACACACACACACTCACATACACACATACATACACACACACACACACACACTTCTGAGAGGTGTGGTCCTGAAGGCGAGGAGAGATGCCATAACCAGACAGATTTACTTTCTTGTGACACACCCACCCACCCCCACACACAGGCCTAATGCATTATAATCAAACACCATGCTACAAGTGTTACATCTGTATATTTGTACACATTGTGACATGCATATTTAGCATATTTACACACACACACACACACACACACACACACAGCTGCCACAAAGCTTTGTTATGTCTTTATAACAGTAAAAGTAGAGCAGGAGAAATAGAGAGACAAACAAGAAAGAGAGAGAGAGAGAGAACTGAAGAAACGAGAGAAGAAAAATGAAAGGGAGGGGATAGTTCTGAGTCTTCTCTCTCTCTCTCTCTCTCTCTCTCTCTCTCTACCTCTCTCTCTATCATCTCTCTCCCTCATCTACTCTCTCATTGCCTTGTTCTTCTTCAGCCTGCTGTCGTTTATCAATAATCCATTAGAGTGGCTCCTTTTGTTTCTGCAAATCTGTGCTTTGATGCTGCGCTGGCTCCAGTTTGCTGACTGGAGATAACACACAAACACATATGGCACGCGCACACACACACGCAAACACACACACACACACACACAGATGTGCACACACACACACACACACACACACACACACACACACACACACACACACACAGAGAGAGACAGATGCACACACACACACACACACACACACAGACACACACACACACACACACACACACACACACACACACACACAGAGAGAGACACAGATGCACACACACACACACACACACACAGATGTGCACACACACACACACACACACACACACAGATGCACACACACACACACACACTACTGCACTGATGCTTCCTTCTCTTGTTGTCCAGCTGGGATAATGATCCTCCTTCTCCTTCATTCTTCTTTTCTTCAGTCCACCTCTCATTCAGGCACTCCGCTTTCTCTCTCCCCCTCTCTCTCTCCCTCCCCCTCTCTCTTTCTCTCTCTGTCATTCTCTCTCTCCCTCCCCCTCTCTCTTTCTCTCTCTGTCATTCTCTAGGTCTCTCTCTCTTGACTTCCACTCTGTCTCTGTGCCAAAGTATGGAGTCTCCTCCACTCCTTCCAAATGTTACACTGCGTGTGTGTTGCTAGTGTAGAGTGGTTTAAAGTCCACTCACTGACCGAAGCTTCAACTTAGTGTGTGAGTGTGTGTCTGTGCGTGTGTGTGCTCTCCCTCTTGCATGAATGTGTGTATCAGTGTGTGTGTGTGAATGTGTGTGTGTGTGTGTGTGTGTATGTGCATCTGTGTCTCTGTGTGTGTGTGTGTATGTGCTGTGCTGACATAGATAATGTGATTATACTCACTTGATTGGTACTTTGTGACTGTGTGTGTGTGTGTGTGTCCGTGTGTCCGTGTGCATGCGTGTGTGTGTGTGTTGTCACCAGAGGAGATAGAAACTCTGTTCTGGTACATGAAAGCAGTCTCTGTTGTTGCACTGTCGTAGAAGGTGGAGAACTGTGTGTGTGTGTGTGTGTGTGTGTGTGTGTGTGTGTGTGTGAGTGTGTGTGTGTGTGTTTGTGTACTGCATTGCATGTAAATCTCAAAATGACCAGTAAAAGTTAAGCCACACATATTGATTATACAGTTTTTTTGTTTTCCACCACAGACACACGCACGCACGCACACACACACACACACATACACAGATTTATACATGAGAGGAGATTGTTGTTGTATCTGTGCATTTTTCAGCTGCTATGTGATTTGATGCATCACATTTAAAATGAAGGGTTGGTGTTCTCATCTAAAGTACAAGGAGGCAGGGACACACACACACACACAAACACACACACACACACACACACACACACACACACACACACACACACACACACACACACACACACACACACACACACACTCACTCACTCACTCACATGCACAGAGAAAAACACACTCATCCATAGGGATGAAAGGAAATCTCAATGCACCTACTGTTTTATGCAGAATCCATCAGTGATTGTGTAGGCTTTTGTAAATGCAAAGAGCACACAAAGAGAGTGCTGCTGATTATTATGGAAACACACACACACACACACACACACACACACACACACACACACAGGCTGACAGTGTAACAAAGAGAGTGTGTGTATCTGATGGATCTGCTTGGTTGCACTTTTTTCTGTTCAGGTGATTTCTCCACTCCAGATTATCTGCAGTGCCCAGTCCACCTGCATTTACACAAACTAATGCACATGTGGAAACACACACACACACACACACACACACACACACACACACACACACACACACACTCCACCTGCATTTACACAAACTAATGCACATGTGGAACAAAACACACACACACACACACACACACACACACACACACACACACATACACACGCACACTCCACTCCTGCATTTCAACTAATGCACATGTGGAAACACACTCATTCTGCATACTGCAGTTTTCTGGAGACTCTTCTGACCATAAATAGCCACATTAATTAATTGAATTGTGTGTGTGTGTGTCTGTGTGTGAGTGTGTTTGTGTGTTGTTTTTGTTTATTATTTTTTGTTGCAGTCTCTCTCTCTATCTCTCTCCCTGTCCTATTGTATTTTGTCTTGTTTACCTAATAAAGTCTTGCCACTCTGGAATATTTGTCTCAAGTTGCTCTAGAATTGATTCGTGTCCCTGGGACAATTCTGTTTCCTTGTGTCTGCACTGCATATATCAGAATGGAACAAGCTAATTTGGTTTTGTGTTTTGTATGTGTGTGTGTGTGTGTGTGTGTGTGTGTGTGTTTCTCTGGGTTGTGTACATGTATCTCCATGTGTGTTTGTGTCTTTAAATGAGTGTGGAAACATCTTTCATAAGAAGTAGGCCAATTTTGCTGTGGGTGTGTGCGTGCACGCATATGTGTGTGCGTGTATGAGTGTGTGTGTGCGTGTGTCTATCACTGGTGACTTATTCTGTCTTAATGGCTGTGGCATCATGGTTAATATGCGTGGTTGAATCATTAATATGCACAATCGATACTTAATTGGCTCTGGCAGAAAACAAATTATTATTTTCCCCCCAAAATGAGTTTTCTGCCTTGTTGTAAAGTAATTAATTGCTAGGGGTAATCGCCTTTGACTGCCGGTGGGTCCAGTGGTGTGTGTGTGTGTGTGTGTGTGTGTGTGTGTGTGTGTGTGTGTGTGTGTGTGTGTGTGTGTGTGTGTTTGTGTGTGTGTGTGTGTGATGGGGGGTTGTAAGGGGAGGTAACAGCGCATCCTACTAGTCTAGTTGCTGAAGATTCACCCATGTATTAAGAGTTATGTTTTGTGTGTGTGTGTGTGTGTGTGTGTGTGTGTGTGTGTGTGTGTGTGTGCATCTAGTGCTCAGAGAGAATTAAAACCAGTGCCTTGTGTGTAGCTGTAAAGAGGAGAGGAAGATATAATTGATGATTTTGTTTGTGCGTGTATGTGTGTGTGTGTGTGTGTGTGTGTGTTTGTTTGTTTTGCTGTTTCTGTTTTGTTGTGATTGTTTGTGTGTGTGTGTGTGTGTGTGTGTGTGTGTGTGTGTGTGAGAGAGAGACTAACAGAGAGCAGTGAATGTTGAGAGTGAGATAGACTCTGAGTGAGTGAGAGTTTGAGAAGTTAGATGTATTATTGTTATTATTGTTGTTGTTGTTGTTGGTGATGATATTCTCGTATTTGTTGTTCCATAACCTGCAGATAGGTTTCTTTTCCCCCTTTGGACATAGTCTTAATTTGTTGTCTGTTTTCACCTATTTCCACAATAGCCTATTAGAGTTTGTTCATATGAAGTTATTTTATTAACCCAAATTAACCTGGAATGAGTGGAATTAAGAGATGGAGAGAGGGAGGGAGGAAGGGAGGGAAGGAGATGGTTGATATTTATTATTTATCATAATAAATACTCATTATCAAAATTGTTGCACTTTGGCAAGGCTGTTTGTGTTGTGTCACGGTCAATCTAATAAAGCTTTTTTGAAATTGCAAGTTAATCTCGAGGAGGGAGGGAGGGAGGGGGAGAGAGAGAGAGAGAGAGAGAGAGGAGGTTGATTGCTTATACCTTTTTTTGTAACCTTCCACTGATTGGGGGCAGTATTGAAGGATTGACCCGATCCTTCTGGAACAATCCGTATGAGCCTCTCCGTAAGGCTGAGAGGGGCCCAAACATTTTACCTTACAGAGAACGACAGAAGAGAGAGAAATGCTGTTGGAAAGAGGATGGAGAAAGATAGAATGACACAAGGAAAGATGGAGAACAGGCAGAGAGAGAGAGAAAGAGAGAGAAAGGCAAAAATAGGAGTATAAACTTCCAAAAGGGCGAAGATTAAGAAAGAGCAAGAAAAGACATTCCTGTGTGGTTCAGGCATTTAAGCTTGCCAGATTTTAAGTGTGTGTGTGTGTGTGTGTGTGTGTGTGTGTGTGACAATTTTGGCTTCCCACAATTAAATGTTCAACATTAAAACTGCGAGCTCTGCCCCATTGAATGGTCTGTATAAATCAGCTTGTCCCCCGAAGCGGATCCGCTGACATCTGGATGATGTCCGTTTCCAAATCAGCAAAAATGCAGAACGTTTGGAGCTATTTTCTTTGGAAATCACCTAAAACCGAGAGAGATGTGTTCGGTGCACTTGATTTGAGTGTAAGAGTTCAATACACTAATGTATGATTCATTTCACTTCCGGTTATGCTCCTGGAAGTCGTATAATGGCAAGTGTGGAAACGGGCACCAATGGGATCCTTTTCAGATGGACCTGCAGAGCAAATTCAAATTTGCTAACAGGTTTGTGTGGGTTCACCCAGGCTAATATCAACCATTTCACAATGCACAGTGTTTCCCATACATTGACTAATCTGTGGCGGGGCGCCACAAAATCAAATCCGGCCGCTACACATTAATATTCTAAGTTTAATTTAATTTAAATTAAATATAACATCAAGTCCTTGCATTGAGCTGTGCTTTTTAGGCACGCTAGCCTTTCCTCAAAGTTCCGCTCTCTCTCTCAGAGCCAGCTGCCCCTCCTCTGCATGTGCATTTAACAAAAATATTCACGATTGTTGAAGGATTGTTGTTGCCACATAGAAGCATTGCATAGAAGACGTCTGGCTAAATTGCTATTAAACCGCTTTTAGCGTCAGTGGACCATGCTCACGCAAAATTTGTTCAAAACTGCTGCATTGAAGTTAACTCTGCTAAGGTCTTATCACAACATAGTAGGCCACATTGAGGAGACTAAACTAAGTTAAGTTATGCAATCAAGCAGTATCTCAAAGCTAACATTACTGTTTGGATGTCGAATTTAGCATGTCTAGCCTACTTACAGCTGCTTGTCAATTTCGTTGAAGGGCTCATTTTATTGACTAAAGTGTTTTCCAATATTCAAAGTGCACCCCGTTGTCCGTCAGCTACCGCCACAAATTGAATCCAATTCTGTGGGAAACACTGATGCATAAATGCTACATGAATGCAACTTTTTCATGAACATGACCTAGGCTTAATACTGAATAACGCCAACGGACAAATGATTTATTCTAACAGACAAGACTAGAAACAGCCTGGCAGTTTATCCTGCAAGAGAGTTAAGGGCCGTTCACACGAACAACTAAGATAATTATAAAAAAAATTGTTCTCGTTCATATGAATGACGACGTTCACACACAAACTATACCGGTAACGACATGAAGAACGATATCGTTGGGGATCACTTTCAGAGTGATTTTGAGAATGCTAAAAGATTACAGCCAATCAGAACCCATCACATTTTAGCCATCACATTCATTAACGCAAGAGAGACTTTGCTTTTCGTTGTTCCGTGTGGATGCTTTTATCATTACAGTTATGGGTTATCAATTATTGTTCCTGGAAAAAAATGGCCCTTTAGAGGGAGAAGACATAGATAGAGTCTTCAAGAGATAGAAAGCAGGTGTGGGGTCTTCACAAGTGGCAGATAGGGAAGTAATAAACCAGATAGCAGGTCATGATATGTTTTGCATTGACAAGTGCAATAAAACATATTTTAGTGAATAATTGTGATAAATAATCCTGATCTCAATATTGATCAAAATGATCATGGTAATGATTGTGTTTATAATCATGCAGACCTAATGTGTAGTGTGCACTGTGTGTGTGTGTGTGTGGGGTGTGTGTGTGTGTGTGTGTGTGTGTGTGTTGGTTGGGGGTCTGTTGTCTGGTGTGTGTGTGAAAGAAAGTGGGTCAGCCTGATCATATTTGACCCTCTTTAAGAGACGCAAACATACCCGAAATGTGCCTAATCTCTATCTCTCTCTCTCTCTCTCTCTCTCTCTCTCTGTGTGTTTGTGGGTGAGAGATTTGTAATCATGTTGTACTAATCGAGTATGATTGGGTTACGTGGCAAATGCCATGAACTGGAAAGTGAGTTTGCTCAGCCACACACGCACATGCACACACACACACACACACACACACACACACACACACACACACACACAGACTAGTGCTTCAGAGGCGAATCAATGTGCCCTGATTACTCCAGATATAGGTGGCCCTTCTATGACTCCACCTGATACAGTCATGATTTGGCCCCTCTCACTCTCTTTATCTACCACTCTCTTCATCTCTATCCCTCTCTACCTCTCCCTCTCTCTTTATCTACCACTCTCTTCATCTCTCTATCCCTCTCTCTCTACCTCTCTCTCTCTTTATCTACCACTGTCTTCATCTCTCCATCACTCTCTCTCCTCCTCTCTCTCTCTCTTTATCTACCACTCTCTTTGTCTCTCCATCCCTCTCTCTCTACATCTCCCTCTCTCTTCATCTACCACTCTCTTCATCTCTTTATCCCTCTCTCTACCTCTACCTCTCTTTATCTACCACTCTCTTCACCTCTCCATCCCTCTCTCTCTACCTCTCCCTCTCTCTTTATCTACCACTCTATTCATCTCTCCATCCCTCTCTCTGCCTCTCCCTCTCTCACACTTTCCTTCACTTTTCAATGCCATTCTCGTCCTTGTTCTCTCACATCTTTCCCCCTCACTCTTTCTCTCTCATCACACACACACACACACACACATACACACACACACACACACACACATACACACACAAACACACACACACACACACACCGCCTTTAAGGGAGAAAAGGAGAGCTCGCTTGTAATATTTCTGTTTGCGAGTGTATGTTTGATTGTGAGAGAGAGAGAGAGAGAGAGAGAGAGAGAGAGAGAGAGAGAGAGAGAGAGAGAGAGAGAATGTGCGAGTTATCCTTAAATGGAGAAAAAGGAAAAATGCTCTTTTGGCCCCGGCATGGTGCCAGTTTAGTGTTTGCATTTTTTTGTGTGTGTGTGTGTGTGTGTGTGTGTGAATGTGTTTGTCTGTGTTTAGCGTGTATTCAAGAGAAAAACAGTGCACGGTGACAGATAGCACAGATGAAATTGTGTGTGTGCTTGTATTCATATCAGGCAGATAGAAAAGCAGGAGGGTTGATGGTAGAAAAGCTAATGTCTGTGTGTGTGTTTGTGTGTGTGTGTGTGTATGTATGTGTGTGTGTGTGTGTGTGTGTGTGTGTGTGTGTGTCCTCTTAAATCTATTATTTGGAAGCGTTGCAGGGCTGATAATGGTTATCGTGCCCATGAATAGAACTGCCCGCGGATTTTATTATCTGATGCTCCTGTTCCCTTCCAAAAAGCCTTTCATCGCTCCCATCTCTATCTCTCTCTCTATGTGTGTGTGTGTGTGTGTGTGTGTGTGAGAGAGAGAGAGAGAGGGGGAAAACAGAGAGAAAGAGAAAGAGAGAGAGAGCAATAACCTGCATTTGTTTCAACATGAAGTGGCAGTATCCCTGGTTTCTGTTTTCTGCTCAATGTGACATCTGCAGATGAGCATCTTCTGGTTGGGCTTTAAGCTTTGGACGCACAACACACACACACACACACACACACACACACCACACATTTGATTTCCTTATTTGAATCCACCAATCAAATTTCTTACAGAAAGGATTCAAATATTCTCAGAGATAACACAGCTTTGACACTCAAGGGTACATAAAGCATCGCCTACGCCACACAGTAAGGCTGCCTATCACAGCTGATATGGAGCAGAAATTTCACCAGCTGTTTAGACTTTCCTTTTATTTGGCCTGCCAGTCTTAGTCTACTGACAGTCAGTTTGTGGACATGTCCCAGGCTGCCAAATATCAATGCCACAAACTTACATGCATAGCCTAGGTCACTGATCTTTGCAAGGAAGGGTTGGTAATAGGGGTGGGCGATATGGACAAAAAATAATATCTCGATATTTTTTGTGATTTTGACGATAAAGATAATTAGTCGATATCCTTTAAAAACTTGTTTTTGTTAAAGTCTGAGTTACTTTACAGCTCATTATTTATGAATAGCATCATTACAATAATAACCAATAACCTAACCTGTGACTTTTAACCAAATCAACCAATGCATTGTCACTCTATGACACATTTCCAATTCTGCCCCTAATTTTGTGTGTGTGTGGTAAATGACATGGTCTAGCCAGCTACATTAGAGAAGATGAATAGGCCTATAACAGTTTCCCAAGAGAAAGTCTGAAGCTGAAGTTCCTTTCAAACCTTTAGGGATTCACTGTAAAACTAAGAGCAGACCAACAGAGTAGCCTACATCTCAGTTATTTCCTTCTATGTTTTTTTTTAGAGCAATCAATGAGGCTAGCATTCCAAGTTACAGAATAAACTATCGCGTTAGCTTATGGCTAATGTATGAGAAATCCCATAGAGATGCTAATACATAATCGGTAAACCAGATATTTAGAGCTAACTTCAGTCCATTTACAAAAGAGTTACATGAGAATAGTTTATTTTGTTTACAACTGACTATTAAAATACTCAAAAGGCTAATGTTTTCTCTCCATATAATACCGTGTAGGAAAAACGTGACTGTCTCATCAATGCTACTTGAATGAAGTAGGCAGATAAAAAATCCCAAGTAGGCTACTCTCCTGCACAAAATAAAATTAGGCTGCGTGGGACAACGTTGCTGACCCACTAGTGATCCGCATTGACACTTGCTCTGTTGCACTCTCCTCAAGATAGCCTACCTCCTGGGAATGTATGAGTCTTCAGTGCGTGATTTCAAGTGTTTAAATACTCAATAATGTCAATTTGCACATCGTTAAAACAACAATCACGATATTATCGCAGACAATATATATCGCCCACCCCTAGTTGGTATTTAGTCATTTTTTCAAAAAAGGCTATGTCCATATACAGATCATAAACACAACCTATTTCAAGGACCTCCTTTATATCTTTATCTACAAAACACAAATAAACACACACACACACACACACACAAAACATACATAAACACACACACAAACACACCTCGGAATCAGAACATAGCTAATGCTTGGGAAATCGATGTGCACAGATTGCGAGGTGGTTCTCTGATTTGATTGGCTGATCGATGGCTCTATGAGACCAGTTTGTTTGTGTGTGTGTGTGTGTGTGTGTGTGTGTATGTGTTGATGAAGGAAGTGTTTAAATGCTTGCCATTATTGTGTTTGTGTGCAAAGTGATTATTGGATTGTATGTGTGTGTGCATGCATGCATGTGTTTGCGTGCTATTTCATATGCATACGAGCGCAGTTTTAGTTCTCTCTGTGACAGCACTGATGTTGTCGTAGCTTCCGTGTCCCAGTCGTATTTTGTGATATATTCCGTTTGGATTATTGAACGGGACCGTCGGAGTGACAGTTGTGGCGCGTGTGACTGGGGGCGCCCGTAACCTACCTTCCACCGAGGTTCTGTTGGGAATATTGGAGCACATCTGGAACATTACGCAGACACACAAGTCCCAAAACCAATCTGTCAGCAAATGGATTTGGGAAGGAGCAGACTGCACAAAGAGGCACTCTTGCACACACACACACACACACACCCACACACACACACACACACTCTCATAGACACACACCACACACACACACACACACACCCACACACACACACTCATAGCACACAGACACACACACACACACACACACACACACTCATAGACACACACACACACACACTCACACACACACACACACACACTCTCATAGACACACACACACACACACACTCACACACACACACACACACACTCTCATAGACACACACACACACACACTCTCACACACACACACACACACACTCTCATAGACACACACACACACACTCACACACACACACACACACACTCTCATAGAC
Organism: Alosa alosa; assembly: GCF_017589495.1. NCBI lineage: Eukaryota > Metazoa > Chordata > Actinopteri > Clupeiformes > Clupeidae > Alosa > Alosa alosa. The sequence goes on along the minus strand of NC_063195.1, from coordinate 21,638,975 downwards.
ACACCCCCACACACACACACTCTCATAGACACATACACACGCTCACACCCACACACACACACTCTCATAGACACACACACACACACACACTCTACACACACACACTATAGATACATAGACATACATACACACCTATATTACACCTCATAGACACACATACACACACACACTCTACACACACACACTTCCTATAGACACATTGTATACACACATATGTTTGTTACACACACTTCTATAGATACATAGACACACACATACCCCACACACACTCTTATAGATATATAGATACACATATTATTACCTATTATTATTACTATAGGACATATTAGATACACATACACACTCTACACACACATTTTATAGACATATAGATATTATTACACACTATAGACATATAGATACATACACATAATTTATTATTATTAATTTACATAATATTACACTTTATAGAGTTATTATTAGATAATATTATTAATTTATTATTATTATTAGTATACCTTACACACTTTATAGATACATACACACGTTTCACACACACACACACACACACTCCACACACACACTCTCATAGACACACACACACACACACACACACACACACACACACACACACACACTACATAGACACACAGACACACACACACACACCCACACACACACACCTCATAGACACACAGACACACACACACACCCACACACACACACACTCTCATAGACACACAGACACACACACACACACCCACACACACACTCATAGACACACACACACACACACACACACACACACACACACACACACACACACACACACACATCCATGAAGGGATACAGCCCCTACTCTCCCTAATTTAATTTCTCCTCATTTTGTTAACCCCATTTTCATAAGCGAGGGAGAGATGAGGCATAAACAGAGAGGGGAGATAACAAGAACAATATTCGCTGACATTTTAAATCTTTATTACCTGTGTGTAACAGGCCCAGATCTGATGACGAGACAGAGAGAGAGAGGGAGGGAGAACCACGTATTAAATACAACCGAGGTCTCACAGCACACTTGCCCCCATACATGCACACACACACACACACACACACACACACACACACACACACACCTTTTTCCTACCGTCTACCACTGTCTCTTGTCCCTCTCCATAAACTGATTATCGACATGTTTTCACGATCAATATTTATACCACGATAGTTCCTGCTTTGAAATCACATGTGTTTGGACTCTCCCTTCAACCTGGCACTCTGCTCAGTTCTCTCTCTCTTTCTCTCCATCCTCGTCTTCATCCTCCTTTGCCTTCTAATCTCCATCCTTCTGTTTTATCCTCCTCTGCCCACCCCAGTCATCTTACCATGTCTTTAGCTTTTCATCCCTCTCCTCCCTCCTCCCCCTTCATTTCCTCTCTCTCTCCTTCCCATGTCTCTCCTCCCTTCTCTCTCATCTTTCTCTCCAAGCATCCTCTCTCCTTCCTTCTCTCTCTATGTCCTCCTCTCCTCCTCTCCAGTCCTTGATTGTTTTATTGAAAACCTTACTGGCATAAATGTTACAGTTGAATTATTACACAGACACTAAAACAAAAGAAAAAATAATCATCTTCTAGTTATGTTGAGCAAAATTGAAACAAAATATCACCAAATAAGAAACGCCTTAACAGTAACAACACTCCAAATGGCCAAGCAGTGGGTACTTTTGTGTACTCCCAGGCTATGACCTCCCTCCTCTCTCCCTCCTTCCTCGCCTCCTCCTCTCCTCCCTCCTTGCCTCTCCCTCCCATTCTCGGCCTCCCTCCTCCCTCCTCCCACCTCCCTTGCTCTCTCCCTCATCTCCCGCCTCCCTCCCTCTCCTCCCTCCTCCCTCCTCTCCTCCTCCTCCCATCCTCCTCCTCCATCTCTCCTCCCTCCTCCCTCCCTCCTCCTCCATCTCCCTCTCCCTCTCTCCTCTCCTCCTCCCTCTCTCCTCTCCTCCCTCCCTCTCTCCCTCTCCTCCTCCATCTCCTCCCTCTCTCCTCTCCTCCATCTCCTCCCTCTCCTCCTCCTCCTCTCTCTCCCTCTCCTCCTCCTCCTCCATCTCCTCCTCCCTCCTCTCCCTCTCCTCCTCCTCTCCTCCTCTCCTCCTCCTCCCATCTCCCTCCCTCCCTCTCTCCATCTCGCCTCCTCTCCTCCCTCTCTCCTCCTCCTCCATCTCCTCTCCTCTCCTCTCCTCCTCCTCCTCTCCTCCTCCATCTCCTCCCTCCTCCTCCTCCTCCCTCCCTCTCCCTCCTCCTCCCTCCTCCTCCATCTCCTCCTCCTCCATCTCCTCTCCCTCCTCTCCTCCTCCATCTCCTCCTCTCTCCTCCTCCTCCGCATCTCCTCTCCTCTCCTCCTCCCCCTCTCCTCCTCCTCCATCTCTCCCTCTCCCTCTCTCCTCTCCTCCTCCCTCTCTCCCTCTCCCTCCTCTTCCTCTCCTCCTCCCTCCTCCTCCCTCCTCTCCCTCCTCCTCCTCCTCTCCTCTCCCCCTCCTCTCCTCCTCCATCTCTCCTCTCCCTCTCTCCTCTCCTCCTCCATCTCTCCTCCTCCATCTCTCTCCCTCTCCTCCTCCTCCATCCTCTCTCCTCTCCTCCTCCATCTCTCTCTCTCCTCTCCTCCTCCATCTCTCCTCCTCCTCCCTCCTCACAGTCTGTCACCTTTTCCTTTCTGTCAGCTTTCTTCTATGTATCATTCTTCATTTCTTTCTTCTATTCTTCTCTTCTCTCCTCTCACCTCTCCTTCTCTCTGATGGGGCCAGATGGTGTATCATATGACAGACGTTGTTGGTGTAATCCAATGCTTTCCTCCTCCTCCTCCTCCAACTGCTCTCCTCCCTCCCTCTTCTCCTCTCCTCTCTCCCTCCCTCCTCCTCTCCTCTCTCCCCCTCTCCTCCTCTCCTCTCCTCTCTCCCCCCTCCTCCTCTCCCTTCTCCCACTATACTCCCCAACACCTGTTCTCCTCACCAGAGACCACTGCAGACAACCAGGCTGCAGAGACCACACTGAGTGTGAGAGAGACAGAAATAATGATTTTCAACCTGTTTGTTTGTATATGTTTGTACAGTGAGTTTTGTGTTAGTTTGTGCGTGCGTGCGTGCGTTCGTGCGTGCATGTGTGCGTGTTTGTATGCGTGTGTGTGTGAAAGTGTGTGTTTGTGAGTGAGAGACTGTGTGTGTGTGTGTGTGTGTGTGTGTGTGTGTGTGTGTGTGTGTGTGTGTGTGTGTACTGTATGTGTGTTTGTGTGTGTGTGTGTGTGTGTGTATGTGTCTGTGTCTCTGCCTGGCCCTGTGTGTGTGAGTGTGTGTGTGTGTGTGTGTGTGTGTGTGTGTGTGTGTGTGTGTGTGAGTGTGAGTGTGTGTGTGTGTGTGTGTGTGTGTGTTATGTAGACACACAGGTGTTCTCTCCTCCCCTCCCTTCCCAGTAGTCAGACTGCTTCTCAGTCTGAGCCCTCCTTCCAGATGTGGGATGTCCCGGTTCACAAAACAAAGACTCCGCTAATCCGCGGAGATGTGCCAATCCTGTCCTCTTGTCAAACAACAAAGACTTCCCTCGCTGCAGGGATACGCCACCTCACTCCTGCTCCACAGAAGAACAAAGGCTCCCGAGCCAGTCACAGAGGTATAGCTATCTATCCTCAGTCTTTGGTGTCTCTGAGCGAGGACTAAAGACAGCTTCAGCTTTGGGGGATATCCCATTCCTTACCGTCACCACGGAGACAGAGCGGAGCCCCCATCGCTACTCAAGTGCTGTGGCTGATAGACTGCTTTGGCTCAGATAAGCTAGGCTAGGCTATGTCATTCACTTCAGATAAGCTAGGCTAGGCAACGTCATTTACTTCAGATAAGCTAGGCTAGGCTAGTCTACGTCATTCACTTCAGACGTCTGTCATGTCTCTTGACTGTACTATAGAAAGACAGAGAAAGTTCACCATACCATACTATGAAAGGTGCCCAAAGTGATGCCACACACTTTTTAGGCTAAAACATTTTATGTCACTTACTGCAAACATCACCTAACCAACCGCTAGCTGTCTGTGTCTGTGTGTATGTATGTATGTGTGTGTGTGTGTGTGGGGTATTGAAGAGTCTTACCTCCACTGAATTTGCCTGCCATAAACCCATAAAATGCCTGTCTTTGCTCACCATAAACCCATAAAATGCCCCTCTTTGCTCACCATAAACCCATAAAATGCCCCTCTTTGCCCTTCTTTAGGGCAGTAAGCATGTTTCACGGGCTTCTTCTGAACCCCGAGCACAACCCTGTTTATCTCATCGCCAACCTGCCACCGCCAGCTTATGCTTATCCACAACCTTTCATGTGGGTTTCAGGAACGGGGACAGACACCAGGCATCTTTACACACACACACACACACACACACACACACACACACACACACACACACACACACACACACACACACACACACACATGTTCACGTGTCCCTGAGTTAACACAGTACAATTTTATAACGCATACACAACTTTGACATCTTAAAGGATAACAATAGGCAGACAAATATAGGCTCTGTGGCAATTGAAAGCAGAAGATAATGAATAAATAATTAGTTGCTGAGTAGTTAGATTTTATTTTTTGATGAAATTGTTTTTCTTTTGCAAGGAATGATTAACTTTGCCACTTTTAGATTGACTCTAATTGACACTGACACTTAACTAAAAAAAGCCATCTCTTAATGTATATACAGTCTTTTCTCTCTCTCTCTCTCTCTCTCTTTCTCTTTCTCTTCCCCTGTCACTCACTCTCTCACACGTTCTTTCTGTGTCTCACTGTGGATGAATCCCTCCTGGACCTTGATGGAGGGGGAAAAAGGGGGGGATGAAGAAAAGAGAGAAGGGAGAGAAGCGGAACAGACGCTAAGTGGTCGTGAAACCGGGTGCTGCTGGTCGGCAGTGCGCTGGAACAGATGTCAACCCAGAGCACACGGGACAGGGGCCCCATGTGCAACTTCTCAATGTCAGCAAGTTTTTTTGAACACACACACACACACACACACACACACACTAACACTAACACTAACATAACATATGCACCACTCACTCTCTCTCTCTCTCACACACACACACACACACACACACACACACTAACATATCCACCACTCACTCTACCTCTCACACACACACACACACACACCAACACACACACTAAAGCGTACTACATACTCGCCGCACCTAACCGGTAAGTAGCGACAATGTGACGCCAAAAGTGCGTCATTGCTCTGTCGCGAGAAATTTCAGCCTCAGCGCAGGCAGGTCGTGGATAAGGAGATTTTTTTTTCAGATGCGCGTGACAAGCACGATGAACTTGAAGCCAAGATCAGGGAGCATGCGTGCCTCTATACAGACATCAACCACATTCAGGCATTTCATATAGCCTAGCGCACATCTTAAAGCAACACCAAAGAGTTTTTTGTACCTTAAAATAATGTTTCCAAAATCGTTTCAGTGGTTCATCAACTTGTAACAGGGTGAACGGCACTTCTGCATTGCTTCACAGCCCTCTACTCGGCTATAACCGCACTATGTAACTTTGCCAGATCGGGTAGCGGATCTGTAGTTTGATGGAATGAGACATAAGAAACTACAAATTTGACTTGCTTCTGATGTCGCAATACATCATACTTTCATAAATCGTGTATTCTACCTTGTCTGTGGACATCGTTATTTGCAAAGCCGGTGCTGGATAAACAAATAGTGTGCGTGCAACAGAGGGAAAGTTCTTTGGTGTTGCTTTAAATAAACATGTTTGAATAGTCAGTTTGAGAAGAGAGGGAAATTAACTTGGCTATATTACCAGCGAGAGTTTGTTATTTTTAAATAGTCTGCTAGATAAGTTAATGAAGCTACCAGAGAGAGGGAATTAAGATGAAAGACCTAGGACCCAGGGACATGCCAATAATCCAGCAAAAAGGTAACAAAGGTATTTATTTTCAAACCAAAGATATCTAAGACCTGAAAAAAATCTCTTTCCACCTCAGGAAATTACACAAACTCATTTCTCAGCACCAGCCAGCTAGCTTACTTGCCAAAATTTCCCTCGGGATGAATAAAGTATCTATCTATCTATCTATCTAGCTGCACACACCTTGGAAACTAGATGGTAATGATGGTAGTTGTGAATAGCAGCAACCGAAGTCTGAAGTATCATCACAGAGGGTAGTTTTACTGCCATTGAGGCCATCCAATTCAGGAGAATATTGCAACTCCATTATTAGCGACCACCCACGTAGAGTATAAATGGTTACGGTGCTCCTGTTACGTCACATTGTCGCGCTACCGGTCAGAAGTGGCGAGTATGTTGAAGCCTTAACATATGCACCACTCACTCTCTCTCTCTCTCTCTCTCACACACACACACACACACACACACACACACACACACACACACATACACATACAAACATACACACAAACACACACACATACACACACACACACACACAAACACATACGCCACTCAGGCACACACACACATATACACACATACGCACACACTAACACATACACATGCACACACACCGTATACACACACACACACACACACACACAGTAACACACATACGCACACAAAGAAAAGAAAGTGAACTAGTTAGAAAAGTACAGGTACTTTTAAAAAGTTCACTCTCTCACACACACATGCATATAAAGTACACACACAGACACACACACAAATCCAAAAGCACATACTCACTCACTCACACACCCACCTCCTTTTGAAATTTACTTTCATCTGTTAAATTAAGCCAATATCAGAGGCTTATCCACTGGATCTGTAGGCCCCTGTGAAGAGTTGACCTTGTGGTGTTGCCTGGGGAGGTCAGGGAGACCTGACGCCAGAGACCTGCTCTTTTAAAGATCAATTATTATCCTTTCTCTCTTTCTTTCTTTCTTTCTCTCTTTCTTTCTTTCTTTCTTTCTTTTATTCTTTCTTTCTCTATTTCTTTCGTTTTTACTCATCTTGCCATCAACATAGTGGCCATTACCACCAGTTTTTAACATTAGTCTGGCTACAAGCTGGGATATTGTAGTATACTATAAGATAGTTTACTCTACTCTACTCTACTCTATTCTTCTCTTTACTATACTATAATATACTAAACTATACTGTGCTATGCTATATCATACTGTAATAACCTACAGTACAGTAGGGTGGTTGTTGGGATATTGTAGTATACTATAAGATAGTTTACTCTATTCCTCTCTTCACTTTACTAAACTATACTATACTGTGCTATGCTATACTATACTGTGCTATACTATACTATACTATACTAT
>NC_063195.1:21624174-21626674 GCF_017589495.1 Alosa alosa | reverse complement strand
TGACAGCGTAGCCTCATGATAGTGTGACTAATGGATGTGTTAATTGGGGTGGTGGCGGTGTCTGATTGCTCGTTAGTGCTCCACCGTCGCCGTCACCGATGAGCGTTCACGGTGACGGGAGAGTGCGGTGTGCCCGCCGGTGTGTGTGTGTGTGTGTGTGTGTGTGTGTGTGTGTGTGTGTGTTTGTGATGTGCCCGCCGGTAGAGGGGAAAAACAAAAACATGGTGGAGAAGAGTGAGAAATGGAAAACAACAAATCAAAGCCAGTTTGGGAGGAAATGTCATTGTTTGTTTATCTCTGTGGGAAGGAATTATTGATAGGGAAGGATCTGATTTCTTGTATGTGATTGTGTTTGTGTGTGTGCATGTGTTTGTGTTTGTGTGTGTGGTGTGTGTGTGTGTGTGTGTGTGTGTGTGTGTGTGTGTGTGTGTGTGTGTGTGTGTGTGTGTGTGTGTGCGTGCGTGCATGTGTTGCATACTGTTCAATAAAGCTGTATAGCCATGTACACATACACATATGCACATACGGATCTTTCTTTTTGCATGATGTGTGTGTTTTTGACTTACTGTGTGCTGCTGCTGTGTGTGTGTGTGTGTGTGTGTGTGTGTGTGTGTGTGTGTGTGTTAGTCTGTTAGTCTGTTAGTCTGTGGGAGGTAATTAGCTAAGTGTTTTGGGTACAGGAGGCTAATTGTAATCACTTTGCGTTTGTTTACTTCTTGCACTCGTTTGTCTCAATGCTCCTCAAGAGCCTTTAATCAAAGTCAAGACAGCACCTGTGTGCGTACGTGTGTACGTGTGCGTATGTGTGCGTGTGTGTGTGTGTGCTTTGTTGGTTGAGTGTGTTTAGTGTCACCATGTCATGTGTTGGTGAAGCTGATAATGTTTCCGTTTGCAGGTCACTGTAAAAAAGGAAAAGTCAGGGCTGTCAAATTTATCAAACCGTATCATGTTACAATTACATAAAACAGTCTAGTTTTGAATGAAACACAACCTTGTGTTCAAAAAGTCATTCCAATTGACCAATCTATTTATCAAATTGAATTGCGTAAGGTAGACATATATATATATATATACTGTGAAAAAAAGGAAATGACTGTTTGTCATAGTTACTGAACCACAAAACATGAAATTAAACAAACTCATGAATTTCTTTCAAACTAAATGTTATTTCGTTGAACTGACATATTTTGCTACAGCAATGAATTTATCCAATAGAATCATATAAGATGAACATGAAGCCCCTAAGGAAGGGAAATGAACACATGAGATGCCGTGGTGTCATCATTTTATTGTTTTCCCATGAGCCTTTGCAAAAACAACATACAGATACAACAACAGAGATAATCACACAGCTATCAGTGTTGCCTAAAGGTTTTCAAATGGGTTTTCTTCGAGAGAATTATGAGTGTGTTAGGTATTGAGCATGCACAAAATATCAGTGGTTCCATATCACATGTTCCCACCTCAGTGCATGCTTTTGAATACTGTGGCACAACATATTCAGAATCTTCTTCATCTTCAACTTGAAGTCTTTAATCTCAAAATGATCTTCCATTAAAGGTTTTATCAGCGATGGCGAGGTAACGGCACTTCTGTTGATATTGAAACAAAACAGAGAGCTAGCTCGCTACTCCCCCCCCCTCCCTTACGTGCAATTGAAACTCTCCTAAACATGCATCTTGTTGGTTATTGGTTGGAACACTTTATTTTGCCTTTGAGTGGTTTGCAACACTTGTTGGTAGCAATTGTTTTTGTGTACAGATCTCGGAACCAATGCTGCCTACAGAGACGCCTTTTTTGGACAGCCTGCTTATGGGGCAGGCAGCTAGCGGATCGTTAGGAAAGATTTGATGAATGTGATAATTTATGTTTGGGCCTTTTTTTGTGCCTGAAATCGCTGATAGAACCTTTAACATTGATGTTACAATACTAAGTACATACTGTATGAATGCCTACTGTCAGTACTTGCCTCCACCTGTATAACACAGTGATGTTTAAATTACATTAATATTTTATGTAAACTTAATTTGAATTTAATTTCATGTGTAATTACTTGCTCAAATTGGGTAATCACGGCAATTATCATCTTTGTAAACCAAAAGAGAAATGCTGCACTAACTAGACATTTCAATACAAGACAAATTCCTGTTTCATTCATTTAAGTGCAAACGAATCAAAAACAACATCAACATCAAAAGAAAGTAAATTAAATGTAAAACTACAGTAAGTAAAGCAAAAAAAAGAAATTCAGGCGCTGAAGGTATATGTATTTGTGTGTGTGTGTGTGTGTGTGTGTGTGTGTGTGTGTGTGTGTGTGTGCATGTGTGCATGTGTGTGTGTGTGCATATGTGTGTGCGTCAGGCTGAACTACCCTCAGATAGTTAAGATATTTTTTAAAAAAAAGTTGAAAATGAAAAGTTTGAAATAGCCTACACCACCTTAACCAAGGGTAGATTAGTGCCAAAAACAGATTAGGCTAGACAAAAGTGGAGAGTGGAGA
>NC_063195.1:21616674-21619174 GCF_017589495.1 Alosa alosa | reverse complement strand
CTGCATGTATTAAGGTCAGAGTCACTCATATGCACACCATACACTGGATGCATCCACAGACGTTCCCTAATACATACATTCAAGCATGCATTCATAAGAAGACAACTGACATCAACACACACACACACACACACACACATACTGTACACACATACATATAGTGTACATGTAGTGTTTTTGAGCTTGCAGACACACTGGAGTTTTTGTGTTTGGGTGCCACTATCTCTGTCTGGCTGCTCTAATGGTTCACTTCACTTCATGCCTGACTTCATGGCACCTGGAGCCTTCAGCACCTGTGTGTGTGTGTGTGTGTGTGTGTGTGTGTTTGTACATGAGTGCGCAGTTGGTGCATCTCCTCTGATGCAAGTGTGTCTAGCGGCCTCTACGGTTCAGCTTGTGGGCCCCCTACTGTAGCCACCCCTGTCCTCTCTCTTCCTCCCATCTCTCCCTCTATCTTTCTCTCCTTTCCTCCCTCTCTCTCTCTTTCCTCCCCCTCTCCCCCAGTATCTGTAGTATCATCTCAGGAACACACCACACACAGTGTTAGCTGTGGGGGATTTTACCAAGCGGAGCGTGCCAACGACTGAGCGAGGAAGCATGAACGATGAACAGATAAAAGAAAACAGAGAGATTGAGAGAGAGAGAGAGGGAGAGAGAGAGGGAGAGAGAGAAAGAGAGAGACAGAGAGACAGGGAGGTATTTGTTTATGCCGTCTCTTCACTCGTTCTCCCACTCGTGCATGACAGGACCTAACCCCCCCCAAACAGTGTTTCACCGTGGAACAGGCTTGCTTTGAATACTTGGATTTGGACCATGTTATATGCAGGTTGAAGGTTGTTCGTAAGTTTTGATTTAATCAGAAGTGCATTCGTCTCCATCCATTCGCATGTGTGAACCCGGGCTGCCTAGTCACGCTATGCTAACTCTAGGATAATGCTCCTCCATTGCCGAAGGTGTCGAGTTACGCCATAAACCCTTGCTAGCATATCTATTAACTGAAATAACGCTAAATCAAGGTGTCAAAGGGTAGACTTGTGGTCTAGAAGCAATAAACCCAGCAGGGAAAGCTAATGAGGATATAAAGATGAGGCTTTTATTTGGACCGAAATCCACCCCAAATCCCTGTGCAAACTGTACAAAACAAGTTGGCCTAATAATAACAATACAAAGTTAAACTAAAATAGAAAGAAAGAAGATACAGAACACAAATAAAGCAAAACGCTGTGAGTGACACAACAACCAAAATTTAATTAAGTACTGCACACCTGGCACTCACATCAATGCCAGGTAGAAACCATAGACTGTAAAAAATAGAAAAGTACACAGCGTGCACCACACAAAACAATCCAAAGTTAAACTAAAATAGAAAGAAAGAAGATACAGAGCACAAACAAAAAGCAAAACGCTGTGAGTGACACAACAACCAAAATTGAATTAAGTACTGCACACCTGGCACTCACATCAATGCCAGGTAGAAACGCACACAACGTGCACCAAACAAAAAATGGGGATTTGAATTTAATAGGTGTTCAGCTAATAGCCAATTGGGCTCTGTTAATTACAGCTGATAGAACTGCCAGGGCAAAACAGGGAACAGGAATGTGTGTATAACAGGAAATAAATCACAGTCAACAAAACGAACATACAATGAACTACACATGACAAACAAGAGAGAGATACAAAAAAATAATACGTGCACCTAGGTAATGATGAACTAAAACAGAACAGAAACTGGAAGAAGCTAAATGAAATACAGATTGTAGGCTAAATGCTAAATAAAATAAAGTCTAAATAAGTGTATTACATAAAGAGTGCAGTGTAGATCACATCATCATCATCACACATCATTACACACACAAACACGCACACACACACACACCATTTGCAGTGAAAGGGCAATCTGGTGTGATGCTAATAATTCGATTTAATGATTAGGTGTCATAATCTTCGCTAATGGTGCAGCAGAGTGCTAAAGCTATAACACACTTCACTACCATACGCTACACTGCTACGCTGCACTATGCTAATCCCAGCCAAGCTTCAGAAGCAGAGTGAGACCCTTAGGGAAATGCTCAGGGGATGTTTAATCAGGGTAGGGGGGAGGGGAAACATCTCCTGTCTTTTATGATGAATCCATGATGATTAGATGTTAGTAGAATACAGTGACAAATACAGTGATAAATGGAGATTATTTGAGTTACACTACGCTACGCTATCCTAGGCTATACTACGCTACGCTAACTCTAACCAAGTTTCAGCAACTGAGTTGTCTGAGTTGTGCTCGGGGAATATTAAACCAGGGGAGAAAAAAAAACATCTTCCATCTTCTTTTTAAAAAAGTGTTTATGTAAATACCAGTGTTTACTTTTCAAAGGAGACTAAATTGCAGTCTCTAAACTCTGAAGAAAAGACCTGTGGGCTTTTGTTTACAAGACTGATGAAGGCCATACAAGATTCCCCTTTGAAAAAAAAGATATAAGATATAAGCCCATCTTGCGGA
>NC_063195.1:21609174-21611674 GCF_017589495.1 Alosa alosa | reverse complement strand
GAGATAAATGAGCCATCCATATCAGTTCCCTGCCAAGTTGTGTGTCCAGGTCCCTATTTGTGCCTCTGTGTGAGTGTGTGCAAGTGTGTGTGTCTGTGTGTGTGTGTGTGATTCCCAAGATTTTATCTAAGACAACCCCTGTTCCTTGTTGTTGATGTCCCTCCATGGATTGTTGTTAAAAGGGAAAAGAATGAGAGGGGGAGCTTAGAGGAAGGGAAGGGTAGAGAGAGAGAGAGAGAGAGATATGGAGAGAAGGAGAGAGAGAGGGAGACATGGAGGGAAGGAGAGAGAGAGAGAGAGAGAGAGAGAGAGAGAGAGAGAGAGAGAGAGAGAGAGAGAGAGAGAGAGAGAGAGAGAGAGGGAGAGAGAGAGGGAAGGAGAGAGGGAGAGAGGGAGAGGATGGGGGGATAGAGAGATAGGGAATAGAGGGAGGATGAGGGAGAGAGAAGGGCCAGAGGGATTGCAGGAGAAGGGGCGATTGCACGGTAAGGCCTTAGGTTCAGGCAAACAGTGTCTGAGATTAATTGGACCGCTTGTGTTTAAAGTCTGAGTGATTTACAAACACACACCGACGACACACACACACACACACACAGAGATACACAAACACACACACACACACACACACACACTCTGTGTGTGTGAGAGAGTCTTATAACACACTCAGACTTACACATACACTGCATGGATTTTAAATGTTTGAGAGATTTATAGTTCTGCACCAACCCAATCTCATTGTTACTACTAAATGTCAGACAAACACACACACACACACACACACACACACACACACACACACACACACACACACACACTGAGAGCAGTTAAATATGGTATTCAGGTGCAGAGCCCTGCAGTAAACTCAACTGTTAGCGAGATTCTCATTAATAAACCATTGCCAGAGTGTTAACACTTGTAATTGATCATTCAATTATATAAATATTATAATATAAATCACATCTCTAGTTTATGAATGCATTTACTTGTGTATAATTAAACACGATTCGTGTCCCTGTTGCAGTTCCTATAGGCATGTATTGTAATGCATGTAAACATTTTTGGCATGTATAAGTATAAGTATATATACTCGTTTGATCCCCTGAGGGAAATTTGGTCACTGCATTTATCCAAATCCGTGAATTAGTGAAACACACTCAGCACACAGTGAACACACAGTGAGGTGAAGCACACACTAATCCCCGGGCGCAGTGAGCTGCCTGCTACTGGCCTGGGAGCAGTGAGGGGTTAGGTGCCTTGCCCAAGGACACTTCAGCGGCCTACTGGTCGGGCCCGGAACCGGCAACCCTCCGGTTACAAGTCCTAAGCGCTAACCAGTAGGCCACGGCTGTAATAATTATTATTATTATTATGTAATACTAGTGCTTAGACTATAAAGGCTTTAAGTTAGTTTGTTGATTTGTCTCATTACCAGGGAGTCTCTGCTGTTTCGCTGTCAAGGGGGTAAATTCCTCCTCCATGGGAAACCGAAACACACACACACACACACACACACACACACACACACACACACACACACACACACACACACACACACACAGAGGGAGAGAGCTGTATCCACGAAGATCAACAGTTGTGTTTTTCACTGACTGTCTCGGGTTGTTCCATTACAGTTTTACTGTTCCTAAAATAGACATGGGTGGGGAATGGGAGCAACGGAGAGAGGGATGGACAGAGGGAAAGAGGGGGGAGTGAGAGAAAGAATGAGAATGAGAAAGAGAGTGAGAGAATGAGAAAGAGGGAGATAACTAGAAAGGAGAGAATGAGAGAGGGAGAGAATGTGTGTGTGTGTATGTGTGTGTGAGAGAGGGAAAACTATGAGCCCAGTGGGAAACAGGAAGAAGGATGGACAGAAAGAAAAGATGCAAATTATGACATGATGGAAGAAGTGGAGAGATGAATTGAGTAAAAGATCAATCTAAGGCCGGAAAGAGAACACACAAGGAGAACAAGAACTGTCATTCAGGAAGACCTTCAGTCCACAGGGGCCAATAGGCCACTCTTGTCCTAAACATCATCCCCTGTTTCACAACATTAAAGATAGTGAAAGAGAGAAAGAGTGAGTGAAAGAGAGAATGGATAGATAGAAAGAGAGAGGATGGACAGAAAGAGAGAGGATGGACAGATAGAGAGATAATGGACGTTTATTACATGTATAATATAAATGTAATTGTCTATGCATCTATTTTATGTGTACATGTGACCGAGCTTTGGCAATAATGTTATGCCAATTAAGTTTGCCAATCAGTTCATGCCAATAAAGCTTTTTTTAATTGAATTGAAATTGAATGGACAGAAAGAGAGAGAATGGACAGAAAGAGAGGAGATGGACAGAAAGAGAGGAGATGGAGAGAAAGAGAGGAGATGGACAGAAAGAGAGATGGACAGAAAGAGAGGAGATGGACAGAAAGAGAGAGAATGGACAGAAAGAGAGGAGATGGACAGAAAGAGAGGAGATGGAGAGAAAGAAAGATGGACAGAA
>NC_063195.1:21546674-21549174 GCF_017589495.1 Alosa alosa | reverse complement strand
AGCTATTCCGTCTCAATGGGACATATAGATGGACTCAGGACAGCCCAGATAACTTTTAAAAGCTCTAAATTCTTCAGAACTAAAAACAATGCATTAGATCCTACAACTCAAAATGTTTTGAGATTAGCAAAACTGGTGTTAATGAAGCCACAAAAGAACTAAACAAAATATTTCTGAAAGCAGCAAATGTAGCTGGCATGAAGAAGTCTAACAAAAATCGAGCAAAGAACAAAACTAAAGAAAAATGGTTTGACAAGGAATGTAAACAACTCAGGACTAGATTGAGGCATATTTCCAATCAAAAGCACCACCAGCCTGAAAATACAAATCTTAGAAAGAACTACCACTTAAACTCTTAAACACTATAAAATGTTGCTGAGAAAGAAAAAACAGAATGACACTAACACAACTCTCAGCAAAATCGAAGCATCTATACAAAATAATCAATTTTGGGAGATGTGGAATGGTCTGAGCAAAACAAAACCACAGGACTTACCGATTCAAAATGGTGAAATCTGGAAAAAGCACTTTGAAAATTTGTATACAGACATCCAACCTCAAGATCTACATTCGAATTATGAAAAAAACATGGAAAAATTACAATCCCTTGAAAAGACAATTAAAGACAACCAAAACCCCCTTGACTTCCCAATTGCACAATTCAAACTTGAATCCAAAATTAAAAAAACTCAAAACAAAAAAATCCTGCGGCCCTGATCACATCAGAGGAGAAATGCTTAAACACAGCACCCCTGAACTGCAAAGGGCTATACTGAAATTGTTCAATCTCACTTTAACTTCTGGCTGTTTTCCTGACATCTGGAGCCAAGGGTACATTACACCCATCTACAAAAGTGGAGATAAATTGGACCCCAATCATTTTAGAGGCATCTGTGTGAACAGTAGTCTGGGGAAGGTGTTTAGCAGCATTTGTCAACGAAAGAATAGTAGCCTTCCTTAAGGAGCACGATGTCCTCAGCAAAAGTCAAATTGGATTTCTTCCAAATTACCGCACTACGGACCACATTTACACCCTACACACCCTAATAACTAAACATGTAAACCAAACACAAAAAGGAAAAATATTTGCTTGTTTTGTTGATTTCAAAAAAGCATTTGATTCAATCTGGCATGAAGGTAGCCTGGGTGTTCCCATGCTGCCTTGCGCGCAATTTGATTCATGCTGCTAAGGCAGCCTGGAGACCATGGAGCAAATTTTCGCCTGAGATAGGGAACCAATCACAGAACAGGTGGGAAAGCAAGACGATGATGAGCTATGCACAGACGCATTTGATAGACATCCGTGGCACCCAATAAACGGATCTGGGCATTTTTCAAATAATGAAAAATGAACGCTTATTCCCAGACCACGTCTCATTGAGAAGTGGTGGCGCTAGCCAGGCTAGCATGAAGGACTATTTTATAAACTTTTACAAAGCGGTGTAGGGGGTAAAGTTTACCAATTAGTTAAGGAAATGCACTCTGAAAACAGAAATGCTGTGAAAATTGGCGACAAAAATTACAGAATACTTCACCAAAAAAGAGGGGTGAGGCAGGGCTGTAGCCCTCAGTCCAACACTGTTCAATATTTACATCAATGAGTTAGCGGTGCAGTTGGAACAGTCTACAGCTCCTGGCCTTACCTAGCCTAGAAATCTAGACGCGCCCCTAGCGGCAGCAAATTACATTTGCTGCCAGGGCTAGTCTAGCAACTCTCCGTTGGCTTGTGAGCTCCAGAAATCGAAACTTAATCAGGCCAATGAAATCGCGGTTTAGAGTCGTTAGGTGGGCTTAACATAATGATTGATGGCAGAGTTGCAACGGTTTGGCTTGAATTCCCTGCTACTTGAAAACAAATAAGATGGATGTTGCTGCTGGCGAACAGTGTGACACGAGTTAAGCTTTTATTAAGTTGGCAAACGTTTGAACTAGCCAACTAGCTCCCCTCAGACTGAGCACTGCGAACGGTGAGTGTCCAGACCCTACATTTTAATGTGGGTCTGGCTCGTCAGGCTAGGCCTTACCCTAAAAGAAAAAGAAATTAAATTCCTCCTCTATGCAGACGACCTGGTGCTGATATCTCCCACTGCACAGGGACTACAGCAGCACCTGGACCTGCTAGAGAAATACTGTCAGCACTGGGCCCTGACAGTAAATCTAAAAAAAGACAAACATTATGATATTCCAAAAGAAGCCCAGATGTCAGGAACACAGATACCCTTTCAATCTAGGCAGCACCGCCCTAGATCACACGATGCAGTACACTTACCTCGGCTTGATCATAACTGCATCGGGGAGCTTTAGCATGGCAGTGAATGCTCTAAAAGAAAAAGCTCGCAGAGCGCTATATGCAATAAAAAGAAACTTCTGGAACATAAACATACCAATACCAAGTTTGGTGCAAAATATTCGACTGTGTTATCCAGCCTATTGCGCTATATGGAAGTGAGGTATGGGGTCCACTCAGTGTGCACAGCTACACTAGATGGGACAAGCATCC
>NC_063195.1:21531674-21541674 GCF_017589495.1 Alosa alosa | reverse complement strand
ATTTGAACCCCATCGCGAAGAAGAGGGGGGCTATCAATTGTGCTTTGTTGGTTCCCTGCAATGGCTTCATTGAAATATTCCCCATGTGCACTCTGTGTGTGTGTGTGTGTGTGTGTGTGTGTGTGTGTGTGTGTGTCTGTGTGTATTTGTGTGTCTGTGTGTTTGTGTGTGGTCGTGGATGTCATTGTGTATAGAATCCTAGCTTGTATGTTTTCTGTATATGTGTGTATGTATGAGTGTGTGGAAGTGTGATTGTGTGTTTCTTTCTCTCTGTGTATGGGTGTCTTTCTGTGTGTATGTGTGTGTGTGTGTGTTTGTGTGTGTTTGTTTGAGAGCACTTTGTGAGAGAGTACACACATGGCATAGGAGAATGAGAGAGCTGCTCGGTTGCTGGTTAGGAATTCAATACAACAGTACCTGGTCTGTCACATCAAGGCTCTCTACACTGTGACCAGACTCCACATAAAACCGTACTAATAAATAGAAACACATCGACTACTACACTGCTGTGTATAAAAATAAATTGCATATAACATATAAAAATAGATATTTACACAACTTAAAGTAGGATGTACAATAGTCTACCGTCCCTGGCCCACAGGTGAATCATTGTACAGTGTTATTAAAGTGGACAGGCCATCTTTGTAACAGTTGAGTTGAATGAGACTGCAGCAAGACACAATGTACTGTCTAGAGTAGCTTGTGTAGGGGATTGGATGTGTTGTCTTGTTCAGACACTTGCGTAACGTTCCTCTTTCACTCACGTCCTCCAGGGCACCGTCCGAACGCCCTCATCCACCTTTTTAGTGTCACTGCATAAATAACACACACACACCTGAGTACTCTGATGTGCACACTGTGTGTGTGTGTGTGTGTGTGTGTGTGTGTATGTGTGTGTATGTGGGGGTGGGTGGATGTGTGTGTGTGTGTGTGTGTGTGTGTGTGTGTGTGTGTGTGTGTGTGTGTGTGTGTGTGTGTGTGTGTGTTAAGTTCTCGAATGAGATTTTCACTTGCAGCAGAAGTGAAATGCATAGCAACTTTTGTATGTATGTGGAAGTATTATGGTCTGTCTGAGTGTTGCATTCCTCTTTCTGCTTCTGCGCCTATCCACCACCACTGCCTCCACGTCTGTTATATCCGGTGTGATAGTGTGATCACCACATAACATCCTCTCTCTCTCCCTCTGTGTGTGTGTGTGTGTGTGTGTGTGTGTGTGTGTGTGTGGTGTGTGTGTGCGCGCGCACAGGCGAAGTGGCGCCGTCCTTCCAGACGGAGCCGGGTGTCCAGCAGGTGTCTCTGGAGGGGAACCGGCTGGTTCTGACCTGTCTGGCCACGGGCAGCTGGCCACTCGAGTACAAGTGGATCCGCAACGGAACCGACATCACACCCTTCACACCTGAGTACAGGTAACGCGCGCACACACACACACACACACACACACACACACACACACACACACACACACACACACACACAGACACACACACACACAGACACACACACACACACACACACACACACACACGCACATACAGATGCACACACACACAGACACACACAGACACACACACACACACACACACACACACACACACACACACGCACATACAGATGCACACACACACAGACACACACACACACACACACACACACACACACACACACACACACACACACACACACACACAGACACACACACACACTCTACCCTCTGGGAAGAGGTACAGAAGCCTCCGCGCCTCCAGACTACCAGACTCACCAACAGCTTCATACACCAAGCTGTAAGGATGCTGAACTCTCCCTCCTCTCCCCCCTCCACCCTCAGCTACATAGCATCCTGACATTGGACCCACAATGGCCTGCACTACTCCACTTGCACACTTGCACACTTGTACACTTTACAACTTGTTGTTGTTGTCCTGAAAACACAACACTTCTGCTGCTCTTACATAACTTGCACCACTATGCCACTTTCTTTCTTACTTAGGTCAAACAGAACTACCCAGGCCTTTTATTGGCCTGACTTTGCACTAGTATTTTATTGACTGTCTATGCACAATTTCAACCAAATTTTGCTGCTCTTATTTTTTTTTCATTATTATATGTGCCCTCTTATTTACTTATTTACTTACTTTTTGTTTACTTGAATGTTATGTTTGTCTGTGGACTTAAATTGGTAAAATATGTCTTGTCTTCACCGTGGGATAGTGAGAAACGTAATTTCGATCTCTTTGTATGTCTGGAACATGTGAAGAAATTGACAATAAAGCTGACTTTGACTTTGACTCTCTCAATTGACACAGACACACACACACACACACACACACATACACACAGGCACACTCTCATACACATACACACATACACTCTCTCAATCACACATACACACACACACACACACACACACACACACACACACACTTCATCTATCCCTCCCTCCCTCCCAATCTCTCCCTTCCAATCCCTCTCTCCCTCCATCCCTCCCCATCTCCCTCTCCTCATCCCTCTCTTCTCTCTCTCTCCCCCTTTCCCTCTGAGGGGCGGTATGGATCAGTAGCAGGACGGTTAGCATGTTTTCACCAGGTTACATCAGATGAGAAGTAACCGGGGAGGAGAAATGGACACTCGGCTTCTTGGGCCTCTCTGCCTGTCCGCTTGCCATCAGAGAGTGTGTGTGTGTGTGTGTGTGTGTGTGTGTGTGTGTCTGTGTGTGTGTGAGAGAGAGAGAGAGAGAGAGAGAGAGAGAGAGAGAGAGAGAGAGATAGATAACGTGTGTGTGTGTGTGTGTGAGAGAGAGAGTGTGTGTGTGTGTGAGAGAGAGAGAGAGAGAGTTCTACAGCTGCAGTGAAGCAGCAAAATATGAGCTCCTCATAAACATGTACTAAACTACTGGTTAAGAGTCTAGTCTAAAGAACTAAAGTTATAAAATGAAGATGAAGCCTATAGGAACGGTGTGAGCAAGTTTTTTCAAGAAACTCCCCTTTGGATTTTATCACATCTCTGAAAGAAGAAATCTGGCTCTGTTTTGGCTAACTTTTCACTAAGAAGCTTATCAAAGAAACTACCAAAAGGAATATACAAAGAAATATACTGAATACCAACAACTGTCAACACAAGGAGACACCCCGAGAAGGGCTCTGACAGGATCACCACTGGACATTAAAAAGAACATAATTTGGAGGAAAGAAACTAGGAGGTAAGCCAAAAATCAAGATTGTTAAAGCTAGCAGCTAATAGGATATCTCACTCATAAAAGCTGCAGGCAGAGCTGTCAGTAGTGTGTGTCACTGTCAACATTCCATGACAGTTGAAAATGGCTACATTGAAGTAGAGCTTCAGTAGCCTTGCTGTCAGCTACCCAGCCACAGTCAACAGTGAGATCCAGAGAAAGAGAAATACAAGGAGCAGCTACTAAGAGACTCACCAGAAACCTTAGTAGCAGACTTTATGGTCCTAAATGGCAAGGAAACAAAGGTAGATCTGGTGTTCTTTACTAGCCATCCAGAAGCATGGCACCAGACCCTTAGTTCCCTACAACAAAGCGCTCAAAATGGCTGGGAACAAAGCAATGAGGCAACTCTATTTGGATTCTAAGCCCAAATTCAACATCAACATATACAACAATGGAACAGTAATGATTCAGGGTCAGAGACAGGCCTAGATCAATTTGAAAGAGACTTTTCAAAGCTTAAAGCCCGGTAGAGAAAGTCAAGCCCACTGTCCCCTTCTGCTGCAGCCGCAGAGACCCCAAGACCCACTCCCCTCCCCCCTGCTCCTTTTGGCTCCACCACGGCCCTCCTCCCCCTGCCCCTCTCCACCCAAGGGCCTCTCCCTCACTCTCCTCAAACACCCAGGACAGTGTCAGTGCAGAGGATCCAGGAGTGCCTGTCGTTTGTGGAGATGGAAATTGCTGAATTCAAGGAAAGTCAGCTGATAGACAGTGACACTACCAAACAGCTAATGGAGGAATTTAAAACATTTAAAAAGGAAAATGAACTCAAAATAAAAAACCTTGAACTAGAGATGAACAACTTAAAGGAACAAAACAACAGCCTAAACACTGAATTGACATTAGTAAAAATTTCCTTAGAACAGAAAAGCAACATTATTCAGAGCCTTACTGAACAGCTTTCCAGCCTAACCACCAACTCAACAACGTTAGAGAGCAACCCAGACACCAGCAGGAACAGAATCTCAGCAGATGAGCACACCCTCACCACCATGCCCACCTTACCTGCTTCTTCAACCCAACAGTCCCTCACCAGCCACACCTACCTCTGCAGCCAGGCCAGCGGAAACAACCTCATCTGGCCTCACCCCTGCCCACCCCCTCCAACCAGGCTGATACCTACTACAGAAACCCCTCAACCCTTGCCAACTCCCACTATTCCCTCGACTTCAACTACCTCACCCTCTGTACAACATCAACCAGCCACAAAAACAGCCATACTCATGGACTCAAACGGACGGTTCCTTGACCCCCTTAAAACTGTTTCCCACTCCACAGAGTAGCAAAATTCTGGTGCCCCACCACAGAATCTGTTTCAAATGCTCTGCCCCTCCACTCTTTTGGACCCACAAAACATCATAATTCATAATGGGAACAAACAACCTGAGATCCAAGAGAGAGGCAGTGGCCGAGTCCATAAAAACAGTGGCAGAGAAGGCCCATGAAGAATTCCCGACAGCAAACATCATCATCTCATCACTCCTCCACAGAAAAGACTTCCCCAAAGACTTGATCAACAAGATCAACCAAGACATATTGTCATACTGCTCAAAAATACCCAACACCCGCATTGCTCATCATCCATCTCTGTCTGAGGATCATCTCTTCGACCACGTACACCTAACCCGTGACGCAGTCAGACAACTGGCAAAAGACCTGAAAGACACAACTCTAGACAGAACTTCCCCACTTCTCCCACCCAATCAGGCAAACCCACCCTCAAGGACAGACAACAGAAACCCAACCCCAATGGAGTCTGGTCCACTCCATCGGGCAGACTAACCAAGCCCAAACGAGCTAAACTCATCCCAGCAGAACTCCGACCAAACCTGCCCCGACCACCAGAACCCAGCCCAACAACACCAAGGCTAGCAGGACACAGTCCAACTGGGCTCAACCCAGCATCCCGCAACCCATTAATATAGGACCCAGCCAAGCTGAGCTGTGCCCTCACCCAAGGCCCATCCACACCACCAGCTTATAAAGACAACACTCTGCTGAACAGTTGCCACTGCTGTGGAGTCCCACAGCAAAAATCTAACATACCTCAGACATTCTCCAAGGTAAAACCACCCTGTCTATACAGACATTGGAGAGGTGAGACAACTTCTTCATCTCATCTTTAAGAAATTGAGCTAAACTGTAAAAGGGAAAGAGGTAAAAAAAAAAAAAAAAAAAAAAGTTATTATTATATATATTATATAGTTCAAAATGTGTAATATGTTACTGAATGCAAATGTGTAATATATTACAGAATGCAGAGCATGTCACTTCACATGTAGCATATATCTCTCCCTTCCTCTTAAACATCTCTTTAGACTACTCTGAAACCAAAAACATTTATACATGGTTAAATCTTTTTCTATAAGCTCCTGGAACATCCAAGGGCTTTATTCATCAGCATTTGGAGTCTTAATCATGACTTTTGCTTAACATCAAAACCCATGACATTGTTGTTCTTTTTAGAAACTTGGTGTAAGGCAGATATAAACACACACTGTCCCTCAGACTACAAAGAAATTATTTTACCATCTTTGAAAACAAAAACATCAAACACGCAGAGATTCAGGGGTGTTATAATTTGGTTTAGGGAATACCTGTCACTCTTATTTATCCATTATAAAAAGAGATCTCACTCAGATATGGTTAAAGTTTAAAAATGGGATTATAAGTCAAGAAGGTGACCTGTACATTTGTACAATCTACACCCCACCAGCAGAGTCACCATACTGTGAAGATGAGTTTTTAGCAACCTGACAACAGAATGCAGCAATTTCCAGGCTCAGGGGAATGTGCTGTTTCAGGGTGATTTCAATGCCAGAACCGGGCCTTGAAATTGAAATAGTTCAAATCAGTGCAAAAGAAAACAAATTTATTTCATCACCAAACTTAGAAATCACAGCAAACCCAAGACACAACCCCTGACTCTGTCACCAACAAATATGGTAAGGAGTTAGTGCATCTCTGTCGAGGCCTAGGCCTGTACTTTCTTAATGGTAGGATGAAAGGGGACTCATTAGGTCGGTTCACATACTGCTCAGCTCTTGGGTCTAGTGTAGTTGACTATGCAATTACTGACATGGACCCCTCCTCCATCAACGCATTCACTGTAAGACCACTTCCTCTTTCAGATCACTGTCAAATAAATGTATACCTAAAAAGAACTATGCAAATAAAGATAACAGATACTAAGAAGCTTTTAAAACTCAAACCAACCTATAAATGGACATCTGACAGTGCATCTGAATTCACCAATGCAGCCAAACTCTTCTGAAATTACTAATAAAATTAATATTTTTTACTAACACAATTTCATCCATATCCACCAGCTGTTAAAACAGCCAGAATCAAGTAAAATGAACTTACCACATAATTGCACATAAAGCAAACCTTCTAGAGGTAATTCCAAACCCAAAAATAAAGTCCACAAAGAGCAATGGTTTGATAAGGAGTGTGATATGATGAGGAAAAAAAATCTCAGACAACTATCAAATCAAAAACACCGGCAAACCAAACAATCCAGAGATGAGAGAAAATTACTGCAAAAACTCAAAGAATATAAACAAATGATTCAAAAAGAAAAAACTAAATCTCTATAATGCAACACTAGATGAAATTGAAAGTTCAATCAACTAAAATCAGTTTTGGGAAAAAGTGGAACACCCTGAATCCCAAACAAACCCAGAGCTACCCCTGAAAGATGGAGAAACATGGAGGAATTATTTCATGCAACTCTATGAGAAAATCCCTCCCCTGATAACCTCACCACTGGCCAACAAATTATAATGGAAAAATTACACCTCCTAAAAAGTCATTAAAGACCATCAAACCCCCTTGATTACTTAAATCACATCTAAAGAATTAGCAGAAGCACTCCTGAAACTCAAACCTAAAAAAGCATGTGGATTCCGACAATATAAAAAACAGAGATGCCTGAAACAGGCACCCCTGAGCTGCACACAGGGTCATCTTAAAACTATTTAACCTTGTTCTCCAAGCTGGCTGCTTTCCTGAGATCTTTTGGAATAGGGGCTTATATCCCCACATTTAAGAGTGGAGATAAATTCGACCCCAATAACTACCGAGGCATCTGTGTGAACAGTAACCTGGGGAAGGTTTTCGTTGTATTCTAAACTCGTGATACAGGCTCCTCCTTATCAAGCACAATGTCTTGAGTAAAGGTCAGATTGGATTCTTGCCAAAACATAGAACCACTGACCACATTTACACCCTCTACACACCCTAATCAACACCCATGTTTTAAAAAGGAAAACAAAAGAAAATTTTGCATGCTTTGTAGACTTTTAAAAAGATTTCGACTCAATTTGGCACAATGGATTATTTTTACAAAATTTTACAAAGTGGTGTAGGGGCAAAACCTATGATTTAATCAAATCTATTTATATGGACAATAAAAATGCTGTAAAATTGACAACAGCAGAACAGAATTCTTCACTCAGGGCTGGGGTGAGACAGGGGCTGTAGCTTGAGTCCAACTCTGTTCAATATCTACATCAATGAGTTAGCGGGTATTGGAACAATCTACAGCACCTGGACTCACCCCTAAACAATACAGAAGTTAATTTTCTGTTTTTGCAGATTTTTTTGCTGCTGTCACCCTCAGAACAAGGACTACAGCAGCACCTAGGATCTGCTAGAGCAATTCTGTCAGAACTGGGCCCTGACAGTCAATTTGGACAAAACAAAGATTGTAATATTCCAAAAGAAAGCAAGATCTCAGGCAGGCAGACCCTTTCACTCTAGGAAACACCGCTTCTAGAACATTCTTTTTATCTTATGATTATTCTAGGCCTGAAACTCAGTGCCCCTCAGGAAGCTTTGACCTTGCAGTGAATGCTTAAAAGATAAAGCTCGGGAGAGCCTCTTTCTATGCCATCAAAAAGAAATTTCCATGAAATACAAATCCCAATTAAAAAAATCTGGTGCAAAA
Source organism: Alosa alosa (assembly GCF_017589495.1). Taxonomy (NCBI): domain Eukaryota; kingdom Metazoa; phylum Chordata; class Actinopteri; order Clupeiformes; family Clupeidae; genus Alosa; species Alosa alosa. Next base: position 21,533,494 of record NC_063195.1, on the reverse strand, counting down.
ATATTCGACAGTGTAATAATGCCAATTGCATTATATGGATGCTAGGTATGGGGTCCACTCAGCAAGCTAGATCGACTACACTAGATGGGACAAACATCCCACTGAATCCCCATGCAGAAATCAGGTTTAGAAACATTCTTAGAGTCCAAAGGAAAAAACACCAACAATGCATGCAGGGCAGAATTAGGCAGATTCCCATTGGCATTAAATATACAAAAAGATCTTTAAAATTCTGATCCACCTAAATTCTAGTGACGAGAAACACCATACAGTTTCAAGCATGTCCCAAGAGGTCAGCCCTAAACCAGTCCCCTTTGCCAGTTGGTTCTGAAGTTAACTAATACTCTAACCCATCGATCTCAGACCAGCACCGTTTTTCAAAATCAGATCAAAGTAAAACAAATTATGAATCAAAGTAAGAATAAGTATCTGAACATTGGGATGATTAAACAAAATCACAATCCAAATTAGAATGTTACTTGTCACCAAAACGAGATTATGAATTGGCAGAGTACCCTTCCACCGTCAGAGATACAAAGCAGAGACAGATTTCCTTACCAAGTACAGGCTATGACCACAGCCTCCTGCCATAGAGAAAGGCCGGTACAAAAAATCATGGCTTCCCAAAGAGCTCCTTGTGGTCACTGTATGACTGGTGAGGTTGAAACAGATGCACTTTTCTATAACTGTCCAAAGTTTGAACAGATTAGAAAAATATATTTTTTTACATTCTCAAATAAAATTCCAAATTTTAGCCCCTTAAAGACAAAGTGATAAATTGGCCCAATCTGCTAGGAGAAGGATTGACCGTCTGCTGGCTGCAAAATACGTTACAGCTTCCACACGGGCATGAGGGACAGTGAGTCCGGATTAATTTTGCCACAATACCCAACCTAATGTCTGTAATTAATCCCAATGTATTATAATGTGTATGCTGCCCGTGTGTGTGTGTGTGTGTGTGTGTGTGTGTGTGTGTGTGTGTGTGTGTGATCACATGCATATGTGTGTGTGTGTGTGAAAAAAGAGAGAGAAAGTGAGGGTATACACACAATTTTTCATGTTACTGTTTCCTGTAATGCTGTCAATGTTCTAATTGTTATGTTGTTTTAATTGTGCTTTGGCAACACTGTACTTAATTTCTTTACAGTCATGCTAATAAAGCAACCTTGAATTGAATTGAATTGAGAGAGAGAGAGAGAGAGAGAGAGAGAGAGAGAGAGAGAGAGAGAGAGAGAGAGAGAGAGAGAGAGAGAATAAAAGCTACAAGATATAGAAGATGCTGTCAAAAATTCATCTTTGGGGAGCGGAACAAACTTGAGATCACCAAAAAACTAAACAGATCCCCCCATGTGATGCAAACATCTGACAGACCATTTTGGGCAACTACGTGAAGATAAACTAAATCCACTCCAAAACACAATTGACTGATAAATTACAAGAATTGGAATCAAAAGTAAAAATGAATTGAACAATCTAGACACCCCTTTTATCACTAGTCGAATTAAATGAAAAAAAAAAAAACCCTAAAAAACAAAAAGGCATGGGTGCGATGGGATACATAATGAAATCATTAAGTACAGCAGTCCAATACTGAAGCAATCCATTCTCAAACTTTTCAATCTGGTTCTGGCTGTTGGTCATTTCCCATGGAAGAAAATCAAATCATACCAATCTGCAAAAGCGAGGAGATAAACTAGTCCAAACAACTACAAGAGCATTGTTGCTTAAGCATTGTTGTATTGTTCTGTAGCATCATAAACAACAGAATGGTAACATTCTTACAGGAAAATAGGTTCTAAAAGCCAACTCTCAGATCGGGT
>NC_063195.1:21511674-21514174 GCF_017589495.1 Alosa alosa | reverse complement strand
GGCTGTCGTCATGGTGACAGAGGTGTTGCTGTACAGATAGACTTTTGGACTTTCTTATTCTTAATCGCTCTCTTCAACACGGAGAGATTTGTGACAAAGTGTTTGTCAGTAGCTTAGTATTCTGTGGAGTCTGTGTTTGGTTTTGTGTTTTGGTTTTGTGAGTCATTACTTTTCCGTAAAAGATGGAAACTTATTCTTTTTTTTCCCTCTCTTTCTCTCTTTTTTTTCAAGTTCTCTCTCTGTCTCTCTTGCTGTGTTTCTTTGTGTGTGTGTGTGTGTGTGTGTGTGTGTGTGTGTGTGTGTGTGTGTGTTTGTGTGTGTGTGTGTGTGTGTGTTTGTGTGTGTGTGTGTGTGTGTGTGTGTGTGTGTGTGTGTGTGTGTGTGTGTGTGTGTGTGTTTCCATAATAATCATCAGCAGTCTCTGTCAGTGATGGTGTCTGATAGGCTCTGGTGCCGTATCGACTTGTGTGCGCTGTGTCAGAATGAGAAATAGAGAGTTAGAGAAAGAGAGATAGAAAGAGAGAGAGAGGAAATGAGAAATGGAGGGATGGAGAGAGAGGGGGGGGAGAGAGGAAAGTAGGGAGGAATATATATGTATATAGAGAGTGAGGGAGAGAGAGTGTGTGTGAGGGAGGAAGAGAGAAAAGGATGAAGGGATGAAGAGACAGCATAGGGAGTTGAGAGGAAGAGAGATGGAGGGATACAGAGAGAGACTATAGGGGATGAGAGGAGAGCGAGCTCATTTGTCAGACAGACTGCTCTGAGAGAGAGAGAGTGGTGTAATAAAAGCCCTCTGTCCTGCAGCCAGCGGTCTCTCATAAGACTCATAGCATAGCCCTGACGCAGCAACCACCAGCAACAACTCATTACAGCTCTCCACACTGACCCTTCACATCCTCAACGGTCAGTTACCATCATTAACGCATGATGGAAGGACAGTACTGGGCAAGGCCGTTACCTGATTGGTTCACAATCAACTCAGTGTTCCTGACCATCAATGTGTCTACATGTGTCAACATCAACAGCTTTTTACTGTTTTTTTTTGTAGTTAGTTATTAAGCTAGGTTAGTTAGTTAAGTTGAGTTAATTTATGTTAGTTAGTTGTAAAGTTAGTTAGCTAGGTAAGTTAGTTACGTTAGTTAGTTAGTTAGTTAGTTAAGCTAGGTAAGTTAGTTAACCCTTAGAACCCGATTGACGCACAGTGCGTCAAAAAAAACACCCTTTCTTCTCTGTTACATTGCTTTGGAACTGTTCATCGCAGCAAGATGAAACCTTTATTGCATGACAGAGCAGAAGTGGGACCGTACGATCAAGTATGACAATTTAAAAAAATCATGAAATTAAATCAAATTGCATCATATTTACAGTGTATACTTCTCTGCGTTCACCTGCACACCCATTACTCTCGTTTGAATTACTCGCGGACCCGTGATCGGATAGATATGCCACATGTCAGATGAAAGAGGAGACACAGAGCTATCATTTGATACCAAGTACATCATTCTGGGTTATAAAAAAGACGAAGTGACAGCAAAATAATAACTTCATATAGCTGGATTTACCCCACATTTTTGTCTGTTTTTGTGGCAAAGCATGTTTATAATCCAACGCTATCGTGTGTTTCTCTATGGCAAAGCATGTTCATAATCCGGTTTTGAGATCCTAGCAAATTCCTGCATGGCATCCAATTCAAGGCTCACATTGCATCCCAATTTGTTCAACAAAGAAACACCTTTTTTGCCTTTACTTCATGGCAATCCAGTAAAAAGTTGAGAATCATTATGAGTGCATAGGCACGCAGGCTAACACGCAACCTCGGGTCAGATCAGTTCGTGTCACAGATATGGAGCGCAGAAACCTGTTCACTTTTGGTTTGGCCTGGTCCCTGGTCCGGAATGTTCTCTCGGAGTGATGTGTTTGGCTGTTGATGCTGACTGCTGTTTGTTGTGGCAGAGTGAACTGTCATTCTGCTATCTGAGGTTTCTTGTTCCTTTTGAAGTGTAATAATTGATTGTGGTGTGTCTGCAATGCAGTCCCTGTGTGTGTGTGTGTGTGTGTGTGTGTGTGTGTGTGTGTGTTTGTGTTTATGTTTGTGTGTGTTTTTTTGTGTGTGTGTGTGTGTTTTTGTTTGTGTGTGTGTGTGTGTGTGTGTGTGTGTGTGTGTTGTGCACAGTGGAGGGAACTACCATTTTATATGTAGCTCAAATACCTGATTCATTTTGTCTCAGTAATGGTCCTGCCGTTGAACTGAATTTCAACAGTCCTGAAGATTTTTGAGTGACTGTAATGTCACTAAAATCCCTGTTCTTTTTCCTGTTGCAGAGCGATCACACTGGATAATCAGCTAGTTGTCCTGGCGACCACGGTGGCGGACGCGGGGCGATACTACGTGCAGGCGGTGAACGAACGCAACGGAGAAAACAAGACCAGCCCCGCCCTCTACCTGAGCATATCCAGTACGTAGTGTTTGTGTGTGTGTGTGTGTGTGTGTGTGTGTGTG
>NC_063195.1:21486674-21499174 GCF_017589495.1 Alosa alosa | reverse complement strand
ATCTTGGGAGGAATGAATAAATTTTTTTTGTATTCAGTACATTTGGTCTTTTCCCAGTTTTCTCTACGATGGAGGATTAGGGCCACACATGAAGAAAAAAAAATATTTTTGCCATGTCGACATTAAACTCAACATTTCGAGAATAAAGTTAAAATGTCATGTCGACTTTAATCTCAACGTGTCGAACTTTAAAGTCGCCATGTCGACATTAAACTTGACATTTCAAGAATAAAGTTGAAATATCATGTCGACTTTAATCTCGACGTGTCGACATTAAACTCAACATTTTGAGAATAAAGTTTGGAGAGAGAACGACTGCTCCAAAGTAGGGTACAAATGGGACGATTGAAAAGAAGGACGAATGAAACATTCCAGTTTTCTTCGAGTGCAACAACAATAGACATCATTTGGACAAAACATAGAACATATTAACCTCCGTTGCTCAGCCAAATTCTTTCCTGTCACGTCCTTTTATCACGGAGTTATCAGGCGATAAATGCGATGGTCAAAAGTAAATTTCATTAGTGGTTTATTTATTTATTGTATTATTATATGTTTTTCATCTAAAGGTTCGACTTCATGCTTATTCAGTAGCCTAGACTAGGCATATTAAGTGCTCTCCCCAATCCCAAACTTTCACATTGCATGTTTATTTATAGGCTAATGGATGCAAACAGCCTATTGCTGAATGTCTGTAGACGGACAAATGCAGCTGTCCTCCCGACCAGGCAACCCCATAGTAAATACACACATATCTGTATTTATAGCCTACTATATTTTATGCAGGTGAAACATGGAAAAGCAGTTTTAGAAAAATGAGTTTTGCCATGTTGCCATGAGTGACAGCCTGTGAGTCATGAAGGGCAGTTATTTGGATGTGTGGTGGCCTTACCCACATAAAAACAGAGCAAAATAACATTTTGTACTATAGAAACATTATATAATTGGAAACATGCAATTCTAGCTATATAAATGGCATAGTGCATGGTAGGCTATTTCCATAACCGCGACGCGCTTCACGATGATGGCAATGAGTTGTTAACAGACAAGATGTAGCAGCAGTCTATCTGAAATAACACCTAGGCTATTTGAAGTAGGCCTATTATTCATGATTGTCACATATTGTGTGTTAGTGTAGGCTACATAGCTTAAACTGTAGGCTATGTTTAAACTGTAGCCTATTTCGAGATTAAAGTCGACATGACATTTCAACTTTATTCTCGACATGTTTAATCTCGTCAGTTTAATCTCGTCATGGCAAAAAAAAAAATCTTCATGTGTGGCCCTAATATGCCATCGTATTTCTCTGATACCAGACAAATGAGAAAGAAATAGAACACACATTGAAAAAATGCTCATTTTGAGAACTATATTTTGCATTTTGTTGTCCAGTGTGTAATGATTGATTGAAATCACAGTGATTTGATGAGAGGATGTGTTGTTTGATGGCAAGATTTGCTTTTGCTGCATGTTTTAATGTTTTGAGAGAGTAACAGCCTTTTGCAAGCAAAATGTGTCATTTTGGCCAGAGTGCTTTTGTTCAGACACAGGTGTTAACTGTTTTGGGAATGTGATGTCAAAGTTGACACAAGCATCAAAACGATAGAGAAAAATTGTAAATGTCAATGACAGTTACATCTTGGGAGGAAAGAATGCAATTATTTTTTATTCAGTGCATTTTGTCTTTTCACAGTTTTTCTGATACCAGAAAAATGAGAAAGAAATGGCACAGAGCAAAATGGAAGGCTGAAACTCCTCATTTTTAGAACTATATTTTGCATTTTGTTGTCCAGTGTGTAATGATTGATTGAAATCACACAGTAATTTGACTACAATACGTGTTGTTTGAAGGCAAAATTTGCTTTTGCTGAATATTTTAAATGTTTTGAGAGAGTAAGAGCCTTTTGCAAGAAAAATGTGTCATTTTGGCCAGAGTGCTTTTGTTCAGACTAGGGCTTTGACTTTTGCCCAAAAATCATATTCAAAGTTTGTTTGTTTATTAATATTAAAATTTGAATATATTTGAATATGTATCAATAATATTTTAACCATTAAATGTCTTCAGTAAGACCGATATTGGTATCAAACTTAAGTTCTATATGTTCTGTCCACCAGAGGGCAGTGTATCAATCAATGTCAATAGACTACGTGCACGAAAGGCTGAGTATTTATGCATGTGTTAAAATTGTTATTATTGAGCATAGGGCTGGGCGATAAAACGATAGCGATATGTATCTCAATAGACATGTAATCGATATATCAATAAAAAAACGTTTGATAGAACATTCATAATTAAAAGCAACACACACCTCCTGCCTTAAGTTGTCCATAAATAAATAGGCTAAATATATCTTGCATTGTAGTATGTCAAACTCTACCAGAGTAGGCGATAGAAGTAGGCCTACCTCAACACACTCTCCTTGCCCCATGCTCTCTCTCTTCCTCTCAACAGGCGCATCCCTCCTCAGCATGCACAACATGTAATCCAAACATTAATCGTGCAAGACGACTGGCTAAATTACTATTAAATCCGGTTAGCATCATTAGCACGCTGCACGAATTTGTTCAAAACTGTTGCATTCAAATTGACTGCTAAATTCTAATCATCTCAATCCCGATGCAAATAGAAAAGTATTCCAAGACTCAAACGGGCCTGTCCCAAGGAGAAAAAGTATTCATTTAAAACTTAAACACACGTGGGGAAACTGAACAGTCTAACCAGTAGACTATGATAAACTAGCAAATTAAGCTAACGTTACTTTGTTTACAATATTTCCAGGCTTCAACCAGTGCTGCTTTTCATTCAGACTTATCTGCACATTTATTTATTTGAGTGTTTTTCATGATTGTGTTGCCATTTCTTTTCCCTGTTTGCTTTGATTGATAACTGAGATGATTAAAATCAGAGGAAGGTTAAGTTTAAAATAAAAGTGTCTATTATGTCTATGTGGGAGCTCACTAAGCGTGAACCAGCCAGGATGCCAACGTCACCTACAGGAGCCCAGATGGCCAATAATAGCCTTGCTATGAGCTCGCGATTTTACTTCACTGGGCGTGAAAAAAACCTCGGAATCTGAATTGAAAACAACGTTTACAACCAAATACATTTAAAAAAAAATGATCTCCATAGGCTACAGGTTTGAATATTAAGAGATCCCTAAAATTTGTTCGAATTTTTAAAATAATCGAATTGTATTCGAATAACTAAATAAGTTCGGAGTCAAAGCTCTAGTTCAGACCTGCGTGTTAAATGTTTTGAAAACGTGATGTCAGAGTTGACACAAGCATTAAAAACAATCGAGAAAAAATTTAATGAATGAATGAGTGATTGAGGATGTGCAGGGTCCTGTGTGTGTGTGTGTGTGTGTGTGTGTGTGTGTGTGTGTGTGTGTGTGTGTGAGAGTGTGTGTTCTCCTGTTCTTTCCTCTCCTCTGTGTGATTTCAGGTTGGTTTGCTAATGTGTGTCAAAGTGGTGTGAAAGTTCTGAAAATAAATCTAGAAGGAGTGTGTGAAGTGTGCTTCAGCAACACACACACACACACACACACACACAACTACATGTTTGTGAGTGTATGTGTGTGTTTGTGTGTGTGTGCATGTGCGTTTTTAGTTTGACTCCCTGATAGTCTTCAAGTGTGTGTGTGTGTGTGTGTGTGTGTGTGTGTGTGTGTGTGTGTGTGTGTGTGTGTGTGTGTGTGTGTGTGTGTGTGTGTGCGCGCGCACACTGTGTAATCGGTTGTTCCTCTATCTCTCTGTGTGTGTGTGTGTGTGTGTGTGTGTGTGTGTGTGTGTGTGTGTGTGTGTGGAGTGAAGAGGATTAGCTGAGTGGCTTTAAGCAGGCAAGCTGACTGATGGACAAATTTAATATCAGAACAAGCTGTAATCTCTGCCAGTATTCATAACCACGCCGGATTAAGATTAGTTAAACCAGACGATTACCAGCAGGGTGTCTCTGTCTCTCTCTCTCTCTCTCTCTCTCTCTCTCTCTCTCTCTCTCTCTCTCTCTCTCATTTCTCATTCTCTCTCCCTTTCTATTTCATCCTTTTTTTCTCCCTGTCTGTGTTTGACACTGTGTGTGTGTGTGTGTGTGTGTGTGTTGTTGTGTTTATGCGCTTGCACCCTATGTGTGTGCGCTACTTTATTAATCATATCTCATAAGTATGTCTTTAAGGATGAATTATTTACAGTACTCTAATTACATATTTCCATTTTAATAATTCCTTGTTTATTCCCTTCAGTATTTTGAGATATTTTGACAAACAACTGTTACGGCCAGCCTCGGAACCGCACATAAAAAAGGGAGGCGGACAATTACCAAGTAATTTGAAATAATAAAATAACTGCAGTCAAAAAGATGCTAAGGTGAGGAAAATAGCGTGTGAGTGTGTGGGTGTAATGCAAGCATCATTAGGATGTTGAGTAAGATAAACAAAAAGTAAGTAAAGAGAGAAGGTGCCTGTGGGAGAGGAATCAATCAACGTGCCTTCAAAACCAGAAGTGATGTGTTCATCCGAAGCGATGTAAGCTATTAAGTGATATGTTTATCCAAACATTTAAGCTATTACCATTAAAGCATTTTTAAACAATTAAGCTACAGAGCTACAGCTACAGGAAATGGTCCAATGGATTTCAGTGCAGATTGCAAATAATGAGGGGATTTTAATTATTGGTTATGCTATGTGTGTGTAGCATTTCATTAGATTTCATTAGACCTTTGGAATGGGGTTGTGCGATTGTGATTGAACATCGGCAAGTGCCTGTCAGTCAATGGCAGACCTGGCCTTCAATTAAACAAGCACAGGAATCAAATAATTCTCCATTGATGTGTCTGTGTCTGTGTTTGTGTGTGTGTGTGTGTGTGTGTGTGTGTGTGTGTGTGTGTGTGTGTATTTGTGTGTGTGTGTGTGTGTTGGTGTGTGTGTCTGTTTGTGTGTGTGTGTGTGTGTGTGTGTGTGTGTGTGTGTGTGTGTGTGTGTGTGTGTGTGTGTGTGTGTGCAGGAGTGTAGGTCCAAGGTACAAATGAGCCCTGTATGTTGTGTAAATTTCAGCTCATTTGGCTGAGTCTTTCACCACATCCCTGGCTGGCACGAAGAAATCGATGCCCGGCAACATGCAATTACCCATGATCCACCTCCTGCGGCGGGCGACTTGCGGAACCCTTAACAAACGAGCCCGTGGCCTCTGATCTCCCATGGCAACGCCATCTCATTGAAGTTCCATTTTGTCTCCTTCCACTTTATTTCCGTCCAATCCAATCGCATCTTCACTTCAATTAAATGCTGTTTGATTTAGTGAAATGCACTTGTCCTAGGGTAAACAAAGTCTTAATTTAAACAATATCGAGATTGTTTTTTTTGTTTGTTTGTTTGGTTTTTGTACAAACACTAAGTCTGAACTTTTAACTAAATATTCATTTAAACGGATATCACAATTGTTTTTATACAAATTATAGGCATAAACTTGTGTTAAATTAAACTTGCATCAATATTGATTTTTTTGTTTTTGCACAGATAGCAAGCCTTTGATTACTTAAGTGTTGTGTGGTATAGAATTAAGATATTGTAACTTTTATGATGTTTTTGAGATGTTTATATAGCCATATTTATTCCTATCCATATTTATAATTATGTCTAGCCATTGGCTAAAAAAAGTTCTCTCTCTCAGAAGGCATTGAGTCACTGCAATTATCAGTGATAACCTTATTTTGGGCAACTGTTCTGAAGCCAAAACGAGCCATCAGTTGTCAAACTGTCTCCAGTTAGCTCGGGTAAAAATGTCATGTTTTGACATTTGATAGCCAGCAGGCTGGCTGAGCTTTGACGGAAAGTGTCACCGGAAAATGCCAGGGATGAGACCCCAACCGGGGGACCAGTGGAATGATAATGACCCGACCTGGTGTAAGACGACGAAAGTAGCGGACGCTTCCAAAAAGCCGAGATCCCTCGTTTTTGCTGTCCCTTAGTGAAATGCCATTGTCACTCTGTCTGTGTGAGATGTGTCTTCACCCCTCGCGCCCCTTCCCTCCTCAGCCTTGAAGGCTAAGGGGGTGTTCACATTGGCACGCTTTCATGCGAGGTAGAAATTCACTGTGTACATGTTGTTGCTATGATATGTTATAGTTAGCTATGTCGCTAGCACCCATTGTTGGAAAAAAGCACAACCTCAAAAAAGTTGAGCCAGTTTTTAACTTTCAGTGCTTCGCGTTTTTAGAAGCCTCACTTTTTTTTCCTGCTTACTGTAGCCCCGACTTTTATAAATGTGCACGTTGCAACGGACAGTCGCACCATTCCGTAGGGAAACAGTTGAACCCCCAACACTTTGATTGCTCTTCCTTAAGCTGTGTGGTTGCTTTTGATTGGAGCACCTCCTACCATGAAATAAAAGCACAACAGATCTCAAACAGTATACCTAGGGGCAAGCAAGAAATACAAAAGCCAAGGCAAAGAGGAAAACCTTAAGAACATTAAAGTACGATCCTTTTTGCTCTTTGGAGAACCACATCATGGTGCTACAAGTACGATCCTTTTTGCTCTTTAGAGAACCACATCATGGTGCTACAAGTACGATCCTTTTTGCTCTTTGGAGAACCACATCATGGTGCTACAAGTACGATCCTTTTTGCTCTTTGGAGAACCACATTATGGTGCCACAAGGGCCAAGTGAGAGTTTTATGAGAGCATGTGGGCCAATGCTGGGCCGGACATGTGTCCCTGTGTGTGTGTGTGTGTGTGTGTGTACGCATGTGCACGTGTGTGTGTCCGTGTACGTGTATGTATGTGTGTGTGTGTGTGTGAGAGAGAGAGAGAGAGAGAGAAGAAAGCATCTTCTGTAGCCCATGATTACAGCAAATGCATTCTTTTTCTGTCTTGTGCTCAGTTCAATTCAAAAAATTGTTGTTGACATGAATGTTTCAGTTACATTATTGCCAAAGCTCAATTACGAAACACACCCATTACTCACTGATCTTCCTATTCTCTCTCCAAACACACACACTACACACTCATCTTCCTCTTCATCTTCCTCATATCTCTCCTTTTCTCTGTTTTGTTTCTCTCTCTCTCTGCCTCTCTTTTGGTTGCTTTCTTCATTGCTCTTTTGCATTTAAAAAAGAGGGTTTGAAAGAGTCATCGTGAGGGAACTTAAGTCAGACAATCTATTACGCATTTGCTTGACTGAGGAGGGAGGATTTGTGGGGGTGTGTGCGATCAAAGCCGAGATCAAAGTGTGTGTGTGTGTGTGTGTGTGTGTGTGTGTGTGTGTGTGTTGTGTGTGTGTGTGTTCCGCTGCGGATCCTTTATTATGTCGCTACACTCGTTTGTTCTCATCGATCTGCACGGAAGTTTCTCTCTTTCTCTCGCCATCTCTCTTAACTGCTCCCCCCTTCTCCTTCCCCACCTCTCTCTCTCTCTCTCTCTCTCTCTCTCTCTCTCTCTCTCTCTCTCTCTCTCTCTCATTCTCGTTCTCTGTCTCTCATTGGCTGTCTCGAAGGGTTCTTGACTCTGCTATCTCCCCTATTCCACTCCGTCTTTGAGTTCTCGGCCAGCGTCTTACCTTAAGTGTTGGGGTTCAGGTGTGCCGTCCTCTCTCTCTCTCTCTCTCTCTCTCTCTCTCTCTCTCTCTCTCTCTCTCTCTCTCTCTCTCTCTCTCACGCTTGGTGCCTTTCTCTCCGACACGCTTTTCATCTTGCAAGGATTTTTACAGGATTTTCATTAGCAAAATACTACTGCAAGAGTGTGTGTGTGTGTGTGTGTGTGTGTGTGTGTGTGTGTGTGTGTGTGTGTGAGAGAGAGAGAGAGGGAGAGAGAGAGACAGAAAGAGATGAAATGGCCACGGCCGTGCTCTGCTTGTGTGGAGTTATGTGAAGTTTCTAAAACCAGAATCCATTACAAGACAATTAAAATTCAAGTCGAGAACTCTGGGAGGTGAAGAGAGCGAGAGTGGAAGATGAAGAGAAAGAAAGAGAGAGAGAGAGAGAGAGAGGGAGGAACAGAAGAACTGTGAAGTGTAGAGAAGTAAAGTGTTAATACAACATTTTCTTTTCTTCAGGTAGTAGGAATTGAAAAAAAGAAAAGTTTCTCTGGAGTAAAAGAAGACCAAGAGAAGAGGACAAAACGTACATAAAACTGTGGAAACTTTTTCCCCTTTTTGTTGTTTTACGTCTGCTGTGTTAACTATGTTGACTTAGTAGCTCAGAGAAGAAAGGCTTTCAGCCAAAAGCAAATGTTCTTGGACTAATAATAAGGTTAATGCATTAAAGTGTGAGCGCCTGATCCTATTTCAAAGCAATGAAACACTGCTGTTTGACTGAGTCACATTTCAAACTCACTGCACATTTGCTTGTTCTGTTTGTCCAGCTCTCTCTCTCTCTCTCTCTCTCTCTCTCTCTCTCTCTCTCTCTCTCTCTCTCTCTCTCTCTCTCTCTCTCTCTCTCTCTCCTTCCTTCTCTATCTATCTCTCCCCCTATCTCTCTCCTTCCCTCTCTCTCTATCTATCTCTCCCCCTCTCCTTCCCTCTCTTTCTCTTACTCATCCCCTCATCCCTTCTTCCTCCCTTCCCTTGACTTCTACTTGATCTTTTCTTTTCTTCTTTCTGTTCCAGAACCCAATGCCCCCACTGATCCGGTCGCCCCGGCAATAGTGATCAGTCCCAAGAACACGTCTGTGGTCGCCGGAGCGAGTGAAGCGACATTGGAGTGTGTCGCTAACGCAAGGTGGGTTGTCGCCCGGGGCAACGCGGTGCCGTGTGCCTGCCGTGTGCAGGTGAAGAACTTTTCAGAAGAAAAGAATCCGTGGTTCCATAGTTACACAGTCACAGAGAAAGCCTCACTGATATGAGACAGAAATGAGGCTGCTGGAAAGTACACAGACTTACGGACACTGGCACACACACACACACACACACACACACACACACACACACACACACACACACACACACACATGCATGCACACACACACACACACACACACACAGCACCGCCTTTGTTACTGCATCTATTCATTTATAAATGTCTTTTACTTCCTTTAAAGTTTTGTTCTCTTTGCTTTTGTGTCAAGAAGTTCTCCCTCAGAAGCTGTGTGCTTGTTTCCACTGCCCTGTGTGCTTGTTTCCACTGCCCACGAACAGAGGGGTGTTCATAAGGAAGACTGGCTGATAGATAGACTGCTGCTATTGATGACTCATGGAAGGGTAGTGGAGATAGGGGGTGGACTAATGAACTCACACTAGAGAGAAGCCAGGTAATCAGAGAGGAGAGGAGAGGAGGTAATGGAGAGAAGTGAGGGATGAGAAGAGAGAAGAGGTGGTAATGTATGTAAGTGAGGGATGAGAAGAGAGGAGAGGAGAGGAGGTAATGGGAAGAAGTGAGGGATGAGAAGAGAGGAGAGGAGGTAATGGATATAAGTGAGGGATGAGAGGAGAGGAGGTAATGGATAGAGGTGAAGGATGAGAAGACAGTTTTAATGGAGAAGTGAAGGATGAAACAAAGGAGGGATGAGAAAAGGGATGAGAAAAGTGGCAGGAGGTAAAATGGATAGAAGTGAGGGATGAGAAAGATTTATTAGGAGGTAATGGATAGAAGTGGGGATGGATAGAAGTTATGGAGGGATGACGGGATGAGAGGAGAGAAGAGGAGAAGAGGTAATGGGAAGAAGTGAGGGATGAGAAGAGAGAAGAGGAAGAGAGGTAATGGGAAGAAGTGAGGGATGAGAAGAGTAATGGGAAGAAGTGAGGGATGGGAAGAATGTGTAATGGGAAAGTGAGGGGAAAGGGGAAAGGAGGAAGAAGAGAGAGAGGAGGTAACTGATAGAAGTGAGGAAGAGTGGTGATGGGTAGACTGGAGTCTCAGCTCCTGCTACTCCAGCTGAGAGAAGATAGATAGGTAGAGTAGGAGAAAAGAGTGCAAAAGAAGGGGGGATGAACCAAGAGGCGAGAGAGAGGAGTGGAAAGAGAGACAGGGGAGGAGAGAGTGATGAGAGGAAGAGGGTGAAATAATTTACAAGAGAGTAGAAAAACCGGGACAGGGACACTTTGTTCTTTTGTGTTCTTTTCCTGCAGCCTGGTGTAAATACCACACTGACTCCCAGCAGATAATGTGTTTAGCATTTAATAATACATCAGTGTGCTAATGTGTTTTATCTTTTTTTTTCACCGTCACATCCTCCTGTCCCTTCTCCTCCTGTCTGCCACCCTCTCTCTCTCCCTCTCTTCTCTTTCATCTCTCTCCCTCTCTGTCCCTCCTCTCTCTCCCTCTATTGTCATCGTCTTCTCTCTCTCTCTCTTTCTTCCTCTCTTTCTCTCTCTCTTCTTCTCTTTCTCTATCCTCTTTCTTTTCCCTCTCTCTCTCTCTACATTGTCCCTCCTGTAGGCCGGTGGAGCGTCTGCAGCTGGTGTGGAAGCGTGCGGGGGTGCGGGTCACTCAGGGCGTGGGGGCGTTTGGCCGCCGCCTCACCGTCTCTAACCCTGGCCAGGCTGACGCCGGACTCTACGTGTGCGAGGCCCTCCTCCGCAACAGCACATTCAAGACCGCCGAGGCCCGCGTCTACCTCACCGTGTTAGGTGTGTGTGTGTGTGTGTGTGTGTGTATCCATGTGTGTATGTCGGTGTGTGAGTGTGTGTGTGTGTGTGTGTGTGTGTGTGTGTGTGTGTGTGTGTGTGTGTGTGTGTGTACGTACACATACACGTGTATGCAGGTTCATCTATGGCTGTGTGAGTTGTGTAGACATGTGTGCATGTATGCGTCATTATGCCATAAGTCCAAATCACAATAATTTACTGTATTTTTGTGCCATTTGGAAATAAACAACGAAAATGCTTTTCATACACACAGAAATGCACACACACATGGACACACACAGACTGACGTACTCCCACACTCACACACACTTCTCTGACACACTCATACACCTACACACACATGGACACATACAGAATGACGATACTCACACACACTCCTCTGACACACTCATACACTTACACACACGCATGGACACACACAGACTGACGTACTCAGACACTCACACACACTCCTCTGACACACTCGCAGTATACAGCTTTGTCTGGTGTTTCATGTGGTTATCTCATCATGTAGTTTAGCAGTTGAGAGAGCTCAAAATTATACCTGACTGGGAAAATGAAATCCGGACAAATATTTAGAAATTATAGTCGGGTTCGGTTCGGGTCACATGGGGGCGATATGCATTGGAAGCTTTACATTTAAAATTCCTTATTATGTTGGGTATCCAACAGGTCTGCTTTACATGATGCAAACGTTTGTTTGTTGAGAATAAAGTCAAATGTAAAAAAGACCTAATAGCGTGCAAGATTTGTTTATCTTGACAACGCATTTCAGGCATGCCGGCTGAAATGCACACGCGTTGTCACGACTACATAAACAAATGTTTATGCACATTTTGCACATAAGCACAGTCTTGGGTGACGTTAAAAAAAAGTTGTTAGCCTATCAGGAGATTTTAAGATTATTTGCTTTGCATACTGTGGTAAAGACATAGGCTACCGGTAGGCTATAAGGTTGTCTCGTTCAACTGGATTAGGATTTGCTCGAGTTGCCCCAATTAACGTCGATGCTGCATATGGATCAGTGACAGAGGCACTGTAATTTCAAAGACTGTTGCAGTTCATTTCAAGACTTTTCGTCAATGGTAAGACAAGAATTCTATTTCAATAGGCTATGCTTGCTTGGGCCTCTTGTGTTAATGCACGCTGTGTGTGACCTGCGTGCGTGCATGCTCACCTGCCAATACACACTTGCAGCCGTTTCCCTCTGTCAAAAACACGCCTGCATTTGTTTTATTTGATCAATAAAGCTGCCTCCTCCTTAACTGTGGAGGCCCAGAGGTGCCCCGGAGGTTCCGCCTCATCTCGGGTGGGTGATGGTGGGTCAGTGTACACTACACGCTGCCAGCTATTTCTGTGCCGCTGCTGCTGCTGCTGGTGCCGGTGGCCATTCTGCTAGAATCTGAGCCAGATCTGTCCAAGATATCTCAGCTGCCAGCTTGGGACTCCTTGTTTATTGCCTCCTGGTGCATAAACAAAATGCAACAAATCAATACAACAGTACAATACAACACACACACGTACACACACACACACACACACACACACACACACACACACACACACACACACACATACACACAAACACACAAACAAAAAAACAAAGTGACAGCATAGCGGATCATGACCACCCCTCAACACTCAGGGTCTCTCGGTCGTCTTAACCCCCCCAGTGTCCTGCTTCAAATCCCAGGGTCCGGCTCCCTTAACCCCCACCCCCTCCTCAGTCTCCTGCTTCATATCCCAGGGTCCCTTAATCGCACACTTGAACCAGTGTGGAATATTCTCCATGACACTGTCCTCGGCTGCCGTGTCATGTGTTAGCTCGTTATCCGGCTCTAACGAGCTGATTCATCAGGTCCACAGAGAGGGAGAGGGAGACGAGGAGAGAAGCAGGGGGAACATCAACGAGAGAGGGGGGGGGG
>NC_063195.1:21474174-21481674 GCF_017589495.1 Alosa alosa | reverse complement strand
GTCTGTATTTCAAGATTGGGGCCCCTTTCATACTGCCTCTCACACACGATTCACAATTCCTTCACACTTCCATACATTTGCATTTTGTCCCATAAATAAGAAAACACAAACACAAACACAAACACACCTACACATACACAATAACACACACACACACACATACACAATAACACACACACACACACATACACAATAACACACACACACACATACACACAACACACACACACACACATACACAATAACACACACACATACACAATAACACACACACACACATACACAATAACACACACACACACACATACACAATAACACACACACACATACACAATAACACACACACACACACATACACAATAACACACACACACACATACACAATAACACACACACACACACACATACACAATAACACACACACACACACATACACAATAACACACACACACACACATACACAATAACACACACACACACATACATAACACACACACACACCTACACACACACACACACACCTACACAATAACACACACACACACACATACACAATAACACACACACACACACATACACACCCTGACATGACTCAGCAGTTGTCGGAGTTTAATTCTGCCTCGCCGCAGTGTTGGTGGATAACCTCTTGAGTCCCTCTCTCTCTCTCTCTTTTTTTTTTTTTCTGATTTTTTTTTTTTTTTTTTTCTCTCTGTCTCCGCTTCCCTCTCTCTGTCTTGTGTTAATTGATTAGGGGCTTTAGAGGTCTTATCAAACAGTGTAATTAATCAGAGAGACAGCGGCTCCTCACTCACACCTACAGAACTCTCTCTCTCTCTCTCTCTCTCTCTCTCTCTCTCTCTCTCTCTCTCTCTCTCTCTCTTTTTTCTCAGACAAACGATCACTAGCTTCTTGTCTCTTGTTCTTCTTCCATCTTCTTCTAGCCTCCCTCCCTCCCCTTTCTCTCACCTCTTCGGTATGCCATTGGCATATTGCACTCAGGCTAATTCTGTGCTAAGTCTTTGACCTTTGACCTCCAGGCCTGGCACCCTACTTCACCATCACCCCCTCTGACATCACAGTGACGGACGGCACCTCAGCGCTCTTCACCTGCCAGACGTCAGGCGCCCCCAAACCAGCCATTGTCTGGAAGAAAGGTACACACACGAATCACACACACACATACGCACACAAGTCACCGACACGCATGAATTTCTGATTTCACTAATTGTGTGTGTGTTTGTGTATGTGTGTGTGTGTTTGTGTTTGTTTGTTTGTTTGTGTGTTTTTGTGTGTTTGTGTTTGTTTGTGTCTGTGTATGTGTGTTTGTTTGTGTGTGTGTGTGTGTATGTGTGTGCGTGCGTATTTGTGTTTCTTTGTGTGTGTGTGTTTGTGTGCGTGTGCGTGTGCGTGTGCGTGCATGCGTGTAGGCTCTCAGGTCCTAGCCAGTGGCTCTGTTCAGATTCCGCGCTTCACGCTGCTGGAGTCGGGCGGCCTTCAGATCGAGCCCATCGTCCCTGGCGACGCCGGAAACTACACCTGCTACGCTGCCAACACAGAGGGAGCGGTCGACGCCACCGCAGCACTCACCGTGTGGAGTAAGTCAGCCAATGACAGGCTCTCTCCACATTCCACACATCTTTCTATCTACAGGGTACCCGTGGAGTCTTAAAAGTATTAAAAAGTATTAAATTTAATTTTCCTAAATTAAGGCCTTAAAAAGTATTGAATTTCACCTCAAAGTCTGGAATTTTTTCACGGAGGTCTTAATTTTTCAAATGATCAGTAGATTTAGTCTAATATCCTCACGTAGCGTAAATCACAAGGGTTAAAGTTCTCCGTAAAATGCGATAATGGAAATCAATTTGATTTTAGAAATGTCATATTTGAGATCGTTGCAGATCCGGTGAGATAAAAAAAAATAGGAGGGGGGGTCTATCACCTTTTCTTTTTTTTCCTTTTTTTTAAGGCAACTACAAATATTAGGTCCGATGAATGAATGTGTGTGATGGTAGATGTTTAAAGACCTAATAGTGTTCTTGAGAACTTTCTGTGTCTCAATCAGAGATCGCTCAAGAAGATACGGCCAGCCATGAGTTTAAACTTTGTTTATGTTGTAGCTACACGCTTGTCTCATTGGCCTGGGGCAGTTGCTTAAAAAAAAAAGAACACGCCTGGGGACGGTCTAAAAGTTGGATTATAGTGACACAATCGAGACAGCTGATGAGGTTGCCCAATCCGTTTAACTTTTTTTTTGATATGCTATTGTGAGCTCCATGTGCTTAACTCGAGCCTGTGTTCTTTCCATGCATCAATGTAGACAATTTCTTACTATCGCGAACTCTTGTCAGGGGGAGGTCATTCATTTTGGGTGTCACCTATGACTTGAACAGATAGCCTGCTATGCCACCCGATGTACTATTATTGTTACAGTTTTTAATCAATTAAACTAACATTATGTGTAAAAGACGCCTTAATATAAACCGTAGCCTATGCCTCCCGTCTGTTATGACATGTACAACAATGTTTTTTCACAATTTGGCGCGGAAGGTTTTGACTCGCGTGTTCACTTCAGAGCGTGAACAGTTCGCGACATTATTATTTTATGTTGAGTAAGGGGGGTCAGTCTTTTATGACGCACAGACAGCCTTGTAGCCTATTTTGCTTAGGCCTCTTACGACAGTAGGTTGTGAGCGTATGTTGACAAAAAATAACCATGCAATTAAAATAGTCAACTTAAAAATTTGCTATTATTAATGTATAGCACAAAACCATAACCAGTAGGCCTACCAGAACCTTGCATATTAGCGTCATGATTTGTGTACGTTTATCTATGGCTGACCGTTTTTGCGCTAAGTAGGCTACACATGTTCTTTCATAGCGCAACACGACCTGTCCCTCACCATATCGCAACCTCTTGTCAACCTTATACAATCTGTTGCTGAAGACAAAAGCACCCTCTCCAGATTGTCGTTAGCAGATGTGCAGACCTGTTGCATGAGCACACACAGTATTGCTGCTCATTGGAAAACTGAGTTGTCTGTAAAACTCAAAATTACCATGTTTTCATTAAATGCGGATGAGGCAACAAATGGAAATATGAACAATATCTAGACTGTTCTGATTCGTTACTTTGATGAGGAAATGTGAAGTCTTGCAAACTTTGATTTTATAGATTTTACTTGGTGTTGAATTGCATATTAACAAGAAAAAAATTCTCCCCTTTAAATACTTTTGGCCTGAAGTAATTAAATAAGAGTGTAAGAGTGTGCCTTGCTACAATATTGCTGCAGTAGAAAAGAACAGCAATGGCTAATCAGCAATGGTCAGGGATGGTATTGAAATATTGTTTTGTTCATCAGGAAAATTCAATCTCAATCAAGAACACTCTCAATTCGCCTTATTCACATGGCGGCCATTGGCGGCTAAAACGAGGCTACAGGGTACATAAACCATAGGATTGTTATGTTCAATGCATTCACCTGTAGGTGGCATTAATTATATAGTAACTTAAGAGTACCCTGTAGCATCGTTTTGGTGTATATTTGGTGCTTTACTTTGCTGTTTGCATCTTTTAATTAAAAACCAATAGGTTGCGACCGCAAAAGGGGTGCTATCTGTATAGGTAGATATGAACAATGTATGACTTATGGCCTGAAAAAAGTTTTTTTTTTTTCACTTTAATCCCTGAAATCAACTAGGTTCTATTCCGTGTAAATTTGTCCATGAAGCAGGACATTCAGGGGCCGTTTATAACGAGAACGATTCATGAAGGAAGATCGACAAAATATTTTATCATAAGTGCCTTTTCGCTTTTACGGCCCCCCCACCATTGGGGCTTGAAGGCGAAAAATCTGAAGACTCCTTCCAGAGTGTAGAGTTTTGAAGAGCGACCGGGTTGCGTCTCCGTCCTAAACGGCTAAACCAAAGGTCCTTGATTACCTCTCTGGCTAAACTGCCAAATTAGAATGTCTGCGCGTGACGTACTGGGGTTCTATCACACCACCACCCAGCGGTCTGGAATGCATATCCAATCGAATATCACATACTCTTGCGTCTTCATATAAACAAAGATTTCCCCTGAGAATGCTCGTCTAAACACGAATAAAAAAGACGAGACGCCACTTTTGCGTCTTCTCTTTTCATCGTCACCGTATAAACGTAGCCTCATTCACGCGTTACCGCGACAAATCTTTTGCGTTGCCACTGCACTGCTGTCATGTTCATGTTGGCATGTTCAAACACTTGTAAATAGTAATTATTTGAGGTTTAATCTTACCTTTAATATTATTTATTCTATCCGAATGGGTGCGATGTAGGTATTAAATTTCATCTGAAGTGGTATTAAAAAGGTCTTAAAAAGTCTTAAATTTAGGTCTGATAATTCTGGGGGTACCCTGATCTATCTATCTATCTACAGTATCTATCTATCTATCTATCTATCTATCTATCTATCTATCTACAGTATCTATCTATCTACAGTATCTATCTATCTATCTATCTATCTATCTATCTATCTAAATTCATACTTATTTGGAACTGCCTGTTATTGCACTTCTTTAGAATGGGGCCAATTCAGTTCTGACTGATTGGCTAGTTAGCCAATAAAATGCTTTCACAACAATGACGCAATCAGGTCCTAATAGAACTTGATTGTCATTGCGTTTATCCAACCGCTTGTTAGTAACACATACAGCCAGTTGAATTCATACATGGCAATGCGATCTCTGGACTTGCTTGTCTTGGAATAAGCGAGCAGGCGCCTTCAAACGCAGTACAGACAGAACAGCACACTGAGCCTCAGCCAGCGTAGCATCCTCATTGGCTCACACGCCCTCAGCCAACCAGCCGACCGACCAATCGCAGATTCAGACACACGCGTTCGGAACCTCTCGACCCCCCTGCCGGAGCATTCTCTTTCGAGTCCCTCCCAAGGCCCAGGAACATGTGTTTGGCTTGAACATGATCATTATTCCTCTTTGTGGTCGACCAGAGAGTGTGAGAATAAAACTCTTTATTGAAATCACTCTGATCTTGACATTTTGTCTTGCTCAAGGCCTCTCTCTTCTCTGCTCTTTTAGTTAGCTCAAGCCGTGTGTGTGTGTGTGTGTGTGTGTGTGTGTGTGTGTGTGTGTGTGTGTGTGTGTGTGTGTGTGTGTGTGTGTGTAGTGTGTGTGTGTGTGTGTGTAGTGTGTGTGTGCAAGTGTGTGTTTAATGTAATTAGTTTTTCTCTAATACGACGGGGAGTCATTTATAATTCTGAGAGAATGAAATATTCGCGCCAGAGGTTCACTGTGTCAATTCGAGCCGTCTTCAGAGACAGAGATGAAACACAGACATAATAACCATGCTGATTAGGATTAGGATGATGAAGATGGCGATGAAGATGATGATCGTCATCATCATCATGACGAAGATTATAATGATGATGATGGTGGTGGTGGTGGTGGTGACGATGATTAGGAGTTATTATGGTCTTTGTAAAATTATTTTGTGAAGTTTTCAATGGGCTGTCGTAAACTACCAGCACACTGTTGAGCTATAGCAGCTCTTTGTTTATGGAGTGACTTTGAGCAATGGATATTGCTGTAGTTATGAGTTATGGCTTGGCTTTAGTGTCAGGCTTAGTTGTTAAAAGATAATGGAATGCTTTGTTGAATCAAAACTCAATGATGATGATGATGATGATGATGGTGGTGGTGGTGGTGAGGACTGATGATGACGATGATGGTGATTATGATGGTGATGATGATGGCGAAGATTATGATTATGACTGATGATGATGAGGATGGTGATGATGATGATGATGATGATGATGATGATGATGATGATGATGATAAGTATGGAGGTGATGATGATTAAACTGATAATAACGAAGGCCTCTAACTGGCCACAGGTCGCACATTCATCTCACGAGAGCCGGAGGACCAGCGTGTCATCAAGGGCACCACAGCTGTGCTGGACTGCGGGGCGGCCTATGACCCCAGAGTGACTGTCAGGTGAGAGGCATGCTGGGAAATTAAGTTTGTGTGTGTGTGTGTGAGTGTGTGTGTGTGTGGAAGAGAGGGCTAACCTAATGACTGCTGTAAAGACCCAATAAATACGACTAAACACTCCATTTCCCAAAACCCCCCTCTGTCAGGTTTGTGTGGAAGAAGGGTCCGCGCCAGGTGAACCTCACCCCTGGGGGGCGCATCTCGGTGCGGGACGGGGCGCTGCACCTGAGTCAGACCTGGTCCGGCGACATCGGGGACTACACCTGCAAGGTCATCTCCCAGGCCGGCAACGACACCAAGACTGCTCGCCTCGAGGTCATGTGAGTAATGCACGCACACACAACAAACACACACACACACACACACACACACACACACACACACACACACACACACACACACACAGACACACACACAAGAGATCAGGAATTGATATACAGCATGTAGTACTTACTTTTTCCAACCAAACAAAAAAAAAAAGAAAGAAAGAACCTTTCATGCTCTGCGTTGGCGTTATTTGGGTTACAACAAAGGTCAAGTGAGCAACACTCACAGAAACACTCCTTCCTTTTTAATGGGCTCTGTTAGGGGAATAGCAAATGGAATTTGCACATTGAGGTGTAATCAAGAAGACCTTGGCTTTCACTACGAGACAAATTAAACATAAATCAGTCTAGATTATGGAGACAGATGAAATGAGGAGTCAAGGACCGGCTTTCAGAATGAAGAACCCCCCCTGTTCTTACACATTTCATTTGTGCATTGTTCAGAGAAAACCTTGGAGTGAGTTTCGGCGTAATTTGAAAGACTCGGGGTGTCTGGCGAGCTGCACAGTTCCACAGTTATGCTTATGAGAGTGCAGCAGCATTACCCATGAGTGATACAGTACAGGCCCTAGTGGTGTTGGAGATCATTACATTACATTACATTACATTACATTTGGCTGACGCTTTTTAACCAAAGCGACTAACAACATGGTAAACAGTAAGTTTTAGAACAATTCTCACAATTTTAGGACAGTTTAAAAAAAAACATTAGAGTACAGTAAGAATAAGTGCGTCGGTGAGTGCTGTTTTTAACAATGAATCACACCACAGATCATACATCATGCTGGTCAATTATTGATGCTCCCTAACGGTCAATACGCCCAGGTGACCAACGTAGCCTCCAGCCCGGTTTAAGTAAGATTGTTAAATTGGTAAAGTGTCGATTCTCTTCTTATATCATCCTCCTTCCATTCATCCCTCCCTCTCCCCTTCTCTCCCTCGCTCGCTCACACATCCTCAGACAGACCTAGACGGATTGAAACATGGATATGTGTTTATCACGATCCATGACCAGGGATAAGTGATTCATCCTTGCTTGTTAAAACATCAACACTTCCTCTCAGTCTATAACCTGATAGATAGATAGATAGATAGATAGATATAGATAGATAGATAGATAGATAGATAGATAGACGGATAGATAGATAGACGGATGGACGGAAGGACGGACAGATGGATAC
>NC_063195.1:21466674-21469174 GCF_017589495.1 Alosa alosa | reverse complement strand
GATGCCGACTGACGCAGCATCACAATTAAAACACTAAAGAAACGCGTAAATAAATAAGTCAGAACTTTTTTGGCATACATTCTCGGAATCTTTATCTCTCTCTGTCTGTCTCTATCTTGCTTTCTCCCTCTTTTTCTCTCTCTCACTCTCTATCTCTCTCTCTCTCGGCCTCTCATTCTCATCACGCTTCCAGGTATTGCAGGTACACACGTAGAGTCCCACAGCTGCTGTCTAACCGAAAGACATATGGCACCCACTGCATACTCATCTGCTTAGAATCCCACTCGATCTGTCTCAAACACACACACACACACACACACACACACACACACACACACACACACACACACACACACACACACACACACACAGACTCACATGCAGATATGAACAAATGCTGCCTTCACATTCCGATATATAGCACATTGATATACATAAAAGTATGTGTCCATTATGTTTACTTGCATTCACACACACCCACACACATATGCACACATTTCTCTCTCTCTCTCTCACACTCACACTCACACACACACACACACACACACACACACACACCTTGAAGCCTGTAGAGAGATGGCCTCCTCGTTTACGGTTGTGCTTCTTGAGCACTCTCTCTCACTGGGTTAGCTGTCATGATCAGGAAGTAACTGAAGCATAAAAACATTAATGGTATTAATATGGTTATGGTTCTTTAAATTGCATAAAACACTGTCCTGTGGCTTATACATAATGCAGCTAACACTGCACAGTACACAGGAAACCACTGTAGTGAGACCTAGGGCAACCTACAGTATATATGAATACATAAAGTACATATGTAGACAGATTCTTTAGAAGACATCAAATGTCATAAACTATGATATACCACGAATTACATCACCCAGAGAGTGGAAAGAGACAGGGCTGAAGAGAGAGAGAGAGAGAGAGAGAGAGAGACTTGATTTGGGGTTAGTGAGTGGCTCACAATCAGCCACACACAGCAGTAATCTCTCCTGAGCAGACAGAACGAGGGGATAGAGGAGAGAGAGAGAGAGATAGATGAGAAAGGGGGGAAAAGAGGGATGGGCAGAAAAGGGAAATAAACACAGACCACTGAATTTCATTCACTATTTTACTAATTCCTACAACCCTCCCTCTCCCTCCCCCTCTCTCTCCCCTCCTCTCCCTCTCTCTCTGCCCCTGCTTTCCCTCCCTTTGTCTCACACACACACACACAGACTCACATGCAGATATGAACAAATGCTGCCTTCACATTCCGATATATAGCACATTGATATACATAAAAGTATGTGTCCATTATGTTTACTTGCATTCACACACACCCACACACATATGCACACATCTCTCTCTCTCTCTCTCTCTCTCTCTCACACTCACGTACACACACACACACACACACACACACACACCTTGAAGCCTGTAGAGAGATGGCCTCCTCGATTACGGTTGTGCTTCTTGAGCACTCTCTCACTGGGTTAGCTGTCATGATCAGGAAGTAACTGAAGCATAAAAACATTAATGGTATTAATATGGTTATGGTTCTTTTAAATTGCATAAAACACTGTCCTGTGGCTTATACACAATGCAGCTAATACTGTACAGTACACAGGAAACTACTGTAGTGAGACCTAGGGCAACCTACAGTATATATGAATACATAAAGTACATATGTAGACAGACTTTTAGAAGACATCAAATGTCATAAACTATGATATACCACGAATTACATCACCCAGAGAGTGGAAAGAGACAGGGCTGGGCTGAAGAGAGAGAGAGAGAGAGAGAGACTTGATTTGGGGTTAGTGAGTGGCTCACAATCAGCCACACACAGCAGTAATCTCTCCTGAGCAGACAGAACGAGGGATAGGGAGATAGAGAGAGGAGAGAGATAGATGAGAAAGGGGGAAAAGAGAGGGATGGGCAGAAAAAGGGAAATAAACACAGACTACTGAATTTCATTCACTATTTTACTCAATTCCTACAACCCTTTCTCCCCTCTCTCTCCCTCTCTCTCTCTCTCTCTCTCTCTCTCTCTCCCTCTCTCTCTCCCTCTTTCTCTCCCTCTCTCTCTCGCTCCCTGCTTTCCTCCCTTTGTCTTCATGCTTTGATCAGTAATGCATGCTGATGCCTGTGATTCAGAATATCGGGTTTGGGGGCCATTTGGCCCAAAACATTTGATCCTGTGTGTGTGTGTGTGTGTGTGTGTGTGTGTGTGTGTGTGTGTGTGTGTGTGTGTGTGTGTGTGTGTGTGTGTGTGTGTGTGTGTGTGTGTGTCTGTGGGGGGAGAGAGTGATGATGAAACTTCCATTAAGGATTAATGTGATTGCTGATGCTCCATGCAGTCCCCCAACACCTCCACACACACACACACACACACACACACACACACACACACACACACACACACACACACACACACACACACACACACACACAGGCACGCACACACACACACACACACACACACAAACACACACACACACACACACACACACAC
>NC_063195.1:21461674-21464174 GCF_017589495.1 Alosa alosa | reverse complement strand
CTCAGAGGCAGACATCACGCATCAAACACCTATTCACATCCGCTTCCTTCACACCCCGTTTCATTGGCCGCCACACCTCAGCAGAGTCCAGCAGAGCAAACAGCTTGTCTGCTCTCGGCCTGTCTCCCCTCTTGTCTGTGTGAGGACGCATCCTTGAGTAAGACACTGTGCTCACCTCACAACCATTCTTGTCTATGGTTTGGTTTATTTAAGGATATAGAAAGACACAAAAAAAGATCCAAAAGGATAACACGTCAAAGCGATAGACACTTTTTTTCCAACATGGTCCCTGTTGGAAGAGAACAGGACATACAACACATGCACAAACTCATACTACACATCAGCAATAGGCCTATCAGATAAAACACCATGACCCCATGTGGGAGATACGGCTATAGGTGGACTTAATGGGAGTATAGTGATGTCCCTTTGAGTGTACAGAAATAAACAGCCCTTTTTGAGTAGACTAGTAGGGAGTGAAATGGAGTATACTAAAATATTCAGCCCCTTTTGAGTATATGAGGGAATGAAGTTGAGTATACTAAAATATACAGCCCTTTTTGGGTATACTAGAGAGTGAATTGCAGTATACTAAAATATACAGCTGTTTTTGAGTATACTAGGGAGTGCATGTGTGAATGCAGCCTGGTGGCGATGAGACCTCAATATGTTGTGATATTTCTGGATGCTTTTAAATAGGATCAATTGGATGCATCGACCTGGAGCATTAACTAACCATGGACTTTAGGAAAAAGAGCCACAGTGGATTTGTAAAATGGGGTTTGAGTTGTTTTGAGGGAGAGAGAGGGGAGAGAGAAAGAGATAATTATTTAACAAATTCAATGGGGATGGTCTATGAGAGAGAGAGAGAGAGAGAGAGAGACTCAGACATGTAGAAGAGAGAAATGAGAGAGGGAAAAAAATAAAGAAAGTAGAAATAATAAATCCAATATTGATGAAGTGAATACTTATTAAAGTCTGAGCACCTGGTCCCTTGCACCCGGTCATCCATGGCTCCAATTAACAGGGAGGGGTTTAATCACAGGCATGAAAGATTTAAAAAAGCCACATTAAATATGCACAGGACCTCGCCACGCAGCTCCACTCCTCTTTATTCCTCTCTCCCTCCCTCTACCGTTGTCTGTATCCATCCATCCATCCATCCATCTATGTCCTCTGGTGGTGGAGAGGTCCAGCCAGAGCACACAGACCAAGGAAAACCAAAGAGGAGGGAGAAAAAGAGTGTGTGAGAGAGAGGGAGAGAGGGGTGGATTTTGGGTCTGTGTGTAAGGGTCTGTGTGTGTGTGTGTGTGTGTGTGTGTGTGTGTGTGTGTGTGAGAGAGAGAGAGAGAGAAAGAGATAGAAAGAGAGAGAGAGATAACAATGGTATAATTTTCACTTGGAGATGCATTCAGTATATGCATTCAGTATATTTTTCTGAAATTTGTAAACATACACATGCACATACACTTACAGTACATAAGCACACATACATACATACAGGCATAAATACAGACCATTCTCTGCTCTGTGTTTTCCAGTCCTGCTCATACAAATGCTGCTGTCAGCAGACCAGCCTTGTTATATTCAGCTAGCCTAGCAACACAGGTCTGAGAACAGCCTTGTTATATTCAGCTAGCCTAGCAACACAGGTCTGAGAACAGCAGAACAGCCTTGTTATATTCCACTAGCCTAGCAACGCAGGTCTGAGAACAGCAGAACAGCCTTGTTATATTCCACTAGCCTAGCAACACAGGTCTGAGAACAGCAGAACAGCCTTGTTATATTCCACTAGCCTAGCAACACAGGTCTGAGAACAGCAGAACAGCCTTGTTATATTCCACTAGCCTAGCAAAACAGGTCTGGGAACAGCAGATTGGACCAGGAGCTGCAGAATGGCTCACTGGGTCGGACTGAGTGCAGACACAGGCGTGCTCACACACACTCTGGGCCAGATCTACTGTACTAACGTTTTTGCGTCCACTTCAGGTGTATTTGTTTCACAACGTGCGCGTAAAATCATGGTGAGGTATGTACAAACAGGCCGCACTGAGGAAAAAGTAAACTGCCTGTCGCGGGAGCTGAAAATGGCAAATTGCGTTTTTTCCGTGTCATGCATATGGGAGGGTCAAGGGGAAAGTGGGAGTTTACTGTAAAGAGATGGGAGGGGAAGAGTAAAGAGCGCCTAATTATGTATTCCACGGTATGTACAAAGACTGCCCGTGAAAGCGCACATCTATTCTGTGCCTAAATATTTCCGCCTTGTAAAAGCAGGTGTTAATCCAAATTGTGGTTAAATGCATCAATAAGAGAACCTTTCAAAGACAACAGAATCACTATTTAGAGCACCAGTTTTGCGTCTTATACTATATCAAAAGCAACCTTAACTTTCGTTGGCCTTTCGAATGTCTTACTTTCACTTTCACATCATCCACGTAAACTTTCCTACTTGCTAGATTTGACCAATCTTCCATAGCCTACGTGCACAAGTAGTTTGAGT
>NC_063195.1:21436674-21454174 GCF_017589495.1 Alosa alosa | reverse complement strand
GTAACACACTCT
This sequence comes from Alosa alosa, assembly GCF_017589495.1. Lineage (NCBI taxonomy): Eukaryota > Metazoa > Chordata > Actinopteri > Clupeiformes > Clupeidae > Alosa > Alosa alosa. Next base: position 21,454,162 of record NC_063195.1, on the reverse strand, counting down.
CTCTCTCGCTCTCTCTATCTCTATCTCTCTTTCTCTCTCTAACTCTCTCTCTTGCTCTCTCTCTCTAACTCTCTTTCTCTAACTCTCTCTCTTTCTATCTCTCTCTCTCTTGCTCTCTCTCTCTAACTCTCTTTCTCGCTCTAACTCTCTCTCAAATTCAAATTCAAATTCAAATGTGCTTTATTGGCATGACTCAGAAAATAGTGTTGCCAAAGCAGTAACATGACAATACAAACATAGACAATATTTGTTTTAAGGGGGGTCAAAGAAAGGAAACTTATCTAAACTAAAAGAAAGAAAACTTGTATTTAAAAAAAAATAGTAACTAAATCCATGTTTAAAGAAAACTTAAACATGCATTCTTAAATCTAAATTTAAAGGAAACTTATACAATAGTCTATATAAAATTATTTAACAAAAACTATATACTGTATGCACTTTTTCTATGTGAAGTTTTCTCTTAAAATGTGGCAGGACTGTAAATATTGGTAGGCTAAGTGGGCACATTTATCTATTTCTCCCAGGAGGAATTGTAGTTTTTGTTCATTGGTGGCAGTCATAAAGCCGGGACAAGTGATTTCAATTTGTGGGTAGAATATAGCTCTTAAGTGTTGATAATTGGGACATTCTGTGAGGAAGTGGCATTCGTCCTCTACTACTCCCGTATTACAGAATTTACATATTCGATCTTCACGAGCTATCCAGGTTTTGGTGTCTACCCTTTTCTATTGCAAGGGAATGATCACTCAGTCGATACTTTGACAGGAGTTTTCTATGATGATGGTTTTAATTTCATTTAAATATGGTGCCAATTTGTAATCAATTGAATAGTTCTGTAGCAGTGTAGCTTATTTTACTTGTTCGATTTTGCATTTCCATGTGTTAATGTAGTTTTGTTTTGCTGTGTTCTCTACTTCTTTGCTACTGAAACAATACTTGAGCTGCAGTTTTCAGGTTGTGTTTTTGTATTATGAAGTTTAAGGGTCACTCTCTGGGTGTTCCTCCTCAGCTGGGCAGCAGTGTGGTGATATTGCTCTGAATTGCTAGTCTGAAGATGATGCCAGAATTTGGTTGCTCTTTTTGTATGTGTCTACAAGGAGGGAAATCTTCCAAGCTCAGCTCTGCAGCCTAGATTAGGTGCACATCTGTTTAAACCTAGAATATTTTTACAGAATTCCAAATGTAATAATTCGGTTTGGCTTTTGTCCCATGTTTCGAAATTGTCTTTATATTTTATACCCCAAATTTCACTCCCGTATAGTAATATTGGCTTTACTAAGGAATCAAAGATCTTTTTCCATAATTTGATGGAAGGATTATATTGAAATAGAGATTTTCTTAACATGTAGTATGTTTTGCGTGCTTTTTCGGATAGGTCTTTGATTGCGTTATCAAATTGCCCTGATGAAGAAATGGTCAGTCCTAAGTAGTTGTATTTTCTTACTTGTTCTAGTTGTTTTCCGCCAATGGTAAAATTATATTTATTTATGTTGAATGTTTTTTTTTGGAAAGTCATTATTTTTGTTTTTCCATATTGATTGGAAGGGCCCAAGTTATGCTATATATTAGTTCAAGAGAAAGGCTCTCTTGTAGTCCCTGTGCCGTTGGCTATAGCAGGAGAAGATCATCTGCGTAAAGCAGGCATTTGATTTCTTTTCCCAAAAGATTGAGACCAGGCGAGGATGAATTTTGAATTTTATTAGCTAATTCATTGATATAAATGTTAAATAATGTAGGACTCAGGCAACAGCCCTGCCTCTCTCCTTTTGTTTGAGGAAAGTAATCAGTTTGTTTGTTATTTATTTTTACACAACATTTGATGTTTTCATACATGTCTTTAATGATGTTATATGTTTTACCACCAATTTCACAATCAAGTAGTTTTAGCAAGAGACCTTCATGCCAAACGGAGTCGAAGGCTTTGCTGAAATCCACAAAGCATCCATATATTTCCGTTTTTGACCTTTGTAACGTTTTCTTGTATCAGTGTCTGTAAAGTATAAATATGATCTGTTGTTCTATTTTTTGTATGAAACCAATTTGAGAGGGGCTTATTATATTGTTTTTTTATTAAGTTTGAAATTAGGTTATTGATTATACTACAGAATAATTTACCTAAATTGCTGCCTTGTGATATGCCTCTATAATTGTTTGGGTTAAATTTGTCACCATTTTTGTATATGGGGGTGATCTGACTAATTTTCCATTGGTCAAGTGGCCTGAGGATAATATTAAATTAAATAGTTTCAGGATTACTTGTTTAATTTTGGGGGTGCTACGCTTCAACATTTCATCATAAATTCCATCAGTGCCGTGATGATTTTCTATTTTTCAGTTTTTTATTTTAGTGTTCAATTCAGATAATGTTATAGCTGAGTCTAATTCATTTAATTTATCTTTTTGTGTTTTTTCAAGTGTTTTTAAATGGTTTGTTAGTTTTTGTTGTGCCAGGTTTAGTTCATCTCTTTTGTATAAATTTTCAAAATGGTCAACCCATGTTTTTCCATTTGCTATTGGGATACAATTTTTCTTTTTGGGGTTGTTAAAGGTTTTTCCACAGGTCCCAAAAGTGTTTTGATCTAACGATCATCAATTTCTACTAACTGGTTATGTATGTGATTGGCTTTTTTTTATTTTAGAAGTGATTTGTATTTTTGTAGGGTGTTATGATATTTTATTTGAAGTTCCTGATTTACTGGTTCTCTGTGTTTTTGGTTTGAATAAGATCGTAATTTTTTTCTTAGTAATAGACAGTCTTTGTCAAACCATTTCTTTTTTGTTTTTCTTGCTATTAACTATTCCTTGTCTTTTTAAAGATTTTTTTTGGCTATTGTGGAAAATATTGTTGTTAATGTTTTGGTGGCTACATTGATGTTATCTTCAGACTTTTTAAATTTGGTGAACAGGAAGGAGTAGATCATGTTTTCGACCTCGATGCAATTTGACTGGGATGTGTATTGCTCTAGTCTGTCATCGCTCCATTTGTATTGAACTGGAAGTGGGTGTAGTGTACTCATAGGTTTTGATATTCTATACTGGAATTTTTCTTTAAGCTAATTATAATGTGGCAGTGATCTGACAGAGGCAACTGTGGCATTACTGTGAAATAATTTATTTGGTTGTGATCTAAATCTGTTATAGCATAATCCACCACACTGCTGCCCAGGGGTGAGCAATAAGTGAATTTACCCAGAGAGTCCCCCTTGTTCTGCCATTAACAATAAACAGACCAAGAGATTTTGCAAAGTTGTAACACCTCCTTGCCATGTCTATTGATGATGTTATCAAAATTGTTCCTGTGACTACTTATATTGATGTTTTGTTCTAGTGAAGAAACATGTTTATATCCAGATATGTCAATGTAATCTAAATCGGTTCCTACTCTTGCATTGATTCGCCCATAATTAGAATCTTCCCAAATGACTGGAGTTCAATGATGTCAGATTTTAACGTTTCAAATATGTTTTCACTGTAATATGGAGATTCAAGAGGAGGAATGTATATGGCACATAAATAAGTGTCCTGTGTTGAGTTTGTGAGTTCTTTTGATAGTTTCAACCATATGTGTGATGATCCTTTTCTTACTACATATATGTATTTATTAATGGCTTCTTTAAACCAAACAACAATTCCCCCTGAGTTCCTGCCGCATTTTATATTGGGATGTTTAATAGAAGGGACATTTATATCTCTGTAGGAAGGTAATGAATAATTGCCCTGTCCATTTTTACTCCACGTTTCCAGTGCTATGAATATATCTGAATTGTTTACAGCATTTACAAAATCGCTATCTCTGATTTTCTCTCTGAAAGAAGAAGAGTGCATTCCTTGAACATTATAACAAATGATTTTAAGAAATGTCATTATAATGGTGTAGTTTGCCAGAAATAAGAATGTTTGTATACTCAAGTGCAATAATGATCCAATTGAGACACTGGTAAAGTATTATTTTTACCAGATAAATGACTAAACCTACAGAGAGATAAATATCCTATAGGTAGGTAAATTATATCTACGAAGACAAACAGACTTGTGAACACTCGACACAGAGACACAGACAAATACATACATGTTTAAGTTCACACAAGACAGACGCAGACATATTCTAACATACATACACACCCACTTGCACACACATGCACAGAAACACAGACACACAGATACATACACACACACACACACACACACACACAGACAAACAGGTAAGCAATGTTGATTATGAATGTTATGCATAAGACAGAAATATAGTATACAATTAGATAGACTGACAAGTAGACATTTTTACGTTTCTATACACATATTTACACACTCAGACACTCATACCCCCCTCCCCATCCCTCCCCCCACACTCTCCAACCATGCATATTGATATTTCTGTGCAGATAGGTAATGATTATGTCTATAGGCAAACATAAGAATACTGTATGTCTGAGCGTAGTCTACACACTTAAACCCACATATATAATACTCTCATACCCCCCTCCACATATATAATAAAAAAAAGAAAGAAAGGAAAAACAAAACAAAACTGCAGGTTATTAAAGAAAAGAAAATGAAAAAGAATAAAAGTAATTGTGCACACACACACAAACACACACACACACACACACACTTACACATACACAAAGTCCTATGTCTTTTCACATTTACAAAATGAATATTCATACAAGTTTTTTTTTTTTTTTTTTTTTTTTCACTAATGCAAGAGACTATCATATATAAGTTGAAGCATTGTTGTTATCTGAGTGAGATCTCTACAAAGTACCTTTGTTAGAGATCGGCTGCTGCATAGGTAGGCCTATATCGCCTCAACTGGTTTTGGCTGTCTTTGATGATGTTTGGCCTGCTGCTTTTCAGAGCATGGTATTCTCACTCTATTTAATGCTGTGTCTTTGAGTTTTTAGCAAATATTTTCATGCCCTCCTTATGTATGTGGACATTGTCATATAAATGTCTAATGGTAATGTCTGTATGGTGTGCAACCTTTACGTTGGGTATATCAGCACAGAAGGACACAACTTTGCCGTTGATTTTTTCAGTAACACTTACAGGAATATCCCCGTCGTGGAAGTATAGATGAGATGATTACCTTTGCATCTGGATGTTTTGTGTGGCAATTTGATGGTGCTGATTAAGGCTTCTGCCACATCAGTTCTCCTGTCTTTAATGTCATTAGTCCCTGTATGGATAATTATGTGAGATGGATTATTGAGTAAGCCTTTTTGTATTATGTCCTTAGCTGTGTGTGTCGTTGGACACCAAAACTTCTTGACTTGTCTTCTAGGGAAAAGTCGTCTGGGGTTCAAATGATTCCCATTAGAGTCGCACAGGATGATGATGTCATCCTTTTCCTTGCTTTGAGACTTTGTCCCTTGTTGTCCCTGACTGATGTTTGCTGAAGAGGAGGGTGGTCTGCTCTGCACTCTCTCTTTATATCTCTCTCTCTAACTTTCTCTCTTTCTATCTCTCTCTCTCTTGCTCTCTCTCTAACTCTCTTTCTCGCTCTAACTCTCTCTCTTTCTATCTCTCTCTCTTGCTCTCTCTCTCTCTTGCTCTCTCTAACTCTCTCTCTCTAACTTTCTCTCTTTCTATCTCTCTCTCTTGCTCTCTCTCTCTAACTCTCTAACTTTCTCTCTTTCTATCTCTCTCTCTTGCTCTCTCTCTCTCTCTCTCTCTCTCTCTCTAACTCTCTCTCTTTCTATCTCTCTCTCTCACCCACTCACCTACATCATTAGCAAAAACCAGCTCCCGCATTTATGGGTCCTTCAGGCACCTCATCAACCGCCTCTGATCCACCCGTCTCAGCGAGGGCCAGCCCTCACACTGAATCATGGGAACCTGACCAAACACCCGGCCTCTCTCTCCTCCACCCCTTCTCTCCCTTTCTCTCTCTCTTTATCTCTCTCTCTCTCTCTCTCTCTCTCTCTCTCTCTCTCTCTCTCTCTCTCTCTCTCTCTCTCTCCTCTCTCCCCCCGGCTCGGATCTGCGTCACCAGTAAAAGCCATTAGCGGGTTTTACGGCCTCTCCTGATTGGCTCTTTAAATGATGATTTTTCAAGAAGAGACTAATTTACAGACTCAAGGGCCGTGAGGAGGCACGGGAGCTCGCCTATTGAAACCAGCCATTTTGCTGTGTGTGTGTGTGTGTGTGTGTGTGTGTGTGTGTGTGTGTGTGTGTGTGTGTGTGTGTTAATGTTTGTGTGTGTGTGTGTGTGTGTGTGTGTGTGTGTGTGTGTGCGTGTGTGCGCTTAAAACTGTGTTTCCTTTGGGTGTATGTGTGAGCTTTGTGTGATTGCATTTGTATGTGCCTTTGTGTTTCTGCTTTTTTCACGTGTGTGTGTGTGTGTGTGTGTGTGTGTGTGTGTGTGTGTGTGTGTGTGTGTGTGTGTGTGTGTGTGTGTGTGTGTGTGTGTGCTCACGTGCATGTCTCTGTATAAATCTGCACTCATTAAAGCCCTGATAGTTCCTGTAACTCATGTAGTAAACTGCTACAGCAGAATGACTTTGACCTCCCAGCAGCAACTCTTCTTTACTGCACAGCCTCATCCATTCCCCCAGTCAGTCAGTGTGTGTGTGTGTGTGTGTGTGTGTGTGTGTGTGTGTGTGTGTGTGTGTGTGTGTGTGTGGGTGTGTGTGTGTTTTGGTGCCTGCGTTTTGTGAGTCAGAGAGAGAGAGAGACAGTAAAAGAAAGAAAAATCTTTTTGTGTTTACCTTAACAATAGTTACGCCCTTCTCTGCGGAGATCATTGATGCCTCCTCAGTAAAGCATTGCTGTATTGACCATAAACGCCACAACTGTCCCTATACCGGTGCCCCACACCCGCCAACCAGCCAGCCAGTGGCAGCAGATATGTCAACATTGTGTATTAGTATTTAGTCCAAAAGTCCATGAAATGAAAAGCCATTTCCTGGAATTGCTGAGCGCGGCGTTGCTGCAAAATTCACAGCATCAGAACCTGTCTCGTTTTTACGTCTCGCTTGTGATTTGCGCAGCAACATGCTCACCCAGCACTTCCTGGAAATTGTAGTGCCATGGTTTTTTTTCTCCTCCCCTCCACTCAACAGACAGAAGACGCCACAACAGCTATAAGCACGGGGTAGAATGAGGAAACAATGTCTACAATGTAATGTTGCGTCACACTATAAATTTGAATGCGAAAGTACCGCAGAGAGGATATTTAAACTCTTGACATTTTCATTACACCAGCATGTGGGTTAAGGATGTCTCAAAAGGCTATTATTTTACCACAGGGTAAATAGTGGGGAGAAGTAACTTGTAGACTGAAAGGGATGGAGAGATAAGAGATAGCAGAGAGAAAGAGAGAAGAGAGAGCTAAGATAGAGAGAGAAAGAGAAGAGAGAGTGAGGATAGATAGAGGGGGGGGGGTTGAAAGAGAGTTTCACTTGTCCCTGGAGTCATTTGTGACCTTGACCCCTCCTGTGTTTCCTGTCAAATGGCCAAGATTGCTTCCCTGTCTGACTGAGATGCTGCGACGGCCTGTACTAGGAACTCTTGACCCTCGTCTCAGATTCACAAGGACCTCTCAACCCTCTCACTGGCCTTTAGTTATTCCCTCTGTCTTCCCCTCTCTTCTGTCACCCTCCATCACTCCATCATCACTGCTCTCCTGACTCTCTGCCTCGGGCTTTCTAAAATACCAAACTGTTCTCTCCTTGAGCTCTCCTTCTCTCGTTCTTGCACATATTCTGATATATTCATTGGCATTTAAAAAAACAAAAAAACAACAAACAGCCCTACTAATTTAGAAGAAATATTCATTCAAAAAAGTATGAAAAGTCATTGCGTCACTCCTGTTGAGTGACCTTGGTTTACATGCAGGGTTCCTACGCGGTATGGAAAACCTGGAAAAGTATGGAATTTGGTTTTAGTAATTTCCAGGTCTGGATAAGTATGGAAAAAAGGAAAAAGGGTATGGAGAAATATCTGTAATTCCAGACTATTGCAGCTACAGTACTAATCACTACTCAGGTCATAATGTGTAGCTTAAATGTCAACTATCATTTCTTTAAATTATAAACATTGACTTTGCACTTTCCCCATTGCTGAAATTAGGGCTCTCAGTCAATGAGCACCGTGTCTCATGCATATGCATGGCATATGGGAGCGTTTGACTGATGATCGTACTTAGGAGGATCTTTGACGTAGAATTAAATTAAAATAAATTGCCTCAATAAAGAAATAGCTTTAGGTAGACAAATCCCAGACATTTCAGTAATGACATTTCCTTCTGACTTAAAGCATTGTCTATGACAGGGGTGTCAAACATAAGGCCCGGGGGCCAGATCAGGCCCGCCAGCAGGTTCCATACGGCCCCCCAGATGTTCTGGGTAGTAAGGGGAAATTAGAAAAAAAAATATCACATCCAGTTGTCTTCAACAAAGTGTAATAAGCAACATCTCTATGATATGATAAACTGATAACCTAGCACTACAAACCATCCTCAGGAAGGAAGAAGCTGAAAAACTAACATGGAAGTAGGGCATTTCAGGAGAGAAAGAGCAGTATATGACAGCAGTACATTATTTTTACTTGTTTGCTCATAGGTGATATCATCAAATAACACTCTGATACCCATGCAGAAAATGATGACCATGACGGCCCACCACGAGGTCTCATTCCAACAAATCCGGCCCACTACCTAATATGAGTTTGACACCCCTGGTCTATGAGCTCCGCTCGGTGAAAACAAAACCTTGTGGTTGTATTTATTCATTGAAAACTGTGATGCGCCAGATAGAATGGCAAAAGTGTTAGTCTGAAGTTGATGACAACTGGATTGAGCGAGTGCCTGCACAAATTGCCAGCTGGCTCATACAGTAGAAAAAATGACCTGACTAAATGGACGAATATTAAGTGTCATTTTTTTTAATTCACTTCAGTTGTCCTTACGTTTTTTTTTTTTTTTCACCGAGTTATCCCAAACCAGAAGTGCCCGCAATTTCAAGATTATGAGTAGAAAAATCTGGAAGTTTGGGAATTTGAATATGGAAAAAGTATGGAATTTTGAAATGGAAAATACATGTAAGGCACTTTAAAAAATAAATCAAATGTATTATCATCACTTCCTTTCTCCAAACTTGTGCAATTTAAAAGAGTGATTGATCCCTGATGCTGTCCCAAATTGTATCTCTCCCATTGTGAGCGTTGTGCTCAACAGGTTGGGTCCAGCTTCCTAGCTCCCTGCTCTCTGCACTCAACTAGTCAGGACTGGGCCTTTAAAAATAACCATAAAATGTATGTCAACTTCAGAGTGCTTGCTGCCATCTGTGCTTGATTGGTCAAGCCTGCCCAGGAATATTACAGGAAGCCTGTTACCCCCTAACCCTCAACCCACCACCCAATTTCCCACAGCACCTTACCATCTGTTCTCGGCTGGTCAGGCCTGGACCCTTGAAGTAGCCGTATATAAGCCTGTTAGCATCCTAGCGGCTGGCTATCGGTGCATCGGCTGGTTGCGTCTGGGCCCTTGAAGTAGCCGTATATAAGCCTGTTAGCATCCTAGCGCTGGGGCGCGCTTGTGAACCCCTTATCACACAGACCCCAGCCCTTACGTGGGACTGGGGGCCTCCCCTTCGCTCACTCCCCACCACAGTGGGACCTCCCACCAGCCCAGAGGAGCATGTCTTCAGCATTAAACAGCTCTCACAGCGCAGACCGTACCAGTCTATCACTGACCCCAGGCACTCACCGAGGGAGAGTGAAGAGAGAGGGAGCGGGTGATCTAAATAATGCTAATCATTTTAGCACACAGTCACGCCCTGCTGGACACTCTGATAGGCATTATGGTGTCTGTGTGTGTGTGTGTGTGTGTGTGTGTGTGTGATAGACCGAGTGGTACAGTAATCATTCTAACATTTAGTTATGCTCTGGACATTGGTGTTATAAGTCTCTCTGAAGGTCTGTTAGTACTGTGCGAATATGTGTGTGTGTGTTTGTGTGTGTGTGTTTGTTTGTGGATGTGTGTGTGTGTGTGTGTGTGTTTGTGTGTGTTGTGTGTGTGTGTGTGTGTGTGTGTGTGTGTGTGTGTGTGTGTGTGTGTGTGTGTGTGTGTGTGTGTGTGTGTGTGTGCGCGTGCGTGACTATGTGACTGTGTGGGTGTGGGATTGTGGCCGACAGGGAAGGAAAGAGAAGGTCCGGGCGGCATCTTGCAGACATTTTTGGCAGTTACAAAATTGATATCCAACAAGGTGCACTGACACAACCGTAGCATTTTGTGTTTGTGCAGAGTCATTTGTATTGCACTTCACATCATTAAAACCGCACGACAGCATAGACTCCATCCTGCCTCTGCACCTTTAATATTTAATGGGGGGAAAACTCACACCTGTCACACGAGCAGTTAATCACCTCACCTATCACCTAAGGCTTACACCTCTGAACAGGGTGGTGCATTTTAATTCTCAAAGTTCTTTGGGATTACTGTAGCCTAGATTCTAGAATGTTGGGACATTCATAACGTGCTCTGTTACATCTTTAGTGTGTATGCTAAAGGTGCTCTAAGCGATGTTACGTGGTTTCTAAGCTAAAACTTTTTTTTTTTTTTTTTTTTTTTGTCACACAGCAAACATCACCTCATCATCCGCTAGCTGTCTGTGCCCTGAATACACTGTAAAAAAAAAATGTGGTCTCTCTGTTTTGTTTGAACGTCAACAGAAGTGACGTTACCCAATATCGCTTAGAGCACCTTTACATAAGTGATAGGATGGACAGAACAAGTTATGACGTTCCATTGATATAGATAATGATCGAAAGATATTGGATGGATCCCAAAGGAGATTAAGGGTGTTTCTTGGCTGAGAATGTCCTCCAGTACTGTCAGTGGCAGTGGCGGTTCTAGGATTTTTCTGAGACAGGGGCCATAAAGGGGCCACATCATACACTGAGGGGCCAAGAACCGGTCAACATCCATACACAGAAAATCCCTTGTTCAGTAAGGCAGAGGCATGTTGTCTACGTGATATGCAGGACTATACGCAGTATACCCAAAGTCCTTTTAGGCAAGTCCCTCCACTCGACGGCCATATTGCAACGCTTTTTGGGCACTCATCGGGCATCCTATTCAGCAGAAATGCGCGTGCGCAAGGCTTCGCAACACCAATCTTGCTCCAGCGGCGAGTTCACAACACATGATTGGCATGATGTCTTCACAACACACCATAAGATTGGCTCAATGTATTCACATCACACCACATGATTTTGCCGAGGAAGGGGTGGATTATGTGTAGACAACGGCCATATTGCATTTCTATGGAGGATTTTTTGAGTGCTGTGTCACCTCATTAGAAAGTCTCTGGTATACCCACTTAAAAAGCATCACCATTTCAGTATACCCACTTAAAACAGACAAGGATAGGTATTAATATTTCTGTAGGTGAAACACAAATGCGTGTTTCACAAAATCCATGCTTGTATTCAGCATGTCGTCTGGCAACTGTAAAACCAGTTATTATTTTTTAAAATCATATAAAGCTTGAGTGAATAGAGTAGAAAATATAACCAATTTATCTCAACGAAACTCTCCTTGTCCTAACACTTTGAGACAGAATTCATGCGAAGCCCATGAATCAAATAAACTCAGAATAGTGGTTAATAACTATTTACTTTATTTAATAACTATTTACTTTATTTAAAGTAAATTGATATTGCCACATAGCAGACGGCTGCATTTCTTGCTGCAGTTTGTTAAAACCAACTGAACACACGTACATTCAAATGCTGAACACACTAGGCTATATTCAAACATTATACCCTAGTTCTAATTAATTTATTTAATTTTCAGTCATCTCATGCCATGTGTCCATTCTGTCCCTCATGTTCATGTTGTAAGCTTAGATTGGTGTGTGAATTCATAGCGCTGTCATTTCTGCTGACCACCAGATGTCACTGTGTTGTCTTCGATGATTTTGCTTCGGATCATTTTGGCGATACAATCAGGAAGAAGCTTCAAAAGCTTCACAAGGCTTCGTTCGCCCATCACTAGATGAAACGCTGCCATCGGTTCTTCACGTTAGAATTCTAGCTGATACTTTCGTTAGCCAAATGTATCGGTTCTTCACGTTAGCTGATACTTCCGTGAGCCAAATGTATTGTTTCTTCACATTAGCAGAGACATTTCTGGTTAACCAAATGTATTCTTTCTTTTACAGTTCACTGTGTGCTTTAGCTTTCAAGCTTCATAGGTGCATTACTGCCACCAGTTGTTTGGGAATGGAATTGCATCTCTGATCGTCGTTCTCAACAAGTTTGACACTTATTAATGATTGACGGTACAGGGGCCAGTCAGGGGCCAATGAGATTTCAGATGGGGCCCGGGCCCCTGTGGCCCCGCCCCTAGAACCGCCCCTGGTCAGTGGTTGAGTACTTGTACTGTACAACTAATTGTTGTTTGTATCTCACTTCCTGTCTGTTACTTCCTGTTTCTTGTGCAGTGCCCACAGCGCCCCCGCAGGATGTGGAGGCAGTAGCACTGAACTCCACCACCATCAAGTTCACATGGAACCCCCCGCCCCAGCAGTTCATCAACGGCATCAACCAAGGCTATAAGGTATGTATGCATGCGTGCACGTGCGCACGCACACACACATACACACACACACACACACACAAACACACACACACACTCCACTCATACACACACACACACACACACACAAATCAAACTCCCCCACTCTAAAGCTCATCAGACTCTCTCCCTTACACTCTCATTTACAAAGATGCAGTCTTAGTGAGTGAACACTGACACACATACTGTAGACACTCAACCAGACACATATTCAAAGACAGACACACACACACACACACACACACACACACACACACTACACACCAAACCCTTTTCTCCTACTGAAAGAAAAACTCATCAGACAATCTAGTTTCTGATAATGGAAACCCCCCAGGCTTTCCCAGAGACAGAGACTCTTTCTCACTCTCTCACACACACACACACACAAACGCACACGTTCTATTCTTGTTCAGTCGGAACCACACGCAGACATTCTCTTTCAGACATTTTCTTTTCTTTTCTCTCTCTCTAAATATATTTCTCTCTCTCTCTCTCTCTCTCTCTCTCTTCCTCTGGACTCTTCTCTGGGACCTTCAGTCTATCAGCACTGTTTCTCCTCCTCCCCTTTTCTTTTCCATTTTTTTCTCCTTCTTCTCTCATTTTTCATCATTTTTTATCTGTCCATTCTGTCTCGCTCCATTCCCTTGTTTTTATTTTTTTCTCAACTGTAGTCTCTCCTTCGTCTTTACTTCATTTTGTGGCAAAGAGAAAAATCCTTCTCCCTACCCATACCCGACAAAAAAAGCTGCTGGTATTTTTCTTATGACACACAACACACACACACACACACACACACACACACAGCTCCATTAGATAAATGTAATTTGTTTCTGTTCTCACCTCACGCCCACCCAAACAACAGCACCCTTTTCAGGCTCCAGGGAAAGGACATTGTTACCATGACAATGTGTGCATTTTGACAACCAGGTGGGACTCTGAGAGGATAGAGAGAGAGAGGGAGAGAGAGAAAGTAGGGAGAGAAGGAAAGAGTGATGAAGCAGGATTGGGGAGTGATGGAGGAATGGAGAATAAGAAATATGGAGAGAGAAGGAAAGAGAAATATAGAGAGGGAAAGAGAGGAAGAAATATAGAGAAACTGAGATGAAGGTAGAAAGAATGAAATGGGGACAGGAGGAAAAAGAGAGGTAGGGAGAGAGAATGAGAGAGGGAGAGAGAGAGGGAGAGAAATAGAGAGAGGGAGAGAAATAGAGAGAATGAGAGGTTGAGAGAGAGGGAGAGAAATAGAGAGAATGAGAGAAATAGAGAGAGAGAGAAATAGAGAGAGAGAGAGAAATAGAGAGAGGGAGAGAAATAGAGAGAGAGAGAGAAATAGAGAGAGGGAGAGAAATAGAGAGAGAGAGATGACGAAAGCTCCCGGTGTGAGAGAGGGAGTGGAACCCGCTGATGTGTCTTGTCACGCATCACAAAGCCATGTACTCTGTGTGTCACACACACTCTCTCTCTCTCTCACACACACACACACACACACACACACTCTCTCTCTCTCTCTCACACACACACACACACTCACTCCCACACTCTCTCTGTCTGGAGCCTTGTGGCATGGTGTTTCTCTGACGGCGTGTTTATGTGTGTCACACACACTTTCTCCCTTCTCACACACACACTCATCTATTGATCTCCTTCTTCTCATATATATATATATATATATATATATATATATATATATATATATATATATATATATATATATATATATATATATATATATCTTTTTAGCTAGCTTCCTTTATATATATATATATATATATTTTTCCTAGGTATCAGATGATTGGCTTATGTGCAGTGTGATGAGGCTCAGACTGTGACTGTAGTGGTGGTGAAGTTATTCTGTCTCCTTTCTGCTCTCTCTTTTTCTGATTGTCTGACAAGCACCAAACAAGTCTTAAGTAATGATCTCTTGTATATATATATATATATATATATATATATATATATATATATATATATATATATATATTATATATATTATATTAGCTCATTCATTATAAGTCATTACGGTTCTACACACTTTCATTGTCGTGGAACTGAATTGAACAGAATTTGTCGACATTATATTATTTCATTTAGCAGGCAGGTTTAAAATAGTTGCAAATATACAAATATTACAGTACTAATGTACAATTTATCCATGCATGTGCTCATGCATATTGAACCTGTGATCTTAAGTCTGTTTTCAACCCGCTTAGCCACTGTGTGTGTGTGTGTGTGTGTGTTTGTGTGTATGTGTAGTCATTTGAACCAGTACAAACAAGCTGTAATGGTTAAGCAACTATTTAATGCAATAACATTTCCAGTCACATCCCATAATTGACCCCCCTGTCTGGCAGCTCCTCGCCTGGCTGAGCGCACGTTCCGAGGAGGGACGACGCCACCGTGGTGACCATCGCCCGAGTTCCACGGCAAGCGTCAACGACCTACCTGAGCAGCCTGAAGAAGTTCCAGGAGGCTGAACACGGCTAGGTGTTGTGCTTCACCACCTCGCGAGTGGACCGCAGCACGCCACAGTTGGTGCAGACGTGACGCAGACAGTGAGTTAAGCACACACATACCACACACCTTACACACCACACACACACACCAATAATACACACACACACTCTCTCTCTCACACACACACACACACACACACACACACACACACACACACACACTCTCTCTCTCTCACACACACACACACACTCACTCCCCACACTCTCTGTCTGAGCCTTGTGGCATGGTGTTCTCTGTCTCTGACATGTTCTCTGTGTGTCACACACTCTTTCTCTCTCTCTCTCTCTCTCTCTCTCTCTCTCTCTCTCTCTCTCTCTCTCTCTCTCCCTCTCTCTCTCTCTCTCTCTCTCTCTCTCACACACACACACACTCACTCCCACACTCTCTCTCTCTCTCTCTCACACACACACACACCTACTCCAGCAGACTTAATGGAATTGGCTTTTCTTCCCTGTGCAATGTGATGAGCTCATGTCAGGAGCGACTGTGGCTAGTAGTGGGTAGTGAAGTTATTCTGTCCTCCTTTCTGCTCTCTCTTTCTCTCTCTTTCTCTGACAAGCACCAAACAAGTGCCAAGAAATGTGATCTCTCTGCTCGCTCTCTCTCTCTCTCTCTCTCTCTCTCTCTCTCTCTCTCTCTCTCTCTCTCTCTCTCTCTCTCTCTCTCTCTCTCACACACACAGCTCATTCATTCACAGCTAAGTCATTCACAGTTCTACACACTTTCATTGTCGTGAACTGAATTGAATGAATTTGTCGACATTATATTATTTCATTTAGCAGGCAGGTTTAAAATGGTGCAAATATACAAATATTACAGTACTAATGTACAATTTGATCCATGCATGTGCTCCATGCATATTGAACCTGTGATCTTAAGTCTGTTTTCAACCCGTTTAGCCACTGTGTGTGTGTGTGTGTGTGTGTTTGTGTGTATGTGTAGTCATTTGAACCAGTACAAAACAAGCTGTAATGGTTAAGCAACTATTTAATGTACACATTTCCAGTCACATCCCATAATTGACCCCCTGTCTGCAGCTCCTCGCCTGGCCTGAGCACGGTTCCGAGGAGGACGACGCCACCGTGGTGACCATCGCCCCGGAGTTCCACGGCGCGCGTCACCACGGCTACCTGAGCAGCCTGAAGAAGTTCCAGTGGTACAACACGGCGGTGCTGTGCTTCACCACGCCCGGCGATGGACCGGCAAGCACGCCACAGCTGGTGCAGACGCACGCAGACAGTGAGTTACACACACATACTCACACACTTACACACACACACACACACACACACACACACACACACACACACACACGTACACACACGTACACACACGTACACACACGTACACACACATACACTTACACAAACACACGTAAAAACATACACACACACACACACACATACACGTACACATACACATACACACACACATACACACACACACACACAAACATACACACACACACACACACACACACACACACACACACACACATACACATACACATACACATACACATACACACACACACACTATATATTTCTCCACACACACACACACACCATCGATTTTACAACTCCTACCTACACACTCACACACTCACACACAGACACACACACACACAGACTTACATATTTGCTAACATACACTGTAAAAAATAATAAGTAATGGTTACTTGAAAAAAGGGTGGAAACTCGTTGCCTTAAATAAGTTAAGTAAACAAAACTTTTCTCTTTCAAGTTATGTTTAGTTGATGTCTACAAGTAATGCTTACTTAGAAGAAGTTATCCTTACTTAAGACTTTAAAGTTCTGGTTACTTACTTCCAACTAGTAAAGTTTACTTCATGCCCTCAAGTAAAGCTTACTTGAAACAAAGTTGTATTTACTACTGTTAAATGAGTTACCCTTACTTTGAGTTGTAAAGGGTACTTTATGTTGGATAGTAAAGTTTACTTGCAGAATATACACAAATAGTTGGCACTATTAGATTAGATAACTTTATTGTCATTTTGCAGAGTACAAGTACAAAAGACAACAAAATGCAGTTTGCATCTAACTAGAAGTGCAAAAAAAGCAGAAAAATGCAATGTGATATACAAAGACAGGTGGTGCATAGACAGGATAGGAAATATGCGGTGTAAACAGTGGTATACAGTTGGTTTACAGAAGGTGGTTTAGAGTAATATAAATTAGGTATAAATATGTGCAGTGTATTAGCAGAATAAATATGGAGATATTTGGTATGAACCATATAGACATATATGTACAGTATACAGCTATGTGCAGTGTGGTAACAGTACTGTAGTGCAGAAACAGTAACATTATAACAGTAGTGAATAGTATGAAGAGCAGTAGAAAATGGAATGGCTATATGTGTAATTACAGTA
>NC_063195.1:21429174-21431674 GCF_017589495.1 Alosa alosa | reverse complement strand
ATACAGTGTAGGTGGTAAGTGACCTCCAGTGTGTAGGTGGTAAGTACATACACATATAAATGCATAAATTGAAACTACATGTATGAAACACACACACACACACACCGACAGACAGACACTGGTGAGCTGAATGGGTGGATGGTCAAACTGAAGGCTGTCTGGTTGAGTGATGGATGTAGAGAAGATCTTCTCCTCTCTGACATATTCCCCTTTGGCTTAGTATCAGCCTGCCTGTCATGTCAGATGGCAGCTCTCTCTCACACACACACACACACACACACACACAGACACACACACACACACAGACACACACACACACACACACAGAGACACACACAGACACACACACACCCACACACAGAGACACACACAGACACACACACACACACACACACACACACACACACACACAGACACACACACACACACACACAGAGACACACACAGACACACACACACACACACACACAGACACACACATACCTCATGTTCTTTCTTTCACTTACACAATCTCCATCTATCTACCCTTCCCTTGACTCTGATGTGTAATGGAAGCACGAGTACAGTAAACTCTATTACCGTGCATGACCCCTAGTGTTGTGTTTTCTCTCTCTCTCTCTCTCTCTCTCTCTCTCTCTCCTCTCTATCTGCTGTCTGCGGGGCCTGTAGGGGAGAACTCCACGCGTGAGTCCCGCTCTCTGTCCAACTCCAGTCTGGAGTACAAGCTCACCGGCCTCACCTCGCTTACCACCTACACACTGGAGGTCGCCGCCGTCACCGACGCTGGCACCGGGGTCGTCACCACGGCAACCATATCGTCGGGGGTGCCTCCAGGTATGCATCACGAGACATTAGCACCCATAAGCGTACATACGTGCACACACATAAGCATCTGTTGGAAATAAGGCACAATGCATGTATGTGATCCTTGATCCGGTTCCTTAGGGCAGCCGTGGCCTACTGGTTAGGGCATGGGGCTTGTAACCGAAGGGTTGCCGGTTCGATCCCCGACCAGTCGGAAAAAAGTGGGCGGGGGAAGTGGTTGAGCACTGCTCTCCCATTCCCACATCAGAGACCAAATTTCCCTCACGGGATCAAAAAAGTATATATACTTACATACTGATCAGTCTCTGTTTGGAGTGTGTATGTTTGTGTTTGAATCCACAGAACCATGGATGCACACACACACACATTCAAACATACCCAAACTCACTCAGTGATGCAGTACATGGCCATCAGTGAACTCTGACATCCAACAGTTAAACCCCTCAGCTTTGGCCATCACTGTCCAGCCCTCTTGCCCTACTAACCAGGCCACCTTCTCTCACTGCGGCCACACCAGAGTCGTGCTTGGCATTGTCCTGCCGTGCCATGCAGCCTTATGCCACCGTGCTTTATGTCATCCCACTTTGGTATATATCCCACCACTCTGATATATACCATACAGCTGCACAGCATACTATTTAATACCATACAGCTGTACTGCACAGCATACTATTTAAAACCATACAGCTGTACTGCACAGCATACAGTACTATTTAATACCATACAGCTGCACAGCATACTATTTAATACCATACAGCTGTACTGCATACTATTAAATACCATACAGCTGTACTGCACAGCATACTATTTAATACCATACAGCTGTACTGCACAGCATACTATTTAATACCATACAGCTGTACTGCATACTATTTAATACCATACAGCTGTACTGCACAGCATACTATTTAATACCATACAGCTGTACTGCACAGCATACTATTAAATAACATACAGCTGTACTGCACAGCATACTATTTAATATCATACAGCTGTACTGCACAGCATACTATTAAATAACATACAGCTGTACTGCACAGCATACTATTTAATATCATACAGCTGTACTGCACAGCATACTATTAAAAACCATACAGCTGCACAGCATACTATTTTATACCATTCTGGTTTATAATATATTGCTTTATGGTATACTATTCTATGTCATACTATGTTGACATAGAATAGTATATCATATGTGCCATTTAATACACACATGTATCCAGGAGCATGGAGAGAAAGGGCTCAGAAAGTCAATTCAAACTTCAGTCCTCAGTAGTTGTGTTATTGTTTGGGTTTTGTCCTTCTAAAGTCCCAACCTTTATTGTTCGGCAATCAACCTTCCTTTTCCTCTTAGGGGTTTTATTAAGAGAGATTTGTTTATTTACTCGTGTGGCTTGTTTAATTAAAGACCTAATTGTGAAGCCCAACACTGAACTCAAAACCCAGTCATTATTGACCTCAAACTTTTTTGGTCAAAGAGATTTTATTTTGTTTATTTCCTGAACTATTTATGTGTTTATTTATTTATTTACTTGCCTTACAGCCCCTAAAGTGTGTGTGTGTGTGTGTGTGTGTGTGTGTGTGTGTGTGTGTGTGTGTGTGTGTGCATGTCTGTTTGTGTGTGTGTGTGTGTGTGTGTGTGTGTGTGTGAGAGAGAGAGTCACGGTGTCCG
>NC_063195.1:21414174-21424174 GCF_017589495.1 Alosa alosa | reverse complement strand
GTGTGCATGTGAGAGAGAGTGATGAACGATGAAGAGGAGTGTGATTGTGCGATCACAAAGAACACGCAGGCAGAGAGAGAGAAGTGATGGGAGGAGTGAGATATAGAGTGAGAGAAGAAGAGAGGGAAGGGGATGTAGAGGAAGGGTGTGAGGCAGACCCTTAGTGCTAAAAAAAGATAGAGACACTGAGACGAATAGAACATAAGAGAACAAGAGAAATAGAGGGAATAAGAGAGAGAGAGAAGGCGGATGAAAAAGAGCAGAGGGCGCCCAAACCTACCCTGAGTCAGTCCCCTTGTTGTCAATCACCACGGCAACAGAAATTAATCCGCTTAATCGCAGCCGATCTAACACAAAAAACCCCAGGTGAAAAGCCAAAGCCGATCAAAAAACTGCACCGCTTATCCAGCCTCGGAACTCTAAGTCATCTTGTGACACTGTAATAACAGCCTTTATAACACACCGATAGTTTCATCTGTAAACACATTATGAGCTATTGAGCCGACAGTGCCATATTCAGCTGGCTGCTCTGTAATTATGATATGGCAGCTTTGGAGCGGATTTTGACGGTGTGTGATGATGGGCTGACCTGGGGAGCCGCTAATCCATCTCCTCGGATGTTTTAACAGCACTCCACTGCACTGGCAAGACTGGTAAAAAATTAAGGGCCAATACACTTGAGTTATGGTCACATTCAATTAGTTCCATCAGCTGCTGGGTTGTCGCAGCGGTTGTTGTGTGTGTGTGTGTCTGTGTGTGTGGGCGTGTGTGTGTGTGTGTGTGTCTGTGTGTATCTGTGTGTGTGTGTGTGTGTGTGTGTGTGTGTGTGTGTGTGTGTGTGTGTGTGTGTGTGTGTGTGTGTGTGTATGTGTGTAGGTGCACAAAAGAAATCGTTGCATGGCATTGTTAACGCGATCCCTCAAGATGGCACCATGTGGCTGAATAGCAGCAGCTACTCTTTACTGTCTCAGACCTCACTATTTACTGTGAAGTGAAAGACTTATGGTCCCCCCTTCTATGAAAAGCCTGATTCATGCCCATTTGTCATATAAAGCAAAATTAGATATATCTGTTCAGAATGTGTCATACATATCCCTAAGCTTTCAGTAAACATGCTTAAAAACTGGGCAAAAGTGGACGTGGAGTGTGGTCAGAAGTCTCGGTCGGTTGAGCGTAATGGGCTTTTAGTGTTTGTTGTGACCTCCAACAAGGCCATCTGCTGTGTTGGACAGGGGGAGTGTGTGTGTGTGTGTGTGTGTGTGTGTGTTGAAGGCTGGCTCTTGATGAAACATGAGATGGATGTTGGAGCTGGATGTCCCATGTCCTTGTGTGCTAAAAAAAAGTCGCCACAGTTGTCAACCGCGGGGCAGGATGGGAAGAATGACTATGCAAGGAGAGAGTGCAGGAGACAGCAGGACAGAGAACAGAGGGAGGGAGGGAGAGAGAGAACAGAGGGAGGAGAGAGAGAACAGAGGGAGGGAGGGAGAGAGAGAGAGGGAGGGAGGAGAGAGAGAACAGAGGGAGGGAGGGAGAGAGAGGAGGGAGGAGAGAGAGATGAAAGAGAGGGACATATATAGAGGGAGGGAGGAGAGAGATTAAACAGAGGGAGGGAGGGATATAGGGGAGGGAGATATATATAGCGAGGAGGAGAGAGAGAAGGAGGGAGGGAGAAAGAGAGAGGGATGAGAAGAAAAATGACAGTGTAATTTGGTCTAAAAGAGGGGGGCTGTGAGCTGTGAGATGAGGGCCAGCCCCACCTTAACCAGATGGGTGAGAGGGGGGGGGGAGGCACAAAATGACTGCCTGTCAGTGTGCACACTTCTGTCATCTCTCTGCTTCTCTCTCTTCTTCCCCTCTTTCTCTCATTCCCTCTCTGCCTCTCCATCCCTTACTCACACACACACACAGAGAGAGAGAGAGAAGCATTTCCTATTTCCTCTGACAGGAACCATTTAGCTTTGAAGTTACTGTGGCAATGAGAACTTAAGTACTCTTCCTTTGGAGTATGCCTGTCGCCTGTGTAGCTTATTTTCTCTTACTTATCACAGTAATTCAGTTGTGCAACTTACCTCCGCATGTGAAATGTTTGGTGTGCGTGGTGTGTGTGTGTGTGTGTGTGTGTGTGTTTGCGCGCGCGTGTGTGTGTGTGTTTATGTGTATGCTTACTTCAACCTGAAGCACTACAGTAGATGTTTCTGAAAGTGAAAAGGTAGATTGCTTAAACTGTTGTGTGAGTGACTGTATAAGTGTATGCTAACTTCTCACAAAATCCTTCCTTCTATCTCCTCCTTCTTCCCCTCCCTCTATCTTCCTCCTTCCTCTCTTCTCTCCCCTCTCCTCCTCTCCCTCTCCTCCTCTCTCTCTCTTCCTCCTCTCCCTCTCAAGATCGCCCCTTCCCCAGCCCCTGTTGGAGGCGCAGTATAACAGCGGGGCGGAGGGCGTGTGGGCAGCCTCCACAAGGCGCTGCGGGAGCTGGATCTGGACGGGCGGGCGCTGGTGCCCAGTACCAGTGGGGACTGCCTGGGTCTCGAGGCTTGGAGGGCCTGAGGGAGTGGAGGCAACGGGTCAGCCTGTCAGGCCCACAACGCCACCGGATCTGGACGTGGGTTTTCAGCTGCCCGCACCAGAGAGAGCGGTGAGGAGGGGGGGAGAGAGGGAGAGAGAGAGAGGGGGAAGAGAAAAGAGAGAGGGGGGGGAGAGAGGGGAAGCGAAGAGAGAGTGAGAGAGAGGGAAAGAGAAGAGGTAGAGAGAGAGAGAGAGAAGAATGGGTAGGAGGGATGGAGAGAGGCAGACATACTTGTAGTGGGGGAGGGAGGGATAGAATAGATGAAATGAGAGAAGTGAGTGGAAAAGAGGAAAAGAAGCGAGAGAAAGAGAGATGAAGGGATGGGAATATAGAGATGGATGGAAAAGGATGGAAGGAAATAGCAAAACTAGGACCGCCAGTGAAGAGAAGCGATGTGGGAAGGAGAATGAGATTAGAGTAGATTGGATTAGATTAGATTAGATTAGATTAGATTAGATTAGATTTTATTTTCATTGTGCAGAGTATAAGCACAGAGACAACGAAATGCAGTTTGTGTCTAACCAGGAGTGCAAAAAAAAAAAAAGCAGAAAAGTGTGATATATTATAGACAGCTGGTGAAGGATATGATGATGGAGAGATGAGGGGAGAGGGCTGAGAAAGAGGTGGAGGAGGAACTGAAGTCTACAGTGGCACCACACTGAGAGAATGAAGCAGTGATGTGATGAGTGCAGTGTGTGAGAGAAAGAGAGAGAGAGAGAGAGAGAGAGAGAGGGATGAATAAACAGAAGGAAGGAGAAGAGGTGGACAGGCAGTCCATGCTCAGTTTGAACCAGAGAACAGTGAGTAAGAGAGAGGGAAGGAGGTCGGTGGAGAGAGAGAGCAAGAGAGAGAGAGAGAGAGAGAGAGAGAGTGGGGAGAAGAGGAGAGAGCGGACCCAAGTGCATGTTCAGTCTCTGAGCCCCTTAGACACAGAGACCACACATCAGCGGTGTGAAGCCTCACACTTGAGAAAACTGTCTGGAGCAAGGGATGGAGAGAGCCATGGAGACGGAGGAGAGGAGAGAGGTGAAGATGCAGGGGAAATGGAACAGGAGAGAGAGAGACTCACAGAAAAAGAAAGGGAAAGATGAAAATGAGAGGAGGAGAGAGTGATAAGGCAGTAGACTGATTAAGAGACAGAGTAAGAAATATATTGAAAAGGAGAGAGAGAGAGAAACAGATTGTCTCCCCTCACTCAGTTGTTTTGATTCATTTTTGTCGGTGCTGATAATTGTTTTGGCAATACAAAAAAAATGTTTTTTTGTTATACTGACAACGGCTAATTTGAACTGCATGTAATTGAACTGAGATGGAAAGCAAGGGATGTAAGAGAGTGGAAAAAAAGAGGGAGAGAGAAAGCTGGTGAGACAGATAGATGGAGAAAGAGAGAAAACGAAACACTTCAGCGCAGACGCTGTCTCCGTCTCAGTCTCCGTCTCAGTCTCCGACTAAAAGTACTACTGTAGATGGGAAACTGTGAAGCAGTGAACTCTTCTCACACAATCAATCAAGCTCTACTGGCTCCAGCATTGCCACTGGCCCAGTGGAACAAAGAGGGTCGGATTAACCCAGCGCTCTGTTGAACTCCCACGGAAACTGAAAGCGTGCTGATAGACTGCCTCCATTAACTGCTAGAACTGTGGTACGTTGCAGAACGCCACCACAAATTGATGCACATACTGTACCAAGAACTGTGGAATGTTGTAGAACGGCACCACAAATAGATGCACTGCTAGAACTGTGGAATGTTGCAGAACGCCACCACAAATAGATGCACTGATAGAGGCACTGTTAGAACTGTGGAATGTTGTAGAACGGCCCCACAAATAGATGCACTGCTAGAACTGTGGAATGTTGCAGAACGCCACCACAAATGGATGCACATACCAAGAACTGTGGAATGTTGTAGAATGGCACCACAAATAGATGCACTGCTAGAACTGTGGAATGGTACAGAACGCCACCACAAATAGATGCACTGATAGAGGCACTGTTAGAACTGTGGAATGTTGTAGAACGGCACCACAAATAGATGCACTGCTAGAACTGTGGAATGTTGTAGAACGGCACCACAAATAGATGCACTGCTAGAACTGTGGAATGTTGCAGAACGCCACCACAAATAGATGCACTGATAGAGGTACCTGTTAGAACTTTGTGAATGTTGTAGAACGGCACCACAAATAGATGCACTGCTAGAACTGTGGAATGTTGTAGAACGGCACCACAAATAGATGCACTGCTAGAATTGTGGAATGTTGCAGAACGCCACCACAAATAGATGCACTGATAGAGGCACTGTTAGAACTGTGGAATGTTGTAGAAGGGCACCACAAATACATGTAGATGCACTGCTAGAACTGTGGAATGTTGCAGAACGCCACCACAAATGGATGCACATACCAAGAACTGTGGAATGTTGTAGAACGGCCCCACAAATAGATGCACTGCTAGAACTGTGGAATGTTGCAGAACGCCACCACAAATGAATTCACATACCAAGAACTGTGGAATGTTGTAGAACGGCACCACAAATAGATGCACTGCTAGAACTGTGGAATGTTGTAGAACGGCACCACAAATAGATGCACTGCTAGAACTGTGTAATGTTGCAGAACGCCACCACACAAATAGATGCAACTGATAGAGGCACTGTTAGAACTGTGGAATGTTGTAGAACGGCACCACAAATAGATGCACTGCTAGAACTGTGGAATGTTGCAGAACGCCACCACAAATAGATGCACTGATAGAGGCACTGTTAGAACTGTGGAATGTTGTAGAACGGCACCACAAATAGATGCACTGCTAGAACTGTGGAATGTTGCAGAACGCCACCACAAATAGATGCACAGTGTGTTGGACGTTGCCACGCTTGTGCGTAGACAGATGGAATTATGATACAGACAAACAGAGCGCGCGTTCAGACGAGGGAACATAGAAAAAGATCAGAGGGAACACGGGGCGCGCGAGCACACACACACACCCAAACACACACGCACACACACACTGATATGCATATACACACACGCACACACATACACACACACACTGATATGCATATACATACGCACACACACACGCACACACAAATACACACTCACATAGACACACTCACACGCACATACACATGCACATATATTTAGTGGAGATGATCCCAAGAATTCAACTGAAAGTTTCTCTCCCTGTGTTTGTCTGTGTGTGTGTGAGTAGTGCCGTCTGGAGCTCCTGAGAACGTGACTGCAGAGGCGGTGAGCTCCACGCGGATCCTTGTCAGCTGGGGCACGGTCCCAGAGGAGCAGAAGAACGGACACATCTTGGGATACAAGGTGTGTGTGTGTGTGTGTGTGTGTGTGTATATGGGAGTCTGGTCCCTGGTGACTCCGTGCTGAATGTGTCTATGTGAATGTCTGCTTGCCGGTGTGTTAGTGTGCTTGTGTGTGTGTGTGTGTGTGTGTGTGTGTGTGTGTGTGTGTGTGTGTGTGAGAGAGAGAGAGTCTAGTCCCTGGTGACTCTGTGCTGAATGTGTGTTTGTGAATGTATGCTTGCCAGTGTGTTAGAGTGTTTGTGTGTGTGTATGTGTGCGTGCGTGTGTGCGCGCGCGCGTGTGTGTGTGTGTGTGTGTGTGTGTGCATGCCTGTGTGTGTGTGTGTGTGTGTGTGTGTGAGAGAGAGAGAGAGTAAACATACCATGTGATAATGCTCACAGACACCCAGAGAAAATAAACACTTTTACTACATAATCCCTTAGGGATAGCCTCCTTACTCCCATCTTCCAGCCCCCATCTCTCTCTCTCTCTCTCTCTCTCTCTCTCTCTCTCTCTCTCTCTCTCTCTCACACACACACACACACACACACACACACACACACACACACACACACACACACACACACACACCCTCACACAAACACACACACACACAGTTACATTCCTCTGCCACAGGCTGTTTTCTTGTTTATATTTCTTCTGTTGTTTATGCTGATCACAGCTGGTTGCCAAGGTGATCCCCAGGATGCTTGTTAGGTGGTGATGGAGAGAGTGCAGTGAAACAAATGAGCCATTTAATCTTTTGTGTGTGTGTGTGTGTGTGTGTTTCTTTATGCCTTGAGAAAATATCACCATCCTTGCTGTATAAAGGTATGTGCAGTGTCGAGCAGTTTAGCGGCCCACTGTGCTCCACTGTTGTTGCCTTTGGAGCTTAGCCGATCAACACAGACACCTGGTGAGCAAGCAAGCCTGCTAGCAGATTACATGTGCATTAAACGGCGTGTTAGCATAATGTGTTAATGTGCTAGCCTGTAAGCATAGTGCATACGTTGGACTGGCAATACGACATACAGAGAAAGCTCTGAGAACCAAAGCACTTTTTAGGGCAAAACAAACTAGACTAGCACAGTAGGGGTGTAACGGTACACAGAAGTCACGGTTCGGTTCATACCTCGGTTCGGACATCACGGTTCGGTACGAGTTCGGTACAATGGAGGGAAAAGCAAAACAAAAATGCAGAAAGCATTTTTTTTTGTACATGTCTCAGGCTGTACCACCTAGTGTCATACAGTCTCTTCCCTGAGCTATCTGCAACAGCCTGAAGTGTGTAAGATGTAGGCTAAACAGTACAATAAGTACCCAGACTCCATCTGTAACTTGTAAACAAAATAAGACAATCAGCTATAAACTGAAAAATAGGCCTACAGCATCTCTTATTTCTGAAAGTGCAAATTACATAGAAAAATGATTTTAAAATCCACTTAAGCAAGACCTTCAACATCTGTGTTTAGTTGTATATGGAAGGGTCTACAATTTGCCTCAATATTTTTTTATTGTGTGTAAAGTAATAATCTAGCCTACTAACTGTGAAAATATCGCGACTATTTTGCCTTTTAAAAAAACTAAATTGCTTCTTTCATTTCATAAACAGACTACAACTACCATCTACCATACAATTACCCCAACATAAAGGTAATTACCACGCCGATTTACATAGCTTTCTGTCATTACGTAGATCATTTAATTTAAGCCATAGGTTTTGGCCCTATTTGTATATGTATTTAAAGTCTGCTGAAGCTTGGGGGAAGTTGTTTTTCCCTCGCTTCAGTGGGATTGGTAGCCTACAACATCTGGGTGATGGCTTCAATATGTGTAGCATTTTTCCACTCATACCCAAGAACTGCTGAACAACGCCGACACACAGTTCCATCTTATCCACCACTCTTTCACCTGTAGGCTACTAACGTTACTGTAACTGAAGTTCTCAAACTTGCGATCTTAAAGAGACCAGCGGATCCTCTAACTCTTGTGGGTCTAACCTTAGTGCTGCTAATGACTGACGGATTCGACGATTTTAACCTGACAAAAAAAAAAAAACATAGGTTTCAATCAGGAGGAGCATCTCGCTGCAGCTCATGGGAAGGCGGGCTTGACATCAAGCCCAGCCCACATCCAAGTCAGCCATGTTTTTTTGTATTACGCCACGCAGTTTAAAATTGCTGGGGCGAGAGGGAGAGGGAGGCAGTCAGCAGAGAGAGCCAGAACTCAAGAATCTAGACTGAGCGAAGCTGCTAGTGCTACATTCTACAAACCAGCAACTTACTGCAAAACACGCTTTATTGTGTAATTCAACACGTAAACTGTGGATTCAAACCAGTGCAACAACTCGCAACAGCACCAACATTTCCATCACACTACTCGTTCGTCAGATAGGAACCTAGCTAGCGGGCTAGCTAGCGGGGCAAAGTTAACCACCCAGATGGCAAGAGGCTGACGGCGCCCAGTTTCGCTGTCGCCGGGCGGACCGCTGAGTTTTTGCACATCAGTTCTACCGCTGGTCCGCTGGGCTAACGAGCCGCAGCTTTGACCACCTTTTCTTTATTCATTTATACGTGTGGACTGCCGGTGGCCTAACGTTACTATCGCTGGTTGTTGACAAGTAGCCTATCTACCGGGTGGTCCGATAGCTGCTTGCTGGGCAGTAGCCTATATTTGAGATGAGGATATGTCTACCTTGATCTGACCGGTTAACGCTACATAATGCATGCTTCTAGTTCACCTGTTAATAAAGCAAAAATCGCCTTTGTAGCCGACATTTGGTTGTAATGGAGAATTCTTGCTGTTAAACTGATAGTCCATGATAATGAAACAACACACCATTCTACTTTTTGAGGGCTAAATGAAATGAAATATGGCTCGTTTCCACGTTTGAACACATTGTCATCAATATTTAAAATGACCATTTTTTGAATGTGCATGTTATTGTTTCAAAACCGAAATCAAATGAACTAAAAAAAGTACACTAACCCAATTACAGTAACTAGCCTAGGCCTACATGAAAAATTCACTGTGGTTGCATGAAATGTAATTTGTGTTTAGCCTACATCATCAGTTTCTATCATCTAATATGAAACAATATACTATATAATTCGCTACGGGCTGCCGGAAGTAAAGCCAAAGCCGTATGGGGAGTGACGTAGGCAAAGAAAACATGACTGAGTTGGATGTGGGCGGGGCTTGATGTCAAGCCTCGCCTTCCCGCAGGCTGCAGCGAGGTGTACTTGCCAATCAGAGCTTCAGAGCTAAGGCGAGGCTACAGATTAGCGTTAGGTGTCGCTAAAGAACTCCCGTAACTCTCGCTACTTAACAGTAATTGCGCATGAAATTAATTAATCCGCACACGAGTTTTATGTATTTTTATACCGTGTACTCTCCGTGTCAATTCATGCACCGAACCGTGATGCCCGTACCGTTTCGGTTTAATACGAATACATGAACTGTTACACCCCTATAGCACAGTGTGTTAGCCTGTTGCAGTAGTGTGTTAGCGTAGCGTGTTAGTTTGTTCACGTAGTGCATTGGCACGTTAGTCTGTTTACGTAGTGAATTATCACATATGCATATTAGCGTGTTAGCCTGTTAACGTTTTGTATTAGCGCATTAGCATGTTAGCCTGTTACTGTAGCAACATCCTCCCACAGAGGAGGAGAGGGGAGCAGTGCAGAGGGTCATGTGTGAGGGGACTGTCCGGAGGCATTCAGATATAGTTCAGATGAAGTGCCACAGCTAGGAGTGTTAATACATTTGTGTGTGTGCGTGTGCGTGTGCGTGTGCGTGTGCGTGTACGTGTGTGTGTGTGTGTGTCGGTGTGTAGGTGTAAGTGTGGGTGTGAGTGTGTGTGTGTGTAGGTGTGTGTGTGTGTGTGTGTGTGTGTGTGTGTGTGTGTGTGTGTGTGTGTGTGCGTGTGTGTGTGTGTGTGTAGGTGTAAGTGTGGGTGTGGGTGTGAGTGTGTGCCTTTGTGTGTATGGATGTGTGTGAGTCTGTGGGGTTATGTGCCTCTTGCCCCTGCAGTCATCTTTCTGTAGCCACAGGGGGTGCTGGTTAGGCCTGATGTAATGTTCAGTAACATTAGAGAGTTTGTTTTGGCAGAGAGAGAGATAGGGAGG
>NC_063195.1:21389174-21401674 GCF_017589495.1 Alosa alosa | reverse complement strand
GTGCGTGCGTGCGTGTGTGAGCACTGAGCAGGCGTGTAAGGCGTGTGTGTGTGTGTGTGGAGCACTGAGCAGGCGTGTAAGATGTGTGTGTGTGTGTGTGTGTGTGAGCACTGAGCAGGCGTGTAAGACGTGTGTGCGTGGTGTGCGCAGGTGAGCGCACCGAGCAGCATGCAGTAAGATGTAAAAGGCATGGCGGTGTGAGCACTGAGCAGGCGCAGATGTGTGGTGGTGAGCACCGATATACGGTAAGACGCGGTGTGTGAGCACCGATAGGCGCTTAAGATCGGTGTGAGCACTGAGCAGGCGTAAGACGGTGTGTGTGAGCACCGAGCAGGCGGTAAGGCGGGCGCGTATGCGGTGTGTGAGCACTGAGCAGGCGTAGTAAGGCGTGGTGTGTGGTGTGTGCTGCGGGCGTGGTGTGAGCCCTCGAGCAGGCGCAGGTAAAAGTGTGTGAGCACTGAGCAGGCGTAAGGCGGTGTGTGAGCACTGAGCAGGCGTGGTGTGCGCAGTGTGCAGCACTGAGCAGGCGTAAGGCGTGTGTGTGAGCACTGAGCAGGCGTGGTAAAAGGCAGGTGAGCACTGAGCAGGCGTAAGACGTGACAGGTGTGAGCACTGAGCAGGCGGTAAGACGGTGTGTGTGAGCACTGAGCAGGCGCGGGCGTGGCGGCGCAGTAGAGTACCGGAGCAGGCGGTAAGGCGGTGTGTGTGTGTAGCGTGCGCGTGTGTGAGCACCGCTGAGCAGGCGTGGTGTGTGCGGTGTGAGCAATTGAGCAGGCGGTAAGGCGTGTGTGTGTGAGCACTGAGCAGGCGTAAAGCGTGTGAGCACCGAGAAGGCGCGGTAAGGCGGTGTGGAGCACTGAGCAGGCTGCAGGTGGTGCGGTGTGAGCACTGATAAGGCGGTAAGGCGTGGGTGTGAGCACTGAGCAGCATGTAAAGCGTGTGAGCACTGACAGGCGCAGGCGCGGTGTGTGTGTGGCGTTCTGGAGCAGGCGCGGTGGTGGTGCAGGTGAGCAATTCGAGCAGGCGGGTGCGTAGGTGTGTGAGCACCAGCAGCGGTGGTGCGGGTGGTGAGCACTGAGCAGCATGCAGTAAGGCGTGGTGTGTGTGAGCACTGAGCAGGCGTGGTGTGTGTGCGGTGTGGTGTGAGCACTGGAGGCGTAAGGCGGTGTGTGTGGAGCACTGAGCAGGCGTAGGTGCGGTGTGAGCACTGAGCAGGCGTGCAGGCGGTGTGTGTGAGCACTGAGCAGGCGCAGGTGTGCGTAAAGAGCACTGACAGGCGCAAGGCGGCGGTGTGAGCAATTCGAGCAGGCGTAAGGCGTGGTGTGCGTGTGAGCACCGAGCAGGCGCGGTAAGGCGTGGTGTGTGTGAGCACTGAGCAGCGGAAGACGCGGTGTGTGTGTGCAGGTACGTGTGTGTGTGTGTGAGCACTGAGCAGGCGTGGTAAGACGTGGTGTGGAGCACTGAGCAGGCGGTAAGACGTGGTGTGTGTGGAGCACTACAGGCGGTAAGACGGTGTGTGTGTGAGCAATTGAGCAGGTATGGTATGTGGTGTGTGAGCACTGAGCAGCGGTAAGGCGTGGTGTGTGTAAAAGAGCACCCTGACAGGCGCAAGGGCGTAAAAGTGCAGTGAGCACTGAGCAGGCGTGTAAGGTGTGTGTGTGAGCACTGAGCAGGCGTGTGTGTGTGTGTGTGTGTGTGTGTGTGTGTGAGCACTGGAGCAGGCGTGGTAAGGCGGTGTGTGTGTGTGAGCACTGAGCAGGCGCGGTGTGTGTGGTGAGCACTGAGCAGGGGCGTGGTAAGACGGTGTGTGTGAGCAATTGAGTGGCATGCTAAGACGCGGTGTGTGTGGTGAGCACTGAGCAGGCGGTGGCGCGGTGTGAGCACTGAGCAGGCGTGGCGCGGTGTGTGTGTGTGTGTGGAGCACTGAGCAGGCGGTAAGGCGGTGCGCGGTGGTGAGCACTGCCGAGCAGTGCATGCGGTAAGACGGTGTGTGTGAGCCCGAGCAGGCGCAAGGGGTGTGTGTGTGAGCACCGAGCAGGCGTATATGCAGGTGTGTGTGTGTAAAGGCAAGTGGTGTGAGCAATTGAGCAGGCGCAGTGTGTGTGTGAGCACTGAGCAGGCGGTAAGGTGTGTGCGCAGGTGAGCACTGAGCAGGCGGTGTGTGTGTGTGTGAGCACTGAGCAGGCGCGTAAGGTGGTGGTGAGCACTGAGCAGGCGCAGGCGTGTGTGTGAGCACCGAGTGCATGGTAAGGCGTGGTGTGTGTGTGTGTGTGTGTGTGTGTGAGCACTGAGCAGGCGTGTAAGGCGTGTGTGTGTGTGTGTGTGTGTGAGCACTGAGCAGGCGTGTAAGGCGTGTAAGGCGGTGTGTGTGTGTGTGTGAGCACTGAGCAGGCGTGTAAGGCGTGTAAGGCGTGTGTGTGTGTGTGTGTGTGAGCATCGAGCAGGCGGTAAGGCGCAGGTGTGTGTGTGTGTGTGTGAGCACTGAGCAGGCGGCGCGGTAGTGTGTGTGTGACACCGGAGCAGGCGGTAAGACGAAGACACGGGTCCCGCCGATGTTTCCACCGCCGGGGTTACTCTGACACGCGCTCAGGTAGCCATTCTCACGCTACCAGGTGTTACCCACGCCGGGCCAGGTGTTACCTCACGCGCTAATCCACCGTGACGGAGACAGCTCCTGCTAAGCTAACACATCGCTCTCTTGGGGGATTAGAGATTAAACACGCATGCACACACACACACACACGTAAACACACACGCACACACACACACAAATACACACACTTAACACACACACACACACACACACACACACACACAAACACACACACACACACACACACACACACACACACAAGCACAAAAGCAAGCACACAAAAAAATACACAAGCAAGCACACACAAAATACACAAGCACACACACACACACACAGGCGCACACCCACATACACATACTGTACAAACACAAACCTGCACACAAACACACAAACACACAGACACACACTAAAACACAAACACACACACACGTACATCCCACACACATACTCATACTCACACACCTCTCCTTGAGTGGCATGGTCTATGGGGAACCATTGCTCCTGCCAAAGCTTCCAAAGCTGTCTTGCCAAGAAAAAAACAGATGAAAGCTCAACAGTCCACAGACACCGGAAGGGAACACTGGAGTCGCCCCTCTAGCTACGAACAAAAAAAAAGTTAAAAAAGTAGTTAAGAAATAAAATTATAACCATGTTATATATTATAAATGGATCTTCTCTACTTAATTCTTCCAGACTTTTTTCCCCCTGCGTATCTCTTAAGCCCATTTGATTTGTATTATAGTGTTTTTGTTTGCTTGTTTACTTTTGCTTTCTTTTTGTTTACTTTAAGGTCTCTTGTTGAATGTTGTACTTCACTTGTAAGTCACTTTGGCTAAATTAATAAAACTGAATGAAAATATGAAGAGTTTGGTTCCAAAACGCTATATATCCATTTTTTGAAAACATTAATAAGTCATGTTATTTAATTTTGTATTTCAGGTAATATCAATTAAATTGCAGTTGTGTTGTTTGGATTGAGAAAAGATCAATCAAATAACAATAACCCAATTACATCTACACTGAAAGTACTTGAAAAAAAATAAATAAATGTTACATTTATGATGACCAAGCTCTTCAAATGTAGTTATAAATCATAAACTCTGGAGTGGTAACAGGAGGTATAGATTAACACCCAGGAAGGACTCGCACACAGAGGGCCAAAAAGTCTCAAAACATCTTAATATTTTTATACATCCAGGGCTTTACAGACATACTGTACAGTATGTGCAAATGGTGCAAAAAATTGCAAAGTGCTGTGCAAACTTTTTAGACCATGGCTTTCCTCAGTGCAAAGAGGATAATAAACCTGCAATACTGTTTACTATGTCATGTAATAAACCAGAAGATGTCACTGCAGCAGTCCAGTTGATTGTGCATGTGCGAGTGAATGAATAGTTAAAGGAACCGTATGTAAGAAATATGAACAGTTAATCATAAAATGGCCTGATATATCACCTAGACATTAGAAATCATATTAATTTCAAATACTTATATCTTTGACAACAGAATCCAGCCAGGATATTGTCATTTAAAAGTGAAGTTGACCCTCAACTGATGTTGATGTTGTGTTTTTATCATGTCATGTTGTGTTTTGGCCACGATGCACCACCCTCCACCTATCTACAGTCACAAAGTCAGTAGTGTTTCGACATCCGGTTGGCAACCTCGAGGTCAGGGGAGGAGAGGATACACGCTCTACAGCTAATTTAGTGATTGCAGTACCAGTTTGTACAATCTTACATATGGTTCCTTTAATAATACTGACTGTCAACTTTTTTTCTAGCTTAGTTTCAAACACTCTTATGTATTAGCTTTTTATTTTCTATTCCTCAGTTGGCACTGTTCCGGTGAAAATGGTGACCTCCCTTCCTCTAAGCGCAAGTGAAGAAGTAACCTTGCTACATTGTCGTTTCGACAAGTTTCTTACCTTTAACATGTGCTTCGTTGTTCTGCCAAACTTATGCTGTGTTTCGCTGGCTTGTAAAACAAATCATGTGCTTTTATCGATTGCTTTTCTCCACAGTTTGATATAGCATAATGCACAACTTCTCCAGCAGAGGGGGGGGATATAGCTAATCCTACCAAGGAGGGCTTTAAAGGAATCTTAATCTATTTCAGGCTATCAGATATCGTACCGTCTGGACGCTGGTGACTAACAAATTCACCACGGTACGAGGTGAAACTCCAACGTACTTGGACAATTCACTGTGGCAGACCTGGCGCCGAGCAGGCCTACGTGTTCCGCATCGCCGCACGCACGCAGCAGGGCTGGGGCGAACCGGAGGAGGCACTGGTCATCACTACGGACAAGAGAGGTGAGAAGGACCAGGAGTACACACACACACACACACACACACACACACACACACACACACACATGCACACACACACACACACACACACACACACACACACACACAGCAAGGCTATAGAGAGCTGGAGGAAGCTAATATAATACAGACAGACAGACACACACACACACACACACAGATCTGATGCTGAACTTTTTCCCACTTGGTTAAAAGCTAACCTGTCCTGTGTACTTCTGCATACCTCTACTCTGCACTCACCAGCTCACAGTCCTCCTTCTCTCTCACTGGCTCAGTCAATCATACACACACATTCTTATTTTCTATGACTCACAGTCACCCACACATACTTGATTGACACACACACACACACACCATACCACACACACATTTATTTCTCTGTCACACACACTCACACACTCTCAGGCACAATGACATATACTGTACACACACATGCGCACACACACACACAGTCACTAACACTCTTTTTTACACACTCACACACACACACACACACACACACACACACACACACACACACACACACACACCGTACCCTGGCTGAGTGGTGGCTCCATGCTGAAATCCTGGTGATTATGAGAGTAATAGCTGTAGATATGCACCCTGATCCCCTCAGCTCACACTATCGCACTGACTGCATGACTGGCATAAAGACTCTCATCTCTCTCTCTCTCTCTCTCTCTCTCTCTCTCTCTCTCTCTCTCTCTCTCTCTCTCTCTCTCTCTCTCTCTCTCTCTCTCTCTCTCTCTCATTGCTCCCACATTCAGCCATCACTCTGTCTCTCCCTCCTCCACTTTTCTAATATTACTTCAACCCCTCCTCCATGTTCTTTCATTATTACTTATCATGTCATTATCAATAACTCATTTTTTATTCTATTTCTTTTGATAGGTCTAAGCAGCGAAGCTCCATTTTTTCTAACTATTTTTGTTCTGATCATTTTTTGATCATTCTTTTAGTCTTTTTTTTTACCTCTCCACTGATACCTTCTTCCATAATTTTCTCTTCTCATTCTTTTTGCTGCTCGTTCTTTCTCTGTCAGCCATCTTGTATTTGTTCTCTCTCGATCTTGCCATTCATCGCTTTATCTCTGAGTCTTCCTGATAATTCTCTCCTCCTGTGTCCTGGTCCCTTGTTTCACCTGTAATAGTAGCTTTATTTCTTTGTCCTCTATCTTCTCCCAAGCCCTGCTCTCTCGTTTTTCAATTTAATGTTGCTTCATTAGCATGACTGCTGAGGTGCAGTGTTGCTAAAGCATAAAGAAAAACAAAACATCACATATCAACTTGTAAAATAGCAACTCTCTCTCTATCTCTCCCTCTCTTTTGTTCTTTCTCCTCTGTCAGATTTATTTTTTTTCTATTCAAGTCAACTGTATTGCCATGACATTGGTTTTACATTGTCAAAGCAGAACATGAAGATATGGCATTCTTTTCTCTGTGTGTGTCAATTCAATTCAATTCAATTCAAGAATGCTTTATTGGCATGAACGTTTCAGGAACATTATTGCCAAAGCTCAATTACATGTACACGTAAGAGGTTAAAAATAAAGGGTTAACAGAATTGTGAAATTAACATATAAGATGTGTACTGTATGTAAGTATGTACTGTAGACATGTCTCTCTCTCTCTCTCTCTCTCTCGCTCTCTCTTCTCTCTCTCTCTCTCTCTCTCCTCTCTCTCTCCCTCTATCTCTCTTTCTCCCTCTCTCTCTCTTACCCTCTCTCTCTCTCTCTCCCACGCTGTTCATTTTAAGTGTGCACCCCCCCCCATGCGGTCATTCTTCCCTCCTGTTCTCCTCCTCCTCATCCTCCTCTCGGTGCTGGTGTTAAGTGGAAGAGGGAGAGTGTTGTGTAATTCAACAGGCAATGGATATCACAGCAGGGCTCCCGCTTCTCTCCTCTCTCTCTCCCTCCTCTCTCTTTTCTCTCCTTTTCTCTCTCTCACACACACACACACATATGGTTACACACACACGTATGGTTACAGACACACACACACACACACACACACACACACACACACACACACACACACACAGACACATATGGTTACACACACACACACACACACACACACACACACACACACACACACACACACACACACACACACACATATGGTTACAGACACGCACACACACACACACACACACATATGGTTACAGACACACACGTACAGTATGGTTACACACACACACACACACACACATGCTTACACACACACACACACACACACTTTTCACATCACGGCATGCACTTGTTTACAGTACATCATGGCTGTGTCCCATGTTTTCTTTATCTGCTCTTTTGTTGGTCATCCCCTCTCTTCTTACTCTGTCTCCTGGACATTGCCACTTGTTTTAGCTGTTTCTCTATTATCTCTGTATTGCTGTCCTGCTCACTGTTTCTGTACAGTGTATCTAGCCTTTCTGTCTTCCTGTATATGTATCTAGCCTGTCTGTCTTCCTGTATATGTATCTAGCCTGTCTGTCTTCCTGTATATGTATCTAGCCTGTCTGTCTTCCTGTATATGTATCTAGCCTGTCTGTCTTCCTGTATATATCTAGCCTGTCACAATATTCCTGTATATGTATCCTAGCCTGTCTGTCTTCCTGTATATGTATCTATAGCCTGTCTGTCTTCCTGTATATGTATCTAGCCTGTCTGTCTTCCTGTATATATCTAGCCTGTCTGTCTTCCTGTATATGTATTTAGCCTGCCTGTCTTCCTGTATATGTATCTAGCGGTCTTCCTGTATATGTATCTAGCCTGCCTGTCTTCCTGTATATGTGTCTAGCCTGTCTGTCTTCCTGTATATGTATCTAGGCTGTCTGTCTTCCTGTATATGTATCTAGCCTGTCTGTCTTCCTGTATATGTATCTAGGCTGCCTGTCTTCCTGTATATGTGTCTAGCCTGTCTGTCTTCCTGTATATGTGTCTAGGCTGTCTGTCTTCCTGTATATGTATCTAGCCTGTATATGTATCTAGCCTGTCTGTCTTCCTGTATATGTATCTAGCCTGTCTGTCTTCCTGTATATGTATCTAGGCTGCCTGTCTTCCTGTATGTATCTAGCCTGTATGTATATCCTAGCCTGTCTGTCTTCCACTGTATATGTATCTAGCCTGTCTGTCTTCTGTATATGTATCTAGCCTGTATATGTATCTAGGCTGCCTGTCTCCTGTATATATGTATCTAGCCTGTCTGTCTTCCACTGTATATATGTATCTAGCCTGTCTGTCTTCCTGTATATGTATCTAGCCTGTCTGTCTTCCTGTATATGTATCTAGCCTGTCTGTCTTCCTGTATATGTATCTAGGCTGCCTGTCTTCCTGTATATGTATCTAGGCTGCATGCCTGTCTTCCTGTATATGTATCTAGGCTGCCTGTCTCTCTCTGTCAATCAAAATGCCAATGATCATGTCTGACACATCTCCTTCTGCCCTCTCTCTCTCTCTCTCTCTCTCTCTCTCTCTCTCTCTCTCTCTCTCTCTCTCTCTCTCTCTCTCTCTCTCCCTCTTTCATGCTATAGTGATAGTTGCTGGGTATATGGAACCGTTGGAGTGTTCCATGTCTACAGGTTTCCACAGTAATACAGCATGCATCTGCGAGAGAGAGAGACAATGAGAGAGAGAGAGAGATATCTCATGAGTGAGATCTTGGATGGAAAAAGAGAGTAGGGGAGTTATGGTAAATATTTTTGACAGACCCAGAGGGAGAAAAACAGATGCATGCGAGCATTTTTTTAAAAGACGTATTCAATACCTAAAATACAGAGAGTTCAAAAGAGACGAG
Organism: Alosa alosa; assembly: GCF_017589495.1. NCBI lineage: Eukaryota > Metazoa > Chordata > Actinopteri > Clupeiformes > Clupeidae > Alosa > Alosa alosa. The sequence continues at coordinate 21,392,957 of NC_063195.1, read as the reverse complement.
GAAATTGATAGAGTGCATGTTGTTGCTATGATATGTCATACTGAACGAATTATGTAGCTCCCAAACTTAACTAAAACACATAGCAGCCAACGTTTTTTACCCTTTTTTCAACCTTCTGCTTGCGTTTCGCTCATATTAACACAAGGTACCTTGCAACGGTCAAGTATAAGTATCATATAAGAAATTTGGTCTCAGCATTTAACCCAGCGGCGCTCGGGGAGCAGTGAGGGGTTAGGTGCCTTGCTCAAGGGCACTTCAGCCGCGGCCCACTGGTCGGGGGTCGAACCGGCAACCCTCCGGTTAAAAGTCCAGAGTGCTAACCAGTGGGTCACGGCTGCCCCAAGTTGCATCCTTCCATACGGAGACAATTTAAGTTGAGTGCCTGGAGGCAAAGGAAGTGTGTCAGTGTGAATGTCCCCAAAATTCTGTGGCCTCTGACAACGACAACAGAAGAGCTTATTTTAACTGAGTGAACAGAGAGAGAGAGAGAGAAAGATGGTAAAAGGAGAGAGAAAGACCAAGAAACATCAAGCGAAATAGATCGAAAGACAGCGAGATGACAAAATATGCTCTCTGCATACTAATGATGCAATATATGTTCAGTGGTAATATTGTGATGGCACTGTCGATCACTGTAGAGCAGGAGAAATAGTCAGATAGAGATGAAACGAGTGACACAGAGGGGCAAGAAGACAGACGGAGAGTGAGAGTGATGGATTTAGAGTGAAGAGAGAGAGAGAGAGAGAGAGAGATGGAGAGGAGAGAAGAGAAAGAGAAAGATGGAGAGGAGGGAAGTCAGGGAATTTGGCAGTGCTTTGATGTGCACATCAATCTAACTTAATTAAATTGTGTTTAATACAGCTGTCATTAATATGCATTTGTGTTGTGTTATTGCTGCTGTGTCTTCCTGTGGCAACTTCTTCTGTCATGTCAATAAAGCATTTTGCACTTGAGAAGGAAGTGAGAGAGAGAGAGGGAGGTAGAGAGAAAGAGAAAGGGGGAGAGAGAAAGAGAAATGAACATGTGAGATGGAGGGAAGGAGGGATGGATGAAAAGTGTGTAAACAGGTAGAGGGGAGGAGGACTAGATTGAGAGTAGATGCCGATTGATCCGCTAAAGTGGAAACAGTCGTGATGTTTCTGTTTATCTAATCAATTTAACTTTAATCACAAGCGTATATACGCATGCGCACACACACACACACACACATACAGGCACGCACACACACACACACACACATACAGGCACGCACACACACACACACACACACACACACACACACACACACACACACACACACACACACACACACACGCACACACACACACACACACACACACACACACACACACACACACACACACACATACACACACACACACACACACACACACACATACAGGCACGCACACACACACACACACACACACACACACACACACACACACACACACACACACACACACACACACACACACACACACAATTGATTAAGTTCCTGCATCATTTTCTCTCCCTCCACGTCCAGCACAGCCCCCCCTCACATGGAGGTGTGGTGATATTGCTGAATTCATGCACATAAATAGCTATGAAGGTCAGTGGAGTCAATCGAATGGAAATTCTCAACTGAATGGACATTAGATGACTCCAACCTGACAATATTCCATTCTCTCATTTCTTCTTTTCTCTCTACAACTCTCTCATTCTCTCTCTCTCTCTCTCTTTCTTTTAGTAGCTCTCCCTGTCTTTCTTTCTCCCTTCATTCCATTCTTTCCAACGGAGAAGATTCATTAGCCTCACAAAGGAGCTGCGTTTTCTATGCAGAGCACAACGGAACCGCAGAATAGAACATCAGTAGAATAGAGACGGAACACCCAACTGGAACACAGACGGAGACTCACACAATAGACTAATACAGATCTCTCTGCCAGGCCGCAGAGCAAAGCGGCACAAACATCTATCATCGTCCATCCCTCTATCGCATTCTGCACGATACAGTCATTACCCGCAATCAGGTTATGGGACTGTGTGTGTGTGTGTGTGTATGTGTGTGTGTGTGTGTGTGTGTGTGTGTGTGTGTGTGTGTGTGTATGTGTGTGTGTGTTGGGAAGGGGGGGTGGGGTCTTTTGTGACCATTGAACACTTCAATTGAAGATTCTCAGTGTATTTAATAAACTTTTTTCTTTCTCCTTCTCTTTTCCTCTTCCACCTCTCTCTCTCTCCCAATTTCCCTTTCTATCTCTCTCTTTCTCTCTATTCCTTTCCTTCTTTCCTTGTCTCTCTATCATTCCTTCTCTCTTTTTGGATGCTTTTATCTATCACTGCCTCCCACTCTCTCCTTTTTATCTCTCTCTCCCTCTCTCTCTCTCTCTCTCTCTCTCTCTCTCTCTCTCTCTCTCTCTCCCCTCTCTCTCTCCCTCCTTCTCTCTCTCCCTCTCTCTCTCCCTCCTTCTCTCTCACTCTCTCCCTCCTTCTCATCCCTCTCCAGAGCGTCCTCAGCCTCCGCGTCGACTGACGGTTCCTCAGAAGGGGGTGGAGTCTCGCCGTGTGCAGCTCTATTGGGTGCCGGGCGCCGATGGCTCCTCCCCCGTGCGCTACTTCACGCTGCAGACGCGCGACCTGCCCGACGGACCCTGGAGCACACACACCTCCTCCATCAGTCACAACGCCACATCATGGGTGGTGGACAGGTAAATAACACGCACGCACACACACACACACACACACACACACACACACACACACAGACACACAGTCCTCCTCTGTCGGCCACAACTACACTTCCTTGGGGGTGGACAGGTAACACACACACACACACACACCTCCATCAGAAGACAGGTAACACAATACAAAGGGCAGGTAACACACACACACGCACACAACTGTATACACACACACCACAATCACTCAACACTGCAGTGCAATCAAAGGTGCATCGGATTTCTTGGAAAAATCAATCCCTTTTCTTCATGAGACATGTGTGGACAGGTAAGACACACACACATACTCACACACACAGACACACACAGACACACACACACAAAACTCCATCAGAGGACAGCTAACACACTACAAAGGACAGGTAACACACACACACACACACACACACACACAAGATGCATGCACACATACTGTATACACAGACACACACTCAACACTGTGGAATGCAATCAAAGGTGCATCGGATTTCTTGGACAAATCAATCCCTTTCCTTCATGCGACATTCACACACACACACACACACACACACACACACACACACACACACACACTTTTGAGTCCGTACATGTCCCCATCAGTGGTGTTTACCCTGAGCAGAGATAAGTGTGGGTGGTGAGAGAGTGAATCTTGTCTTCCATCCGCTCACAGATTCCCACTGTCCACCCCCCAACCCCCACCCCCCTACTGATCAGAACTGCCTTGTGATTATGATTGCTTCCTTCCATCCTTTCTCTCCCCCTCTCTCTCTCTCTCTCTCTCTCCCTCTCTCTTTCTCCCTATCTCTCCCCTTCTCTCTCTCTCTCTCCCTTTCTCCCCCTCTCTCCCTTTCTCTCTCTCTTCTGCCCATCTTGTTTACCTTTTTTCTTTCTCCACATGGGTCTCTCTCTCTCTCTCTCTTTCTGTTCCATTTAGCTAAATGGTGGCTATATTAGAATGTACAAGGTTATAAAACACAATAAGGTCTCCGGCAGTCTGTCTGTCTGTCTGTCTGTCTGTCTGTCTTGGACAAATCAATCCCTTTCCTTCATGAGACATTGACACACACACACACACACACACACA
>NC_063195.1:21379174-21381674 GCF_017589495.1 Alosa alosa | reverse complement strand
AGCCAGGGCAAAAATCTAAAATGGGGTGGTCTGAAGTAGCTACATTAATCATGGGTGTGGTTTGGGCGTAGCGTGCAATAAACCAATCAGGGCGTCATCTCACATTCCCTTTAACAACAGGCACGCTTGTTCCATAGCTGATTGCTATTATGGTGGCGTATTTGCCAGGCGCAGCCAGGAGCGTTCAAAGCTCTATAATTTTACTGTTCAGTTAGGAACTGTCAGCTATTGATTTTTCCTCTTGACAAAATGTAATACAGAATTGTCACAAAGACATACTTTCCGATGTTTTGGGATCACTCTCACTGAATCACGAGATTATGAATGCATGGTGATATTTTTTGCTATGTACAATGTAATCTAACATTACCTCTCTATAGACAATGCATATCTTCTGTCAGTTAATCTCTTCTCTCCCGATGCTGCTGCTGGGGCATTTGGGTTAAATGGCATCGGCATGCAATTCAACATCACGTCTCCTTAAGTCATCTAATATTTCCTAATTTATGTCATCAACACATCCATTGATGGGTGAAAATGTAATGCGCTAGATTTCACATCTTAATGGACACCACACTCATTTCCCAGAGTGGTAATATTTTTCTTTGAAATGATGTATGGTTTACGAAATGGGAACTATGTTGTATAGATGAGTGGAGCAAAGTGTGCGTTGCGCGAGCACAGGCGACCTGTGAGAAACAGTTTCCAAGTTGACCTAACTTTCAACTCTGCACAGTATATCCCATTAACTGCATGACAGTAGGCTATTTACAATATTTTCTGTTAAGTAGAGTTTGTAAACACTTTATCATCAACTTAATGCCGCACAACATTCGTTTGAGCAGGAGAGAGAATGAATGGGTGCAGCAACTACAGAAATTGTAGCCATACTTGCTGCTTTCTTGTACTATTTGCTGGTTAACAGCTCATAAAAGCTGATTTAAGCTAATTCACTAACTCAAGACTTTAAGGCCATCATGGATATAAAACGTTTTTTTTGAAAATAACGAAAGGATGGAGGGAACATAAAGCTTGGAGTTATTTCAGATGGGCTACAACAAGGTAGGCAAAATTCTGGTGCTTAAAACCTTAGCGCAGCTGGAATAATGCTTAGGCTGATGTTAAAAGCGCCGCGATGTTTAAAAGCCATACATAACGGTAAATTGGAACAAAACTAAAGGTAACTTTGGCCTTTATAGGGCTGTATAAAGTTGTCCAAATTAATAGGTCATAATTAGGCGTTGTTGTAAATATATTGCATGTAGATGTTGTAGGCTACTAATTTTTAGGTCACCAATGCACCGAACAAAACCGGAAATGGACAAATATTATCACGGGGGTGTCTGTAGATTGGTGTGCAACACATTCATTCACGCAGGCCCTCAAAATAGCATCTGCATTTGCGCCACAGACTGGCGGAATTGTTTTCTGAAACTGCAAAATATCAACAGTGAACGTTTGCGCCGGAACACGCCCTGTCTTTTCGCTGAACCGCCCTGGTGGGCGCAATCGAATTCCCTAATTTACAGGCACGTACCTGTGGAGGGAAAATTCCAATATGCGCTGACTGCAAAATAGGAAAGACAAAAACGCGAGTATACAAAGTCAATTGCGCTGGGATGCACGATAGAGCCCTATATCCTCTTCAGAGCACATCTTTCAACTCAAGGACTCGTCGATTTACAGACCTAATTAGCCTTCTTCATAGTCCTTGTTTGTAAACTTCCACTATATCAGTTTAGAAAAGAAATGAGTTATGTCCAGATCTGCAGTGTTTGTGTGTGTGTGTGTGTGTCTGTCTGTGTGTTAGTGTGTGTGTGTGTGTGTGTTTGCCTGTGTGTGTGTGTGTCTGTGTGTTAGTGTGTGTTTGCCTGTGTGTGTGTGTGTGTCTGGGGTCTTTGTGTAGTTCACAGAGAGCTTAGCTCGCTGTCCCAGTTTTCACTCCCTGTAACCCTCACTGATCTAATCACAGTCATATCTCTGTATGAGCACAGAGAGTCTGCCATAGAAACCAATCAGAGGCCTCAAACAAAGTGCTCTGGTCATATTAAATAACGCTGCAAGGCTTACCACAATGTCAGCCCTTTAAAATCCACTGTATTTGGTTGAATTGGGTTTCCACTTTCTGTGTGTGTGTGTGTGTGTGTGTGTGTGTGTGTGTGTGTGTGTGTGTGTGTGTGTGTGTGTGTGTGTGTGTGTGTCTCTGTGTGTGTGTGTGTGTGTGTGTGTGTGTGTGTGTGTGTGTGTGTGCGTGTGTGTGTGTGTGTGTGTGTGTGTGTGTGTGTGTGTGTGTGTGTGTGTGTGTGTACATTTGTGACATGTCTGATACGCGCAGCATTATAAAAAGTGACCGCTCCACTTCGGCTAATTCAATTAAAACAGCCAAGCTAGAGTTCATGTCCTATTAGAGGACAAATGTTCCCCCTCAAGACTCTCTCTTTCTCTCTATCTTTCTCTCTCTCATTCTCTCTATCTCGCTCTCTTTTGCTCTCTCATTCTT
>NC_063195.1:21121674-21376674 GCF_017589495.1 Alosa alosa | reverse complement strand
CAGACTTGTTCATAAGAGACCCTTACCAGTTCCTACTGGCCTCTGTCCACCGCCCGTCAAATGACATGTATTTGGGAGCGTGTCTGAGTTCTCAGCGGTGAGTCTGAGGAAAAGGCTTGAGTGAGCTACCGAACAGTAAAAGTGATGAACCTTACTCCGATGGGTTTCATGGCCCACAGTAGAGCCCTTCAAATTAGACTACATTTTGACTTTCATTTCCACATTCAGACTGGTTCTGCTCACTGTCAACTTGTCTCAAAGTTTAACTCTTTTTTTTTTCACTTTAGTTTTCTTTCTTGTTGGTCCTCCTCTCCTCTCCTCTTTTGGCTTCTCTTCTTTCCTCTCTTCTTTTTCTTTTTCCTTCTTTTTTCTCTGACATTTCTTCTCTTTCTTCTTCTGCTCTAGCTGTCTATCTATCTATCTATCTATCTATCTATCTCTTCTCTTCTCTTATTCTCTCCATCCTCTCACATCCCTCTTTTCTTTCTCTCCCTCAGCTCCCGGCGTTCCGAGTTTCCTGGCCTTCTCCGAGGTGACGGGCAGCGCGCTCAACGTGTCCTGGGGCGCACCGGCACAGCCCAACGGAGTGGTGGAGGGATACCGCGTCGTCTACCAGCCCACCGCACCTGTCCAAGGTCAGAGGCAGAGAGAGATGGATAGTAGACATGTTTACAAAACACTACTGAAAACAAAAACACTACTGACCATGCAAACAAAAACACTACTGACCATGCAAACAAAAACACTGCTGACCATGCAAACAAAAACACTACTGACCATGGAAATAAATCACTACCGACCATGTTTACAAAACACAACTGACCATGCAAACAAAAACACTACTGACCATGGAAACAAAACACTACCGACCATGCAATCAAAAACACTACTGAAAACAAAAACACTACTGACCATGCAAACAAAAAAACACTACTGACCATGCAAACAAAACACTACCAACCATGCAAACAAAAACACTACCGAACATGGAAACAAAACACTACCGACCATGCAAACAAAAACACTACTGACCATGCAATCAAAAACACTACTGACCATGGCAACAAAACACTACCGACCATGCAAACAGAAACACTACTGACCATGGAAACAAAACACTACCGACCATGCAAACAAAACACTACTGACCATGCAAACAAAAACACTACCGACCATGCAAACAAAAACACTACTGACCATGGAAACAAAACACTACCGACCATGCAAACAAAACACTACTGACCATGCAAACAAAAACACTACCGACCATGCAAACAAAAACACTACTGACCATGTTTACAAAACATTACATTACATTACATTACATTACATTTGGCTGACGCTTTTTAACCAAAGCGACTAACAACATGGTAAACAGTAAGTTTTAGAACAATTCTCACAATTTTAGGACAGTTTAAAAAAAAACATTAGAGTACAGTAAGAATAAGTGCGTCGGTGAGTGCTGTTTTTAGCAATTACTTGTCAGTTTAAAACGGCTGGTGAGTGCTAGGATCAGTAAGACTTGTTGTAAGTGTTGCTATGAGAGTAGATGTTCTCTAAAGAGCTGGGTCTTCAGGAGTTTTTTGAAAGTGGAAAAGGATGTCCCTGCCCTTGTAGGAACTGGCAGTGTGTTCCACCAACGAGGAACAACAGATGAGAAAAGTTTGGATTGGCTTGAGTGTACCGGTGGTAGAGCTAGACGTCGTTCGTCAGAGGAGCGCAGCGGACCATGCAAACAAAAACACTACTGACCATGTTTACAGAACACTTCTGACTATTTTACCACAGGCACTTCATTAAACTGGTGGATAGAATGTTTATAAAATTATAAACCATGTATAAAATCATAAACTCATAAATAAATGAGTTCACTGGAGATAGAAAAGTACTTTGGAAAGCCAGCAGAGTGACAGAGAGGGATGAGATGAGAGATTGAGAGGAGAGAAAGAGAGGGATGAGAGGAGAGAAAGAGAGGGATGTGATGAGAGATTGAGAGGAGAGAAAGAGAGGGATGAGATGAGAGATTGAGAGGAGAGAAAGAGAGAGAGAGTGTGAGAGAGACAGGGAGATGGAGTGAGAGATAGGGAGAGAGGGATATGGAGAGAGAGATGGAGGAAGAGGACATATTCAAGGCAATGCTAAGGCAATGTAAGACTTAGAGAGAGAGAGAGTGAGAATGTTAAAGCGAGAGAGTGAGTGAGAGAGAAATAGTAGACAGATGATACTGTACTCTCAAAGGTTTGTACTCTTGGCACCTCTGTCTTATATTTTCAATCAAGTTTTTACAACTAGTAAATAATGGCATACAATGAATAAATGAAATAACTTCAATAATATAATAATATTAATAATTATAATATTATGCTACCTATGTGGTCTAGAAATCAGTCAGCTAACTAGGACATCAGTCTATCAGTCAGGAAACAAACACAAACGGAAACAAACACGCAAACAAAACTGCACATATCAAATGTTTTGCAGTTGACATTTACAAACTGAACTCACTTTGTTTCCTCACGGTACATTCAAACTTAGCTTCCAAAAACCAGCCGGAAGCGTCCTTTTTGGTTATCCGCGATTTGTCAGCTGTCAAAGAACACTGTGATGTAGTGCATTTTTCCACTAGAAGTTGAACATGTTCTCAACTTTAAAAACATCTGAGCTGCAGAAAAAGATGTCCGCGATCGCATTTTAAAAGAAGCCAGGGACTTTTTTTCAAAACATGATCTACTCCATAGGATTATAATGTAAAATGGAAGCCGGCAGCTGTGAAAAATATGCCTATTCTGAACATAACCTTACAGTGTCCTTGATTTCACACTTGGAGACTGAACCCTCATTGTTTCCAAGTCTCTTCAAGTCTGCCTCAGTGTCCATTAGGAATAACTAAAGGAAATACCTACCAGTAGCTTATTATAATGCATGAACGACCGATAACAAGATATTACAATGCATGAACGACCAATAACAAGATATTATAATGCATGAACGACCAATAACAATGATATTATAATGCACGAACAACTAATAGTAATGATACTATAATGCATTAATGACCGATAACAATTATACTGTATGATGCAGAGGCACGGCAGTCCATCATTAGCCATGACTAATGCAATGCAAGATGCACAGTTGATGGAAAATGATAGAAATAGAGCCAAGATAATAAATGAGTTAGTAACTAAAAAGAAAATCTGTATCCACCCATAAAAGATTGTACTGAAACTTTTGCAGATTTTTTTTTTTTGTAAAGACTTCTATGCCAACATTTTTATTAAAAAAAAAAAAACATCAAAGTGTGTTTTTCTCTTCAGTGATCTGTTCTTTTCCCAGGACACCACAAGATGTTTTGTGGAAACACTACTAATACTACACCTGTGTTTGAGATGATAAACAGAGTGATACTAGAAAACAACAACGTAATAAAAGAATAATTATGAAAATTATTTCTTTTTAAACTTTAAAGTGAAAATTACAAAGGGAATATTAAAATGTGTTGTTTTAGCAGTCATATATGTAAAAGTGTTGCCTGATTTCTAAAGTCCTTTAGCTCTCAGTGCAACAGCTGATATTTGTTCTGATGGACAGGCTTCAGTGTGAAGCTGACAGCACTGACATCGGCCTTGTTTGCGATAGACCTGTGATTGACATCTAAAACAACCAATCTCGTTTGTATTGCCATCCTTATTGACCTCTGTACACTCTCCTGATTGGCAGGCTTGAGTTAAATGACAGCCAGTCAAGCGTCTTGTCTTGAAGTGCCATGGATATAACCATGAACTGAAGAACCTTCAAAATAAGATGTTGTGTCAGTCTGTCTGTCTGTCTGACTATCTTCTGCCTGTCTCTTTGTCTACCTCTGTTCATCTGTTATGTCTGTCCATCTGTGTGTCTGTCTGTTGATCTATCTATATATATTTCTGTCTGTTTTTGACTGACAGCCATCCTCACCTTTCCCCCTTTTTCCATTGGACCATTGACCTCTCTCTCTCTCTCTCTCTCTCTCTCTCCTGATTGGCAGGTGTGAGTAAGGTGGTGACGGTGGAGGTGCGGGGGAACTGGCAGCGCTGGCTGAAGGTGCGTGACCTGAGCCACGGTGTCACCTACACCTTCCACATCCAGGCCCGCACCGTCAGCTACGGCCCCGAGCTGGAGGCCAACGTCACCGCCGGACCAGTGGACGGTACGAAACATAACACACATACAGTACACACATAATTGAATTCTTTATTTGAATCCTTTCTTTACAGAAAGGATTTAAATATTCTCAGAGATGATACAGCTTTGACATTCAAGGGTACACAAAGCATCACCTACGCCACACAGCAAGACTGCCTATCACACACACACACACACGCGCACGCGCTGAGACACGACACCCTCCCCATTGGATGAGGGAAGATCTTAGACACCATGTGATTGGCTGGTCTAATAATCCTGTGTGATAGGTCAGTGTGATATAGACCAGACACTAGGACAGAGACGAGGTACTGTACATACTGTACAGTGTGATTGGTCAGTGACTTAACCCAGTGATACTCAGTGGACTGTAATACACAATCCCATTGGACGATGTGACGCTGGACGACCCCAATGGACGACGTGACCCTTTGTGATTGGGCAGTGACTGAGTGGGTGGTCCAGTTGACTCTATCTGACAATCCTATTGGACAAGTTCACAAAGTAGACACTGGGGACTGTAAAGACTGTATAGACACAATCCTAATGGACAAGGTCAGAAACGATGCGTGACCGGACAGGCAACGAGAGACGTATATATTCCCTCTTCCCAGGCTCTGCTTACTTTACTTCTTCAAGCTAAACTTTAACAGATTTTGATTGGCTGGCCCCACTAATTATCATGCAGGGAGTTGGGTATCGGTAGGGCGGGGAAAAAAACGACATATTTAATATTCATCACTGTTGGCGGTGGAGGAGTAGGAGTTCGTATAACATACCACCCTCAGTGGACTCAGTGGAGTATGTGTGTGTGTGTGTGTGTGTGTGTTAGTGTGTGTGTGTTTTTGTGTGGAACTAATGGGCAATTAACCCCTCCCCTCCTCCTCCCCCAGGGTCTCCTGGAGCGCCCTTACAGACATCAATCACCAAGTCCTCCTCAGCCTTGACACTCCATTGGTCAGAGGGCAATGAGGGGGCGGGACCGGTCACAGGCTACGTGATTGAGGCTCGTCCATCAGGTGACGTGACCGACTGCTTCGTTACTGTTTTTTTATTCTCCTCATTTTCTCATGCTCACTCTTTCTCTCTCTCTCTCTCTCTCTCTCTCTCTGTTTCTCTTTCTCTCTCATTCTCTCTCTCTCTCTCTGTTTCTCTTTCTCTCTCATTCTATTTCTCTGTTTCTCTCTCTCTCATTCTCTCTCTCTCTCTCTCTCTCTCTCTCTCTCTCTCTCTGTTTCTTTATCACATCTTCTACCCCGTTTCTGTTTCCCTATCCTTCTCACTCTTTCTCCCAAAGAGTTGTTTGTATGTTTGTGTGAGTCACACATGTGTCCATGCATTTGTTAAGTGCTTCACTGATTAACCAACTCTCTCTCTCTCTCTCTCCTTTACCCCTGTTCAGATGAGGGATTATGGGATGCGTTTGTGAAGCAGCTCCCCCCGAGCAGCACGTCTCACTCCATCAGTCTGGAGCGCCTACGGCCCGGTGTCAGCTACGAGTTCCGCGTCATCGCCGTCAACCGCTACGGCTACGGAGACCCCAGCCCCGCCTCTGCTGCCATGTCCGGTAAGCTCCGACACACACACACACACACACACACACACACGTGTACCGACATTTTTACACACTCTGTGTCTCTCACAAACAAATGTGTAACTGCACACAAATATACACTGATCACCAGTTTGAATGATCACTCTACTCATCTGATGCACGCATTTATAGTTTTCCAACTTGAATTCAAAACGTTTATTTAATGAAGTCCTCAGGTAGACATAAAACGACACAACACACACACACACACACCTAAACTCTCTCGTTGTCCCCAGTAGCCATGTATCCTGCTGGTATTGGCTGGAGCGCCAGTTCATTAAAACGCTTAATTACCCAGTTTGGACGGAGTTAAAGTGCCTTCTCACTGAAGCCACTGAAGTGTTTGTTAGAAACAAAAGTGTTTATTTATATCAAATACCTGATGGACACGAGGCCCTGGAGATCAATTAAGAAGCTCTGATTTAGTAACTCAATGACTCACACACACACACACACACACACACACAGGATGGCTGGGGGAAAAGAGTCAATGTCCTTGGGCAGTGATAGCAGGAAGCTGCAAGGGAAAACAGGTAGCATATTGAGTGCCAGCACAACCAATGGATAGAATAGAGAGAGAAATTGTGAAAGAAAGAAACAAACAAACAAACAAACAAACAAACAAACAAACAAACAGAGAGAGAGTTGCAGAGTGAGAACAACAGCTACAGAGACAATAGGTCTGTGTGATGAAATGAGTGGGAGAAAGTTTGAGACAGACATGAAGTGAGGAGAAAATAGGACAATAGAGGGAGGTTCGCTTTTGCATGAGTCTGCACTGCCACCTACTGGCCCGCAAATGTATGTGCAGCTGTTTTCTCTTCACGGTCTTGCCTCTCTCAGCAGTCAAGTCAAGTCAGGCCAAGTCAAGTTTATTTATAAATAGATAAATTGTAAATACATATAGGACATTTCAAACACAGGTGTTGTGTCAAAGGTTGTGTGGTTCTAGTGTGGTGTATGGCTGTTTAACTGGGACATTGGCTACAATACAGATGCATCTTGATTGATAATTCTTTTTATCTAAATTGTTTTAAGTCGCTCTACCATATTGTCCTCACTACACCACTAAGGTAAACATTGCAGGTTACATTCACAGTTGTTGCGCTGTGCTTCTCATCAAGAGCACTGTCGATTTATGTGCTCTTTGACATGGTCTGACCATGTTTATCTGTTTGTTTGTTTATCTGTATGTCTCAGCTCTGTCAGAGAGGCCATTCTATGAGGAGTGGTGGTTCCTGGTTGTCATGGCGCTGTGCAGCCTCATTCTGATCCTGCTGGTGGTGTTTGGCCTGCTCCTGCATGGACAGAACAGGAAGTACCGCAGCTGTGGCACAGGTAAAACGCACACACGCACACACACACATACACACTCACGTATGGACACTTATGGTGTAGAACATTCTGACGGATTTTGATAATGTTCTAATGTTCTCTCATGTGCATGAGCACGCACACTATGCGCCTTAGCTGCTGTGTGTGTGTGTGTGTGTGTGTGTGTGTGTGTGTGTGTGTGTGTGTGTGTGTAAATATATGTGTGTGTGTGCGTGTGTTAGTGTTAGTGTCTATTTTAATGATGCCCTTTGGTGTTTAGTCGAGTTGGCTTCCTTCCTCTGATTATGCATGTCAATGCCCATGAATGTGCTTATGCCAGTACGTCTGTATCTTTACTTAACCATCAATCTCTTCTCAACCCCCCCCCACACACACACACACACCACACACCCCTCCCATCTCCTTGATGGTCCTGCTTCCAGGGAAGCACATCTCGTCTGTGGAGGAGGCGGTTACCCTCGACAACGGAGGCTTCACGGCGCTGGAGCTAAACAGCAGACACCTGAACATGAAGAGCTCCTTCCTGAAGAAGAACGGCACCAGGTGAGGGAGAAGGACGAGCAGCAAAGGAGGGAAAGAGGGAAGGAGGGAGGGAGGGAGAAAAGGAAGAGAAAGAGCAGAAACAGACATGAAGAGTCAAGGAAGGAGACAGGAATGAGAAGTAACTATTCATGGGTTTCATCAGGTCCCTTTCCACAGGTGTATAAAATCAAGCGCCTAGATTATGAATGCAGACTGCATGGTGCTTGAATACACATGTGGACCTGATGAAACCCATGAATTGTCATCTGCACACCGTACTCAAGTCAACACTCTACACACACTTGTCTCCTCCCCTTGAAGCCTACTGTACAGAGCTCTTGTTATTAGTTCATTCTCAAGCACTCTGTGCTTGAGAATGAATTCAGCACTCGAGTCCTCCTGTCTCCTCCCTTTGATGCCTACTGTACAGAGCTCTTGTTGTTAGTTCATTCTCTGCGAGCAACACTTTGAAGTCCGCACTCTGAAGTGTCCTCCCCTTCGTGTCCTCCTGCAGATCCCCTCCCCGACCCAGCCCTGGGGGTCTTCACTACTCGGACGAGGACCTGTGTAACAACTACAACGGAGCCGTCCTCACCGAGAGCACCACCCTCACAGAGAAGGCAGGAGAGCTGTCCGGGTCAGAGGTAACGATCATTTGATATGTAAGGGATAATACACGACACGGTGGTCTGTTCACAGAAATGACTGCACGGTCGAGGTTGTAAAACGGCCCCCTACGCGAAGCGAGTGCATTAATTTCTGTGAACAGACCACCGTAATCCATTATCCCGCTTATTCCAATGTTACCACTTGCGTTGTGTATCGCTAAAACTGTCTTGTTTGTAGAACTACTTTCTTCCGACACATATCAACTAATTTCTCAACTTGCAGGACAAACTGCCGTTACTAGTTCTAAATATATGGTTGCTACGGCCAAAGGCCAGTCGTTAGTTCTATCTCTCCCGTTGTCAAGCAGGCGTATCCCAAGATTCTGATGAACTTCAGCTTTGAAACATCGCTATTTTACTTAGCCTGCTGTCATCCATCTAGCTAAAAGCCACCTCCGTCATATGCTACAATGTTGCAATGTTCTGAACGTCTGCATTTTACAGCTCGGATGCAACGTGACAGTTCATTTAAACTTCACAACGAGTTTGGCGAATTAATATACAAGTTTGATACAGCCAAAAAAATTGATCTACTTCAGAAGGACCATTAACCGTATATGCAAATAACGTACGGTTAATGGTCGTTCTAAATTACGTAGGACAATGGGAAATTCAACCAAGCAGTGGAATAAATGTATATATTTAGCGGACGCTTCAATCCAAAGTGACTTACATACAGTATGTCAATTATATTACTAGAGCCACGCCCAATTATGATAATAATGATAACGCCTACTGCAGGATGGATAATAATGATTTTAAATATGGTAGTAGTAACATTTCATAGTAATAGTAGTAGTAGTAATGGTAGTTGATATACTGTAACTCTTGCATTTTATCCCAAATGATTTTGTAATTTCCATTTTCCTTGCCTTTTTGAAAAATGTTGTTTATACAGTGTATATATATATATATATATATATATATATTTTTTTTTTTTTTTTTTTCTACCTCAACATCTCACACTCACACACACACACATGCTTTGATTTTTCTTCGCACCTGCACCCCTAACCTGTCCGTCCGTCCACTACAGATGACGGACAGCGACTACGAGGACGAGGCGCCCAAGCACTCCTTCGTCAACCACTACATGAGCGACCCGACCTACTACAACTCGTGGAAGCGGCAGCCCAAGGGCCTGAAGGCGGCCTCGTCCGCGCTGGTCGGTGGCGTGGTCAGCACGCCGACGCCGCCGTTCGGCTACGAGGAGCAGCGGCGCGGCAGCGGGAGCAACGGCGGCGGAGTGGTCGTCAGCAGCAACGGCGGCAGCGGCGGCGACGGATACTACCAGACGGTGGTGACCCAGCACAGCGCGGGGGGCGTGTACACGCCAGGCGGGCAGCCGGCGGCTACCGGCACGCGCACGCCCGTCACGGGCTTCTCCTCCTTCGTCTGACCAGGGACAGCAGACGGGGACGGGGGGGGGGGGGAGGGGGGGGGTGGGAGGGGGTTTGTGTGAGAGTTGGCCATTCAGGATTAGAGGGACGTGCGTGGACTCATCACGGCTAAGACTGGCCTCTGCTCCTTCATCTGAATGGGGAGGGGAGAGTGAGGAGAGTGTGTGTGTGTGTGTGTGTGTGTGTGTGTGTGTGTGTGTGTGTGTAATGATAGGGGGATGATCTAATCACGACCATCACCGGCCTCTCCTTCATCTTACTGGGGCGATGGATGGAGGACAGGAGGGAAGTCTGACCATGACCTGGACAGAGGGGTCAACAGGTCCACCAGCCAGACGTCTGACCGCCGAGTGGAGGTTATGAGGGAGTGTCTTTTGTGGGGTGGTCGGGGGGGGGGGGGGGGGGGGGGGGGGGGAGGAGAACCAGCTGCATGTTTGTACCCAAAAAAGGGACTCTGTGGTATAGAGTTTGGGATGTATGTGATGTCTATGGATGGATTTAATTGCTCACAGTCTGTAGTCTGGAGAGTCTGGAGCATGGGAGCCAATGGGACTCCCAGGCTGCCCATGTGAAGAGGGTGTATACAGGTGATATGTGTATGTGGGTGTAAGTATGACATTTTAATTGTAAATGAGAACGGTTCACTCCACTCAACCCCTCCCAGTGACTTTAAAACACCCACCAATGCACACCCCCTTAACCTGAATCTCAAAAATGTCGGACTGACGCTACACAAGACTGGACACTTCCGAGAACTTATTTTGACTCTCTTTCTCATCCCTCTTCGGAGTCCCACGGCAATATGGGACGTGTCATAATGGTTGTCTGTGGAGACACTTTTGTGTTTGCCGCCAATCCCATGACAACTGCTGTATTGTTCTGAAGAGGGCAACTGAGAGTCGTTCACGGACGGATGACATCATGTCTCTCAGTGTTTAGTGTTCTGCGGTCAGAAACAAAGACGCTGCTGTTCACCCTTGTCCGCCCCAGTGGCCCCCTCTGCCCACAATAAAAACCTGTTTCCTCAATGGTGGTGGTGATGATGGTCATGATCATGGTGTCTGATGATGATGATGATGATGAAGATTATGATTTCCTGGTTCTAGTGTGAGAGACTCCACTCTGGGTCAGAACATCACACTGTGTACATGGAGCAGCGGATTGCCAGAGAGAGAGAGTCTTTGGAGGACTCGTGGCCTCTCAGCTGGAGCGGTTGGGTCTCGTTCAGAGACGGACCTGAGACCTCTGTCTCGCACACGTAAATTAGTGCACTTTCACTTACAGTGGTGACTGAGTGACAAAACTTTCACTAGGGAAAAACAAAACAACACAAAAAAAGGTGTGCTTGCTTCGTTGTTATTTTTTGTTTTTGTTTGTTTATTTGCTTCCTCTTCTTTTATTTCAGTAAGAAAAATGGAAATAATGTTTTTTTTTTTAAAAAAAGAAATCCAGCAATCCAAAAATGGTGTTTCATCCAAAAATGTATGTGTGTTTTAGACGCTTTTATTTTATTTCATTTAATTTTTTACTTGTAATTTTAGCGCTGTAACAAACTCCCATGTGTATTTTTAGGACGAAAAAAATTATTTTGTACAGATGAACTTTTTACTGTAGACTAGTGTTCGGTGCCAAGTCAGTGTGTTCCTGTAGACTCCCAATCACTGCGTTCACTTCTCTACCACAAACTCTGGCAAGAAAGGGACATTAACAAATCACTGCATCCAAGGTTATCAATTGTTGTTTTGATTTTAATTGTTTTTTTAAAAAAAAATAAAGTTGTTTCTTTTTACATATTATTTATTTCCATTTTGTCACTCCAAAATTGATTAAAATTGTTGTGTCCCATTGTGTTGGGGTGAAATGAAGTGTGTGTCTGTGTGTTTGAATGGCCATGCTTTACACGTGTCATGAGATCCTCTGTGGGCATATTGTAGATAGCAGGTAATGAATGAGTACATTGTAGTATTCTTTGTAGCATATGTGACTGGGCTTCTAACAGTTTACTCAAATGCATTTCATAAGTCTTGCCTTGCCAACGCTACATCATGGCTTCAGTACTATATTGTACTGGCAATTAAATCAAAATATTAGCAAAGGGCATAGCCACACATTTGCCCACTGAACTTCAACACGTAGAAAAAGAAAAGCACCTGAAAAAAACTCTATTTTCATATTTATACTAGTATCATTAGATCAAGACAAGCTAGTTGCTTATTGTGGATTTACCAAGAATAAATTACCCATTTGGTAAGAACAAGACATTGATTAATAAAGTGTAAATAAATGTATAATGATGCTTAAAGGAGAGTTCAGGCCATTTTTCACTCATAGGGGGGCAACACCGTTGTCTCCAGACAGGATGAGATATGTTCTTTTATGTTTAGCCAACAGCCACCATTCCTGTTTAGAAGATTTCCTCCAATCCTATAAAGTGAAGCAAAACATGATAAGTCTGTTCACCTTTTCTGAAGTTCACAGGTATTATTTATACCTAATCATTTAAATCACTCATAAACAATTCATCCAGTATATTTACACTGATATTTATTCACTAAGATTTAGAAAAACACATGCGTTAATAATAATAATAATAATAATAATAATAATATGTATTCTTTGGGAATCCAACCCTTCAACTTCCTGATATTTACTCTGGAGTGGTGACCATGTTGTACTCTGGTGTCTTACAGGCCGTTCCCAATGCAGTTAGTGAAAAGAGTAGTGCACTGTGTAGTGTGTACTCACAGCATTCATACAGCTTTTTGATCCTCAGGATGTCAGTGGGAGAGAGACCCTGAATCTGGCCAATGGGGACGTCCGGGTCAGGGATGGGGGTGAGCGTTGCCTTTCCATACTCGGTGGTGAAAACAGTTCTACAGAGGCCAATGGGTGGTAGTTATTGAGATATTTGGGGAGAGAATAATCATCTGATTCATGTAATGACATACACAGATTGATTGAGTGAGTGAGTGATATAAGTGAGTAATTCAGTGCTTCATGTTGTGTTGCCTTACCGGGTGTAGTGCATCACAGATGTGTAGTCATATGGAGTGCCCATGTTACCATATTGTTTTCTAAAATTGTAAGCCTGGTCTGCCAAATCAATAGAAATGGGATGAATAGAAGTGGAACATTTTAGTTTAATGACAGTGTTAGGGGAAAGTACCATCTAAGGCTTATGTACCAGCCACTCGTTTTCAAGTTAATTTATAGATATTCAAATATTATTATTACTATTAATGTAATCTAATGCAATGATATACTTATATAACATAATATTTAAAGGTTCAAAATCATTACTTTTAAAAAAATAACCATGAAACTATCAAAAACAAGGAACTTTTTATATTTCAATATGTATGTGCTGAATGGAGAGAGTAGGCGAGGTCATGGGCGTGGTTGAGCTCGTGCTGGATGAGGCCATTGTAGATGCATTCATCCCTGTTCAAGGACACCAACTGCCTGCCTCCTGCTCTCCCGATGTAAGACCAGCACCTGAACAAAATGATGAGAATTGAGGACTATAGGGTACACAGCAAAAACTGCTTATCTAATACAATCTAACCAAGTGTTATTAATCTCATATCAAGACCAAACAATCTGGTAGTTGGTATCGTTTTCAGTATAACGACACAAAGAGCTCTTTTCCAAAACACTATAAATCCATTTTTGAAAAGATCAACAAGTCATGTTATTTAAATGTGTATTTCAGGTAATGCAGTGTAGTTGTGTTGTTTTAATTGAGTAAAGATAAATCAAATAACGATTAACCTAATTACATTCCACTGAAATTACTTGGAAAACAAATCTCTGTATCTCTTTCACTCAGGTACTAGTCTAGCATCTGACAATACACTAACGTTTCCCTCAGCCACCAGGGCAGAGGGCCAATCAGTCACAACATAACATAAAAAGAGTAGCATAACATAAAAAGAATTACAGTCTGAAACATTTGTAAATTTATGTACAGCATAAGTAGGCCTAAATACATTGTTTCCTGACTGCCAATACAGTTTATAATTAGTTAATTATAATTTATAATTATGCAAATTAGGAGTAACGTTAGGAGTTAGCTGGTTAGCACTTCGGACCTGTAACCGGAGGGTTGCCGGTTCGAACCCCGACCAGTAGGCACGGTTGAATTGCCCTTGAGCAAGGCACCTAACCCCTCACTGCTCCCCGAGCGCCGCTGTTGATGCAGGCAGCTCACTGCGCTGGGATTAGTGTGTGCTTCACCTCACTGTGTGTTCACTGTGTGCTGAGTGTGTTTCACTAATTCACGGATTGGGAAAAATGCAGAGATCAAATTTCCCTCACGGGATCAAAAGAGTATATATACTTATACTTATACTTATACTCAATGTGATTGGTTAGGCTGGACCAATGATTTCAAAGTTAAGGAAAACTCTATGCCTGATTCGATGCCAGGGTTGGCAACGTTTCCCAATCTCTTCACAAAGCGAAACAAAGTAGTGACTAAAGAGAGGGATTAAGATCCTCCTGTGCGCTATGATTCTAGAACGTTCCAAACAAATGGAAGAAACTCACCCTCTGCCATTCTCTATGCTGAGGTAGTCGACCTCTGTTGAGCGAGGCACAAATCGGATGCAGGTCTCTTTTGTGAAGGTCAGCATCGCCTTTTCGATTTTCATCCTTTCATAGAGGGCTAAACAAAGCAAAGCAAATGTCAGTGTTTTTAAGTATTAAAACACAAACATTAAGCAAGGGATAATGATTTGTCCACTGGTCACTATCAGAATATAAATTCCCATAGGACAAACAGGACCCCATGATAGGCTATGTCTGTTTCAGCTTCTTTCAGATACAATAAAGTCAAAGACAATACATATATTGGGCCCTAACTTAAATGGCAGGAAAAGTGCAAAGCCTGTCTAAAAGCAAAGCTATGTATCAATATTTGAGCTTAACATCTTGCCCATATTGTTAAATTAGCAAATTGATTTTGTGTAGTTATTAAATTACATTTAGTTAGTCTTTGCACATTGGCCATTATTCAAATTAGGGCCCTTTATGCTATAAGTGAAACCCACTCACAGAAATCAGGGCTCACAGTCACAGGCACTTCGACAAGGCCATTGACAGATTTCTTCCACTTGCAGAAGAAGCAGGACAACGCATTCCTCCGTCGCTGAACAGCAATATCACCCTCCATGAGAAGCTCACCGGAGGCTACAGGAAGAAATGTCAGTCATGAAGGAACTCACATGAAGGAACTCACAACTCACGTTGCATATTATTTTATATTTTAAGGACCACAATGGAAATAAGCCCTGTGACTTTATTGTGTTTATCCTCTTGACCAATAGTGTACAAAGACATTTTATTTATTTATTATTTAGTTTCTATTAGTAAACATTCTTTGTACAGTAACAACAATAAAGAATTTCAATCAATCAATTAGGCCCTTCACTCGAGTACTCTAAACATGCTGTGAAACACATTATCTTGTCATAAATCGGTAAATGATATGTGACCATCATCGGTAAGCTCAGAAGACTTGATGTCATGGCGGCTTATAGCCATGTTACATCATCTGTTTTGTAATAGACCCCTTCAGTGTTTGTATACATCCTTTAGTCAGTCAGACCTATAGTTCCTTACATCCAACAAAAAAATTACCCTATTTGTATAACTTTGCAATTGTTCAAATGGATGCATAATATAATTTAAATCATTATTCATTCTCTGTTGAAAAATCTAAACTGTCACTGTCAAATAGTCACAAGTTTCCAAAAATATTAATACTTTAGTAAAGTACAGATACTCAAAAATCATACTTAAGTACAGTAATCAAGTAAATGTACTTAGTTACTGTCCATATCCCCTGGTCTTAGCTAATGGCGATTGTTTGTCTGAGCCGGTAACAGAATGGGTAGACGACGTTAGTAAGTGGCCAGAGATTGATTAGCCCGACATATATGGCTATCTGGTTGACAAGCCCAGCTTGTATCCATGCAAAAAGTAGTAATAGTAAGCATTTTTCTTGACGTTTCCTTGACGTTTCAGTTATGTTTCATGTCATCTGCCATGACATGTTTATAACTATGTCAAATTACATTTTTAAGTTAGTTATTCCATCAAGATATGAAATTAAGTATGAATTGACTGAAGCTCTGTGAGAGGTTAAAGGTGAAACCTGCCATTGTTAGCGGACAGAATCTGGGTTGTTCAGTCCATGTTGTCTGCATCGTCGATAAGCGTTTCAATGTCAACACCATCTCTCACCATCTGTAAGAGACACACCACAACCCTTAAAGTAGCCTGTTTTTTAAAAAGGCATAATGGACATTTTTAATTAGTTTAATTTAATTTAATTAGCGAGCTAACAGGCCTTGCAATCAGATATCTAGCTGACAGGTTTGCACTGCAATCAACATACACACTACAACTGACAATGATTGAAACTATGTATGTGTGATGTAATGCTTTACAGTTATTTAGAGTTTAATACTCAATAACTATATATTGAGATATACTATATCCCAATAGGGTGAACTAGGGTGAAAGTCAAATCTTTCACAGACTGTATACCATTAAAACTATAGCATGTTTTTAGTATGTTGCTTCTTTAATATTTTTAGCCCAGAGAGAGATTTTTATATAACCTTGAAAATCTTACCATGAAGGCCAGACCCTTACACAAACACAGCAACAGCACTAGGAGAGAGAGGGAAGCTCTGATGTCCATGTTCCTTCACTGTGCGTGTGTTGTTGTGTTGATGTTCCAGATTGTTCCTTGCTCCTTGACCAAGGCCTGATGTGTGAGGGACCTTTACTGTATGTCTGGACTGTTAAATACAGATCCTCTAAGGTGTGTCCACGAGAGGGATTTAGGCCTGCTGAGAGGCTCAGGTGTCTAGGAGGGTGGACGCTACCGCCTCTCCCACAAACCCAACAACTTATATTTGGGGAGTTCATTTGTTTTTCTTTGGATTTTGTCTAGCTAACTAAATACTGTGGCTGATTGTGATGGGTGTAGTTTGTTTTGCCTTGTTTGCTTGTGATTAGATTGACTTCTTCACATATGATTAGTGTGTTCATAAAATCCACTCATTTTGTAAGTGCATAGATTCTATAATATATATTCAACAAAAAAAGCCACTTGGTTAAACCCCCAGTTAAGAGGAGATGACAACTAGGACGTGTCAGATCATGTCATATGGGCACAGAAACAACCTGCTTTTGAAATAGGTGTGACAGTTTTCTGTGTCTTTTTTAGCACCATGTGGAGATGGTATCAGCTGTTAGCCTCATCCCTTTCTTCACATGTGGCCTTTTTTGAAACCTATATATATAACTAAAAAAAACTAAAATAATTACACCACTCTTGGATCATGACAGATGTAGTGTGATGTTGGTGCTCCCTGTGATAAACAGCAGAGGAAGTCTCTTTAGGTCGTATGTACTTACATAGTTTTAGTAAAGCTATTCAGCTAATTCATAAGGGACTTTTTAACATGATAACTAGTTCATAATTATGAGTATATTGATAGAACTTTTGAAGGCACAATCTACCATTCTGGGGTGCATTTCAAGGACAATTATTAAGTAAGTGTTGGTCAGTGAAATGAGGAAATAGAAATTACCTCAGCAGAGCACTAATAAACCTTTGTTTTCTTTCAGAGCCCCCAATTCTATTCTCACCCCCAAGGAGATGACAACCAGGACGTGTCAGATCATGTCATATGGGTTTCAGAAAAAACCTGCTTTTAGGTGTGATAGTTTTCTGTCTTTTTTAGCATCTCTAGGAGATGGTATTAGCTGTTAGCCTCATCCCTTTACATGTGGCCTAACTTTTTTTAAAACTGTATACTGTATATCCATAAAAAAAGCAGATGTAGGGTTATGTTTAAGCATATTTAAGCATGTGTGATAAACAGCGGAGAAAGTGTCTTTAGGTCCTATGTACTTTCGTAGTTTTAGTAAAGCTACCATAACTGTGGTAATTAATAAGCACAAGGGACTTTTTAAAATATGAAAACTGTAGTTCATGTCAGTGTAATTATGAGTTTATTGTTAGAACATTTGAAGGCACAATCTTCCATTCTTTTCTGGGGTGCATTTCTAAGAAACTACAGTAAATACATTTGTGAGTGAAATGAGGAAGTAGAAATGACCTCATCAGAGCACTAATAACTCTCCGTTTTCTTTGAGCCGCATTCAGTTCCTCTAAGTTTCACTGAAAACACAGACGAAGTATCAGCTGCGGTAAGAATCAACATAAAAAATTCTTATTTTATAATGAAATGAATAGACAAGTGAAAAAAACATATATTGCCGAGTTGAGATGATGATGATGATGATGATGATGATATATGAATGAAACTTTGAGTCCATAAGTCAATCAATAGACTCCTCTAAAATGCATGAACATCCTGGCAGGTTTTCATTATACTGTACACAAGAAAATGCACAGAATCAGATGCATCATTCTGCTGTTATATACTGGTATGTATATCATATTGTATACATGGTATCTTGCGTGGGTTGCTTTACCATCTTATGTTTGTGACAGTGTGCATCAGTTAATTGTGACTTTGTGTGTGTGTGTGGGTGTGTGTGTGTGTGTGTGTGTGTCTGCCTGTGAGTGAGTATGCGAGTGAGTGTGTTTTGTAAGTCTGTGAGTGTGCATGTGTGTGAGCTAGTCAGTGAGTTATGAAGAGAGAGTGTGTGCATCCATGATGAGTGTGTTTGTGTTTCAGGTATTCATGCCCAACCATCCCTCACTGTGACCTACTCTCCTCAGAACATCTGTGTTCTCACAGGCTCCTCAGTGCTCCTTACCTGCAGTTACACACTTCCACAATATTACTATTTTAAAGAAGGATATTGGTACAAAACCGATGGTCAGACACATTCAACACATTCTACAAGCATTCACAACATTCCACAAGCATCTGGAACTCGTATTGAGTATAACTACTACTCTAGTGAGTGTAGAGTGAGAATAAGCAATCTGATTCCTAGCGACTCTGGTGTATATGACTACAGGATTAAGACAATAACCACAACCTTACAAGGCAAAGATGGAGTTACTCTGTCTGTTTCAGGTAAGTACACTTGTTACTTGGTTCGTAGCTCTAATTGTAATTAGGGCCCGAGCACCGACGGTGCAAAGCCCTATTGTTTTTGAAAGGATTATTATTATTCTTTTTATTATTATTGGAATTTGGCACACACATCTGGTATCACAATGGCTACACAGGCATAAAGGCTTGGCCCCGGGCGTGGCCCAGGGACTCAGTAGCGCCCCCTTAGGTGATTGATCCAGTGGTTGGCACATACTTTCAGCTAGACACACCAAATTTGGTAGGTGTGTGTATCTCCCCAATATAAACCACTTTCGTATGTACAATGCATTAGCTACGCCTAACAGGAAGTGAGGTATTTGGGATTTTGTGCTGACTAAAATGTGATGAATTGTGATGCCAAAAGAGGTGCTTCCCATCGGTGAAAACGCATGAAATTTGGCACACACGTCAAGAGGTACCGTGAATACACAGGGGAAAAGCCTTGGCACCGGGCGTTGCCCAGGAACTCCATAGCGCCCCCTTATGTCACTGTGACTTGTGGTTGGCATATAGTTTTAGATACACACACCAAATTTGGTGGGTGTATGTAACTCCCAAAAACAAACTGTTGTATTAACATGCCATTAGCCACGCCCACAGGAAGTGAGGTAATTGAGATTTTGTGCGTTGTGGACATGATCAATTTTAACCCTCATGTTATCCTTGGGGTCAATTTGACCCCAAGCAACGTTTAACATCATAAAATATATGGTTCACTTTTTTTTTTGCTTCACGTTTCATGGCTTTTCCTCAATTGAAGGGTACAACAGAGTTGGCATGAAATTTGTACAATAATTTGTTTTCAATATCCTGTACAAATATTTTGTACATTGATGTTACTTGGGGTCAGTTTGACCCCAGCTGTATGAAACATAGGATACATGAATATTTGACACATTATGGATATTATTATTTGAATAGTATGAGAACATATTGCTATTATCATTATTACATACACAAGTACATATTACATACAAGTCATTTTGGCAGGACTGTATAAGTCAAAAGGGGAAGCAACAGCAAACCTTTTGGCTGCTGACACTGGATGGGCAATATTGCCAGCCAGGGTTCCAAGGTTCATAAAGGGGTGTGGGATTGTTTTGTAGGGCTTTTGATGGTGGTTATTACACTCTTGTTAAGTACCTGTCACAAAAAAACTGGGTAACAATATGAATTATAATCATTTTCTGAGGGTTTATTTAGCTGGGGTCAAATTGACCCCAAGGATAAAGAGTGTCGTAAGATTTGAGGATAACACAAGGGTTAACGTACTCCTCCTAGACGGTTGATCCGATTCATGTAAAAGTTGGTATACATGACGCTGAGATGTTCCTGATTCTAAACTGTGAAGCTTTTTTTTTTATATGTTGTAATTTGACGAAATGGCTAAATTATTCATTTTAAAACCCTTCCACACAAACAGTAAATGTGTCATAATTCATCGTGCATGGCTTGAAATGTTTAAAATTTCACAGGTCATTGAATACCATGTTAATGATAATATTCACATGCCCATAATGCATGTTACCATAGCGCCACCAACTGGCAACAGAAAGAATGACGATTACACTGATGTTCGATGATCAATTTTAACATACTGCTCCTAGACGGTTTGTCAGATTCATGTGAAATTTGCCAAACTTCTCAGGTTAACAGATATCATGATTATGATGATATCCAGACACCCAATGGGCCTGCCTGGCATAGCGCCACCAACTGGCCAAGCAGGAAATATTCCAAAAATGGATGATGCCTTAACTGATTAATCTGAAACATGTGATGATATTCACATGTGTAATTCACATGCCTAGCATAGCGCCACCATCTGGCCAAGCAGGAAATGTGCCAAAAATGTTCAAGGCTTTGATGGATTGATCTGAAACTTTACAAAATATTGGATATCATGATTGTAATGACATTCACATGTGGAATTCTCATGCCTAGCATAGCACCACCATCTGGCCAATCAGGAAATGTGCCAAAAATGTTCAATGTTTTGACTGATTGATCTGAAATTTTACACAGCATTAGATATCATGTTGATGATATTCATATGTCTAATTAACATGCCTTGCATAGCGCCACCAATTGGCAAGAGAAGGAATGTGTTTTTTCCACTTCTGTTGGATATCACAATCAAATGCATCAGATTAATCAGATTACGTGTATAGGACATCCAGACACCCAATATGCCTGTCTGGTGTAGTGCCACCAGATGGCAAAAGTCAGAATTGTTTTTGGAATTTATTAACAAAATATTAATTAAATATCATTATTTTGATGATATTCACATGTGTAATTTCCATGCCTGACATAGCGCCACCATCTGGCCAACCAAAAAGTGTTTGAGAAATATTCTTTGCTTAAAATGAATGGTCAGAAGTTTCTGAGGTTCATTTATATTATGATTATGATGACAGCCAATGGGCCTGCCTTGCATAGTGCCCCACCTGGCCAAACAAGTAAATGTGCCAGAAAATGACATGCAAAAACAAATAGCAAACGCATTAAATATGTATTTTTCACAAACCCACCACGTCGGTGCTTTGTTGGATTCCAAAATGTCACGGGTTGCGGCCCGCAGGTGCTCGGGCCCGCCATTGCCGCTTGTAAATGTTTTATACCAGAATCAAGAGAGAGTGTATTTTGCACTAGTATAAAATGGGTGCTGTGGTGATGCATGATGTGTTAGTGAGCTGTTATTGCAGCCCCACCACCTCTTCTTTTACAGAAGTAACCAAAAAGTTCAACCACAAGCTAAAGGCTAGTCCTTCATGTAGTTTAAACCATGTTTAAGCATGAAAGACACAGTGTGTAAGCTTTCATTGTTCCCAAATAAGTTTAGGGGAGTGTTAATTGGTGCATGCACATGTATTTTTATCACATAGTCTTTTTTTAAATGTCCAGACTCTATGGCTTTTCAAATGTAGGCTTATTAAACAGGTAATATGTGACATGAGCAGTATGTGACAGAGCAGGGGAACCGTTTGACAAGTTGAGGAACTGTTTTTTGATTCCCAATGTCCTATAAAGACTGGGGAAATTGACCCTAGAACTGGGGAACATACAGTACTGTATGACCTTTGTCATGTTCTCTGGGAATAGAACCCTAGAACTATAGCATATGAACCATTGCCATGTTCTCTGGGAATAGGACCTAGAATTGGGTAGCATATGAACCTTTGTCATGTTCTCTGGGAATAGGCCCCTGGAACTATAGCATATGAACCTTTGTCATGTTCTCTGGGAGTAGGACCCTAGAACTGGGTAGCATATGAACCTTTGTCATGTTCTCTGGGAATTGGACCCTAGAACTGGGTAGCATATGAACCTTTGTCAAGTTCTCTGGGAATAGGACCCTAGAAATGGGTAGCATATGAACCTTTGTCATGTTCTCTGGGAAAAGGACCATAGAACTACAGTATAACAAATGAGCCTTTTTCATGTTCTCTGAGAATAGGACACTAGAACTGGGGAACATACTGTATGACCTTTGTCATGTTCTCTGGGAATAGAACCCTAGAACTATAGCATATGAACTGTTGTCATGTTCTCTGGGAATAGGACCCTAGAACTGTAGCATATGAACTGTTGTCATGTTCTCTGGGAATAGGACCCTAGAACTATAGCATATGAACCTTTGTCATGTTCTCTGGGAAAAGGACCATAGAACTACAGTACAGTATAACATATGAACCTTTGTCATGTTCTCTGAGAATAGGACACTAGAACTGGGGAACATACTGTATGACCTTTGTCATGTTCTCTGGGAATAGAACCCTAGAACTATAGCATATGAACTGTTGTCATGTTCTCTGGGAATAGGACCCTAGAACTATAGCATATGAACCTTTGTCATGTTCTCTGGGAATAGGACTCTGGGAAAATAAGACTGACCCCAATATGTATATGTAACACTAACTTTGTCAAGACCAACTGGTAATTTTAGTCTTTATTTTAGTACTTTTGAACATCTGAGTCTGAATTGATGGACTAACTGGGCTACTGAGCTTCTTGTCTTTCATTTACGATGATTGTCAGTATCAGGCATTATTAGATGAATCAGGGTGATTCAAACGTATTGTGTGTGTGTAAGAAAGTGAGAAGTTTAGTTGAATGACGTAATGTATTTTATCTTCTGATCTAGATGTTCCACGTAAGGACTGTTGGGGAGTGTCCTACTCGTCCACCAGCTTCTGTGTCTTGAGGGGCTCAACGGTGGACATTCCCTGCACATACGGATTCCCCACAGACCAGACAGTCATCACAACACTCTGGTACAGAGTGAATAAGAAGCGTCAGGATCCTATAGACCTGCGTCTGGAGGAAGACTATGAGGGCAGAGTGGAACATCTCAGTACTGAGGAGCGTAACTGCACTCTGAGAATCAGAGACGTGAGAGAAACTGATTTAGGACAATATCGATTCAGATACAAGACAAACACAAGAGGAGGGGGCTTTACTGGTAATTTGGTGACATTCTCAGTCACAGGTAAGTACATCAGTGGAGTTTTAATATATGATATTGTATATTAATTGTATATTTAATATATGAGACTGTAACACCTGCCATTTTTCCAGATCTCCATGTCTTATTGACTGCTGGTACAGTTACTGAGGGAAGCAATGTGACACTGACCTGTGACACCAGCTGCAACCTTAATGCCGACATCACCTTCATCTGGTACAAGAACACACGGCCAACCAGACACAGAGCCATCAACAACACCCTCCACCTAAACCCAGTCAGCAGTGAGGATGCAGGCAGCTACTCCTGTGCTGTTAGAGGACATGAACAACATCGATCACCTGACACTGCTTTAGATGTCAGATGTATGTGAGAGTAGCTACTGGATATTAACTTGTCAATTAAATTTAACTGATCAAATGGAATGTCAACAAAGGTTAAACTGATTATATGTGACAAAGAATTAACAGCATTAGAAATGGACTGAACAGATGAAGAAAAAAGTCTGAATATAACTGTTGGTCTTTGTGTTGGCAGATGCACCACGGAACACCACTGTGATTGTGGCTCTCGGAGGTGAGTCGGTGAATCTGACCTGCCGGAGTGATGCCAATCCACCGGTACACACCTACACCTGGTACAGGAAGACGGGAACTCAAACCTCACTGCTAGGAGGAGGCCAGAGTTACATTGTCGCTAATATCAGCTATGAGACCAGTGGACTCTACTACTGTGTTGCACAGAATAGTGTTGGTGAACAGCACTCGGCTGCTGTGTCAGTCCCAATAGCAGGTAAGATCACCTGTTGAGACTGCCCTCTTCACTGGCATACAGTTATTCATAAATTCAGCATCAATGACTAGGCCTATGCTTTTAACACAAATCTGAGATTTCAAAATTTTTCGACCACAGTGTGTCAGTCCGTTTTTTACAGAGTAACATTACAGTCCAACTCGGGTCATTTCCTGATTCCACCCCATTTCTGTCTCTCTCTCCCACTCACTTCCTGTCAGTCTCTTCTCTGCCCATATCACAGTAATGGCAACAACAACAATAACAACAGCAGCAATACTGATATTGAATACAGATATAGGGGTAATATTTGAATCACTGTTGTGAAACATCTTTTCTAATTACAGTAAGTGTGTTTAAATATTCTGTTTACAGGGCGAGGCTCTACTAAGTATGCAGCTATTTGGATCTTTGTTGTAGTAGCTCTCCTACTGCTCCCCGGCCTTCTGTGGCTGAGGTGAGAGATATTTGTCCTTCAAATGACTTTCATAATAATGTGGTAAAACATATAGTAATATGGTAAAATTACAGTATATGTTCATTTTGTTGATGTTTTATGAGAACCGGCCCTAATCCTTTCTCCTCCTAAACAGCAGGCGGAAATCGAACGCTCCACCCACAACACGAAGCGCAACGATTTCCCAACAGGTGAGCAAACTGACTGTGCTAAAGAGAGACTGTTAAACAAACTAATTAATTTATTACATAATAAAGGTAATATTAACAAAGGATAAATAATAAAGATAAAATAGTGTAGAGCAAGTCAGTATGATGAAAGGAACTGAAAATGTCATGCAGAGTCAGTCTAGGGGTTTAACAAACAAAAGACAAGAAAACCAAAAAGCCAAAAGCCTGGAGGAGGAATCAGCCCAGACTGTCGTAATCGCAGGAGTTTTATACCCCTGCCAATCAGGTGATTCTGTGACTGAAAGGGTGATTCCAGGTTGCCTGGTTTCACCAGATCAGTGCAACTAGTGTAATCTCAGTGAAAAGATGAACAGAGGCTAAACTCTAGAAGCTGGATATTTTGTTTACACAACTTCCTCTTTTCCTCCAGCAGGCAGACTCAAACCCGGTGTATGACGACGTTTTGACCTCTGACCCCTCATGCAGACGGAACACAGAAGCAGGCGATGACGTCCAGTATGCCAGTGTTAAGTTCAAAGACTCAGATAAAGCAGAGGTGGGCCCCTATGTCGGCGTTCAGCGTCCTCGCACCCAAACAGCACAGGAGGACGTTCAATACGCGTCAGTGAATTTCTCCAGACCTAAGGACACTTCCCAGTGAGTAGTTTTACCTTCACCATACCAACTGAATCTACAAATATACAGCAATGTGCCATGTCTGTGGTACTTTGTTAGGAGAGAAACGGAGATAATATGTTTTACACTTTTACACATCTGTCCCACTCTCACAACGCATACACACCCACCCAAAACACAGCAGCTGTTCCCATAACAACACCGCTAGACTCAAACTTCAGAGTGGTAGTTCCCTTACATAATGACCGTTTCTCAAAGTCAATGGGGATGGGTCCTTCAAAGCCGCTTTTTCAAGGACGTTGCGTCATTGAAACTCGCCAAGTCAAGGGTGCTTGGTGACATGCCTGGAACACAAACAATCCTAAGCGTACATGATTTTTAATAATGCACCTGCAGCTTCCTGCACACTTTCGCTAGTCTGTTCCATTGTGTGTTTTCGAGATGCTAAGAAGCCTTGCCTCATCTTTGAAGGATTTGATTCGGCAGGGCTCGTTCTACCAAGCCCACGAATCCTTGACTTTGAGGAGCGGTCATTATGTCTTAATAAATCCTGGCATACATTACTTTACCTTATTGCTGACAAAGACTCTTTAGTGTAGTGGATAAAAAGGCGATGGCACGAAGCCCTCCACCAGGTGACATTGCTAGTAGTATGATTTAGTATGCCCATGCTATTCTTTGTGGAACTGAGAACATCTTATAGTGTCTAAATCACTGTCACATGAAAATACTGAAACCGGCTTTGTCATCTATGATGACATAGTCATATGTAAGACATAAAGGGTGCAACTTTGTTAAATTAGACCCTTTCACTGGTCTTGACAATCACCACTAGGTGGAGACATTATTCTCAAACACAGCAGCTGTTCCCATAACAACCAACACTGCTAGACTCAAACTTCAGAGTGGTAGTTCCCTTACATAATGACCGTTTCTCAAAGTCAATGGGGATGGGTCCTTCAAAGCCGCTTTTTCAAGGACGTTGCGTCATTGAAACTCGCCAAGTCAAGGGTGCTTGGTGACATGCCTGGAACACAAACAATCCTAAGCGTACATGATTTTTAATAATGCACCTGCAGCTTCCTGCACACTCGCTAGTCTGTTCCATTGTGTGTTTTCCGAATGCTAAGAAGCCTTGCCTCATCTTTGAAGGATTTGATTCGGCAGGGCTCGTTCTACCAAGCACGAATCCTTGACTTTGAGGAACGGTCATTATGTCTTGTCGTCCTGGCATACATTACTTTACCTTATTGCTGACAAAGACTCTTTAGTGTAGTGGATAAAAGAGGCGATGGCACAGGCGCCTCCACCAGGTGACATTGCTAGTAGTATGATTTAGTATGCCCATGCTATTCTTTGTGGAACTGAGAACATCTTATAGTGTCTAAATCACTGTCACATGAAAATACTGAAACCCGGCTTTGTCATCTATGATGACATAGTCACTTATGTAAGACATAAGGGTGCAACTTTGTTAAATTAGACCCTTTCACTGGTCTTGACAATCACCACTAGGTGGAGACATTATTCTCAAACACAGCAGCTGTTTTCATAACAACCAACACTGCTAGACTCAAACTTCAGAGTGGTAGTTCCCTTACGTCTTAATCTAACAATGTGCACAACAGTGTTGTATTCTGTTACTTTGTCTGTGGCGTAATGTGTCATGTATTTTGATGCTGTGTGTGTGATGTGTGTTTGGTTACTCTGATAATGATGTGCAGTTGGTCATTTTGAGGATGATGTGATGAGATATTTATGTTTGTCTATAGAGCTGAAGAGGACCCTGTGATCTACAGTACAGTCAACAAGCCCTCCAGAACATGAATACATAAAAGAGGCGGTGGCACAGGCGCCCCCACCTAGTGACATCGATAGTAGTATGATTTAGAATGCCCATGTTATTCTTTGTTAGCATGTCCTGGGCTCAAAAACCTATTTCTACCATTGTAATTAAGTTGTTCTATCCATGCACATCTAGCCTATATATGTGGGGAAAAAATCTTGCTGGCTACTGCTTTACTTGAAAATACTTTCTATCTTGTGTCATTGCATCTACCAAGTTATGTACCTCAAAAGTTATAGAAAAACATATGTTATTTACAAGTCTACTTCTTATGTCAAATTACTTATTGGCAATATGCTTATGTCACGTGAGCGCCATTTTGGACATTTTTGAGCAAAAGGGAGGCTTTGGTGGTAGACCTGCTGTCGTGCCACATTCACTTACAGTGTCACACACTTTGAGCTGCTTTAATAACGATCATGATGGCTTGGATGAAAAAACGTGAGTCTTTATCATTAATGTTCATGACGATGGATGTGAAAAAGTGGGCTAACGAAGGAATTTGGATCCTGAGATCAGTATAGAAGGATACAGGGCTGCCAACTTTTCAAAAAACCTTGGAGTGAGATTTGGTGGGGCCAACCAAAATTTTGCTGCGGAAATTTTTGTTTGGCTCATTCAGCATTATACCGTACAGTAAAAAAAAAATGTACATCAGTGGTTCTCAGGTGTAGGGACCAGGCATGGACAGATTATGAACTTTCGGGCCCCTGGGCCCACATGTATTAAGGGCTCCCCACTAATTGTCGCACATGTGGAAGGGGGGTTTGGGGGTCCTCCCCCAGAATTTTCTTCATTTGTTTGATGTGATTTCCTGTATTCTGGTGCATTTTGGTAGCTTAGAAATCTAGACACACCATAGCGGTAGCAAATTACATTTGCTTCCAGGGCTAGTCTAGCAACTCTCCGTTGGCTTGTGAGCTCGAAAAATTAAACTTCTATCAGGCCAATCAAATCGTCTATAGAGTCGTTAGGAGGGCATAACATAATGATTGATGGCAGAGTTGCAACGGTTTGGCTTAAATTCCCTGCTACTTGAAAACAAAGAAGATGGATTTTGCTGTTGGCCAACAGTGTGACACGAGTTACGCTTGTTTTGAGATGGCAAAAGTTTGAACTAGCCAACTAGCTCTGCTGGTGGGAAAACGCATGGGACTCAGTGCTGTCCTTTTGCGTGCAGAGGGAATTTGAAAGACAACCGATTATCCCACCCCTCGGACTGAGCACTGCGAACGGTGAGTGCCCAGACCCTACATTTTAATGTGGGTCTGGCTCGTCAAACTAGCATTTTGGGATGGCCAATACTAAATTCAATCAGATTCATAGCCTACATCCTGATGTGTTGATATTGAGGCAATGATTCCATGCAAAGGCTTGGGCTTCAGGGCACCCTGACACCTTGGGCCCCTGGGTCTGGGCCCAGAATGCCGATGCAGTAATCCATCCCTGGGACCAGGGTCCCAGAGTTAAATGAACATTGGTATCAAAAGGATCTAGCCTACTACTAGGACCATGGGCGTCGGAGGCATTGTGAAAGTGGGTGGGACATTTCAGAGGGGGGGTATGGGGGTCCTCCCCCAGAAAATTTTTTTTTTTTGGACTAGATGCAATTTCCTGAATTCTGGTACATTTTAACAGGTTATTTAGATACTTCTATATAACAAAATAAAGCCAGCCTACGAAATTAATAAAAAGTAAATCATGCATAATTTAAAAATAACTCAATAGGCTACTTGGCTACGCAATAAGGTTTCCATTACAGCACCGCAGACGTTCAATGAACGCATGAAAGCGGATGGTTTGTTTGAAATCCCGACACTCTTTCAACTACATGGAACGTAATAGTGATCATCAAATACCTCCCCAGATTTCAGTGCCCATCAGTCCGAACATTTAACAATATAATCGAACAGTCCAAAAGTAAATTAAATATCAAACTA
Organism: Alosa alosa; assembly: GCF_017589495.1. Lineage (NCBI taxonomy): Eukaryota > Metazoa > Chordata > Actinopteri > Clupeiformes > Clupeidae > Alosa > Alosa alosa. The sequence continues at coordinate 21,347,572 of NC_063195.1, read as the reverse complement.
AACCGAAAATGTCATGCTTTTGAAGGCCTACCAGTATGCCGCTCCAAGAAACGCATGTCTCAAAATAAAACTCGCATAAGAAATAAAGGGCTGTCTCGAATACAATCCTGCCCCTAAAGGCCTGTACTTTGTCTTAAGACCCTGGCCATAATTTGAAGATTTACAGTATCTAAGTAGACAAACTGGCTTCAGATATCCAACAGAGTGAATAGAGATTGTGCAGTCTTAGCTGTGGTTAGTGACGTGATGCTGTTAATGGGGAGTTTTACATAGCCTAGCGTAAACCTATAGGTTATTATTTGGCGTACCTATAAGGCTTTTTACCTTATCAAAAGTGAGGGGGATGACTGATCTCTTCAACACTGCGGGGGATTTGCCGCTTGTCACTGTGTGTGTGACAGAAGAGGAATGGGAGAATGCGTGTAACAAAAAAAAAAAGTTTATGAGCGTTTTACGCGCAAATGGGAGAATCCAATGAAAATTACAATGAAGCACTAAACAGATGCTGAAAACAGCACTGGTATTTCGCACGGCAAAAGTGTGTGTGTGTGTGGAGGGGGGGGCATCAATCAGGTGCACTTTCAAAATAAATTCAGAGGTCAAACTTGCTTATTTTTATGGAAATATTTGTGCTGTAGCCTAGGCTATTTTGCACTTCAGAATTATAACCGTGCACACACAGGTGGAATAGTTATGGTGATATTGCAATAAGTTCACAACCACAAAAACATATGCTACATTTCACAGTTCAGAAATGTTCAAAAATGTGTGTACATTTCAGCACTCAATGAAATTATGCAGAAGTGGTCACCTGTGTTATTCAGCTGGTTTATTTAAGATAATATATTGGTCATTGAAATGGCCATAGCCTATAGCCTACATGCTATCCGAGTGTAATGGGTGTGCACTGTGTGCAAAATCCAAATAGGATTAGCCTAAATTGCACGTCGGTTCAATATTAATTTTCTCGCGAACCATTTATCACAGCAACTTGGCGCTAATATCATTGGAAAGCTTAGATTCCGCACGTTCACCTGATGTGTGATATCATATGTATAGGTTTAGTTTAGTTGAACCTCATCTGCCAGGTATTTGACCTACCAGGTTGACACTTCAGCGTGAAAAATACTCAATAATACTCAAAGCATACCTGAAGCCGGGGAAATGCGGGGGAAATGCGCCTGGGACGGCTTCTGAAGTATATCGCAAATGAGAGAAAATTTAAAAAATTCCACAGACAGGGGGTGCTCTTGAACCCTCTCACCGTCTCTGAAAGCATAACCGTGGCTCAACAGGTAGATCTATAGATAGGCTAAACTCATTTTTCAGGCATCTGACCGACCGGGTTGACACTTCAGCGTGAGAAATCGGGGGTGTGGCGTGTGAGTGTGTGAAACTAATCAAATGCGTGTGTCTCACGGCCAATGCGTGAGAGTTGGCACCTATGAGGATATATTAATAGGATAAGCATGTCATGAGTCATAAGAGTGTCATGGTTCTCAAAAGCCTTGATTCAATGTCATTTTGATGTCGGTTGATGGGTATGTTTTAACTGGCTGCAGCCTAAAATTAGAGGTGTATGTGTGTGTTTTTGCGTCTTGGCATACATACTGGAGGTGACATTGGGGGTGTGGCTGCATCGTCAAGTCTACCTTTCAGTTCGAAGTTCGAGATTGAGATGTAATTTCAATCGATTTTCGACACCCCTAACCCATATAGAAGGTAAGAGAACGATTGGTGTGCTACCTCAGCAAAATGTCAAAATACCGTCCAACATCTTGCTTTATTTTGGCAATCCAGTGCCAATGGATGTCTGTGTCTCTTGGGACATGATGAAAAAATAGTTCTTAGTTCCGTCGTTGGTACAAAATACAGAGCAGTAAGCTATTACACACAACTTTTAACAACCACTTTTTAACAAGCCTCATTTTGGCGCAGAAAATATTTTTTAAAAATGGCAACATATGACTTAAGCAATCTTCTTTACATAAAATAATTGTACAGTTTAGTTAGCTATTAAAAATGCATTTTGTTATTAACTCATTGAATGCCAAGCTGTTTTCGGAAGCTTTGTCCTAGAGTGCCAGCAATCTAGACCATTGTTGATGATTTTTGTACAGCCACAGTATATTCTGTGTTATAGCTATGACTGCCACCTAGTGATAGACCCACGAAAATGGCCTGGTTTTGAGCTGACGTGCATGCGTCACTGATTCGACCCAAAGCGGATGTAATATGTCCAGATAAAATGTCCAGATTGTGCGTTTTCATGTGTTTTCGATCGTCATATATTTCATTTCCATTCATCACAGAGGTCCCAAAATCACATATAAGGTGTGTTAGAGTGTCTAGTTTCGTAATTAAAAAAAAAAAGCTAAAAACGTAATATTACGTTTTTGGCACTCAACGCATGGAAAGGAAAAAAGTAATATTACGTTTTTGGCACTCAATGAGTTAATAATCAGTCATTTAGTTTTGAATCAAATACTTTACTATGTATTATCTTACTTTCACCCCTCTCTGAGTCTGTGCCCCAGCCCAGTTACCCAGTCAAAATGTTTTTGGAATTGACACTGTTTGAGAGTGATGAATCTGTGTGAAAATTCATTAAAGAGCTGTTCTTTTTTAGCCTGAGAACCGAGGCGATCTGACAGCTGGAAGCTTTCTGGACACAGAAAACCTTTTTTCCTTTTGTTTTGTTTTAAGTAACACACTACAACATTGTTCAATTTAAATAGCTGAGGCTGATGGTTACTGCACCTGTTTAAGTTTGTTATTTTTGTACACTGGCTTTGTTTTCGTTTTACTTACATAATTAGACTATAGTTACACTTGAAGGCACCATCCAAGATCAATACACTTGAAGGCACCATCCATGATCAAACTGGCAATGAATTCCCATATCCAGACCATGGAGCCATTGCACTGGACAGCACTGGACTACAATTTCAGACACCATCTTTAGTGTATGAAACATACAAATATTATATTTATGTGTACATTTAGCTGACACTTTTATGCCCAGCTTATACTGTAAGTACAGAATAACAATTTAGATGTGACATACAGTAATGCCTTTGAGTGTCCACTTATTCACCATCTTCACATAAACTATGTACAGTAAGACAGTTACTCTAGCTACTGTACTGTTCTCTCAGTGTGTGGTCAAAAACAATTTCAGTTTCCTACTTTGTAACTTTCAAAAAGAAGTAATGAACTCCATCTATCAAACACCAAATTGACTTGAATTGACTATGACTGTTCTGTATAACATTCAATTATTGCCATATATTACACATAACACGAAAAACAAAAAAAAGTATATATATATATATATATATATTATCTCTCTTAGCTTGCTTTCTAAGAAATAAAAATGACAACAATTTATCTGGTAAAAAACACTAATAACATACACTTAAATGATCCAATAAAAAATATTAGATAAGTAAATAATAATTAAATATAATCCTTTAAAGTTGTAAAGATTATTTGGCCATACAGCCCACACCCCTTCTTTAACATGTTGAAGACAATATTGACTAAATGAAAGAGATGTGGACAACTATGACATCAGAGTGTATATTTAAGCAATAAGCCCAGAGAGGCCGTAGGTTACACTGATTCTACAACAGCTAAGGGGCGTTGTTAGGCATGAGTGCCTAAAACCCCCCTTAGCTGTTGTAGAATCAGTGTAACCTATGGCCTCGAGTGGCTTATTGCTTTTCTAAAACTATTACTATAAATACCTTTCATAAAGTAAAGGCACAGTTTCATAAAGCAAAGGCACAGCAACTAGAAATATAACGTGTTATTCTTAGATAATCTTTCTTCCACGAAGAAATGCGATCGAGGTGTATGTTTATGCTGCATTTCACAACGTCGAACGTCGAACGTGATTCAGCCAATCACAATCAAGGACTGGAACTATCAGTTTTAGAAAGCTTAGTTGACAAACTACAAATACGTCATCTATGTTCATTTTCAACAATGACATCTTCCTCAGTGTCATATCCAGAGGTACATGTACTACTAAGCCAAGTTTGAACCTTTCTTCTGCAGAGTTCACGCTCATGCTCATCAGCTTCAGATGACAGAACTGACAAGAGATGAAGAAACAAGAATAATGACAACAATGTATAGTTTATTCTGGACCAGCTTTTTGTGTAATTCTAGCTGAATGTCTAACACACAGTGATGTCTAACACACAGTGATTTGACTACTATGCTAATGGTTATATAAGCATTTGTGAGCTCACCAAGTGATTCAGACAGGATTCCCTGAAACCTCTCTGTAACTGTCACTTCTCGTCGCCCCCACTCTCGCTGGAGTGTCTCCCTCATTTTTTCCAGTGGATCTTCATGGCTCTCATGTCTTCTCCTTTTTTGAGGAACCTCCTTTTTAGCTTGCCTGGCTTTACCTTCACTCTCTGACATGTGAAATAAAGTACAAGGCTCAGGGAGAAACCTAGCATTCAATAATAACTTTGATATTATTGGTTGAAATAAACTCACCTGAGGTACTCTGATATGTGGTCTGTGGACCAGCGCACTCTGTGGACAACTTTTCCTCCTCACTGGTATCAGAAGGTTGTTTATTGTTATGAACTGATTGGAGAATTGAAGACATCAAATCATTTATCAAACAGAAGAACGATGTACAAAACACAATGGGGCCAAGATTCCTGTCATTTTCATTATACAGTAGCTAGCAACTTGTCTACATTGCCATTCAAACAATGTTTGACCAGAATAGTAACTCACAGTCAGTGTGTCCGTCCATGCTTTTCTTTCCTTTCTGTGCAACGTTTTGACTGTACATTTTTGTCATGGTGTCTTCCATCTCTTTATCCATCTTGCTCCATTCTTTGTCCAAGAATCTCACCATGTCAGCATTTGTTTCATCTGGTTCAAAACTCATCTCCTCAACCTCAGGTGTTTGAGTCTCTGGATGAAGACTGAACAAGCTGTTCCCAGCCACCATCTCCTCGATCTTCTCCAACAGCTCTGCAGCTTGCAAACTTTCCCTGCTTTGGTCTTTACCCAAGACATGATATCTGTTCCCACATTTCTCTATGACCCAACGTAAAGGTTCTCCTTCACTCTCAATGTGCTCCTCAATACTCGTGTCACCAAGAAGGTCTCCAGATGTGAATAACACTATGGTATGTCTCCACACCTGCTCACCAAACATCCTCATGTTGTCTTCGGTGATCTTCCTCTGTTCCTCTCTGAAAGTGGTATCAGCAGGGACAGCCAAGAGGATAGCATGTGGGTTTTTACCATTAAGTGTCACACTTCTTTTCAGCTCTGTCTTCACCCAGTCTGGAGTGAACTGGGCAGAGAAGTATTTCCACCAGCCAGGGGTGTCCACAACGGTGATCTTTTTTCCCTCATCTCTAGATTTGCTCTCCGTCTGGATGGTTTGTCTCCTGCCGACTATTTCCTTTCTATTCAAGATTATGTTTTTAGCTGAGGTTTTCCCTGAGCACACCCAGCCCAGGAGGAGAATCTGGATCTCTGACAGCGAGTGGGCTGACAGACATATTTGTTTTTAGAAAATATCACAAATTGCAAGGTACTGAATGATGAGAGAATAAGGGATGCTCTCAAATAGTTTATAATGCTCAGTCAGTAAAAACTCACCTTGTTTACTGAGTATTTCTTTTTGTCTCTTTACCCTCAGGCACCGGGATCTGGCTTTCTCCTGATTCTCTTTCCTCGCCTCTTCAACGTCCTTTAAAACCTTCTCATCAACTGGAAAGTAGCCACCATTGTTTTTCGCAATGATACTCTCTATCATTTCCAGCATTAGTTGTGGGTTTATCATTCTTTCATTCTCAAATATGAGATACCTGTTTGTACATTTATCTATTACCCACCTCATAGGCCCATCATCAGTGTCATCATGCTGGTATTGGCTTCTGTTTATCCCGATGGATACCACTATGGTATGCTCCCAAACTTTCTCCCCAAAGAGCCCTAAATGTTCCTCTACAGACCTCCTGTTCTTCTCAGTAAATGAGGTATGAGTGTCAATGACTAAAATGAAAGCATGAGGCCCTGGTGGACACATAGAGAGACTCAGAACAAGCTCCTGTTTCTTAAATTCTGCTGTGTCAGTCAAAGGAAAGTTCCTCCACCAGCCTGGGGTGTCAATAAAGATCAGCTTCCTGCCATCGACCCTCCCTTCTCTCCTCATGCAGTTCACTGTTCGGCTCCTGGACTCAGGCTCTGGCTGACCAAGGACACTGTTGATCAGTGTTGTTTTGCCAGACTGGTTCCCGCCTACAACCACCACCTGCATCTCTGGATGAGGATTAGATAAAGGGACAAAATGGTAAGTATGAAACATGACATTGATGAGCCAGACAGATACTGAACAAGGGATGGAACACTTTTTTTCCTTTAAAGGGCTCAGTCACATGATGCAACAGCTTTGGTTTCTTTGTTTTAGACCAGTTTTTCACCACTTGAATCCCTAAATATCCCCCCAAAACAATAGACCTACTTCAACAGCATAAAACACAATACTTGTTCAACCATTGTTTAATCAAGTCTTTGTACTGTACCATGCTTTTGTCTGGGTATTCATTTGATTTTCTTTCAACTAACCCTGTCTTGACGCTTCAGTAAATTAAAGTGTAACCTGACGTGACTACATAGGCAGTGTTGCAAAACCATTGGCTTGTTGATAGACAATTTAAATTATACTGTTTGGGATTCCATATTGCAAACAACTCTTTGTCTTTGTGACTCACAACCTTGCTTTGGAGTCACACACAGGATCTATAGTATGACATTTTACCACATCTGCTCGTGGGCCACTATAGCTTCACAGACCACACTTTAAGTCATCCAAATTAATTTAATGATGTCATAAAAAATGACAACGTCTGATTCAATCGTAACTGCAATGATGATAATATAAACATATCAGCATGTTCATGAGTAATTACTAATTGTTGAGGGTTAGTGAGAAGAGTGTGTCTTTACTGGATACCTCAAGAACCATACACTACCAGGTCTAAGTATCCTCAAAACCCTGACATTTCTTACACTCACTCATAATGTCATATCCATTTTCGCTTGAAGTTGAGATCTAAGACACTGAACCGTATAAGATATTCAGAGTGTTATGAGAGAGAAGGGGCAACATTTTGGACTTTGACTTACCTCTCTGGCAAGGATGCTTTTCCTGAGACATGTTCTCATTTTATAAGTTCCCAAACTTCCCAAAGTTTTCGATTTCACCAGGATGAAAAAAATTCCATATAGTCAAAAAAGAGAAGGTTCAGTCAAATAGCATACTTCATCTGTTCTGATCATTGTGATGAAATGCCTTTATGAAGCGAAAGGGCCAGGGTTCACTCAAACCAGACTGGCTGCATGTTTGAACGGGTTGTCAAAACATGAAGAGGAAACAAGAACACAGAAAATTACTTGGGAGGAGTTACTGCGTCACGTGTGTCCAAGTGAACAACAAGTGATTTGGTGTGAATTTTAACAACAGTGCCATACGTGACTTGAAAATGACTGTACACAGTGTATGTGTGTTAAGGGTGGATATAGTTTGCATAAAGGTAGCCTCCGTTTTGCCAATAAAATGGTCTTTCCGTCCAGGTAGCATCAACATTTCAGCTATCCACAACTCTGTTTAGATTTAGCTATAGCAGCTCAGAAGGTATCGGTTGTCAGAGCTTCAGTATAATTCATGCACTAAGGAATTATTAGATGACATGCCTTTATGAAGCGGAAGGGCCAGGGTTCACTCAAACCAGACTGACTGCATGTTTGAACGGGTTGTCAAAACATGAAGAGGAAACAAGAACACAGAAAATTACTTGGGAGGAGTTACTGCGTCACGTGTGTCCAAGTGAACAACAAGTGATTTGGTGTGAATTTTAACAACAGTGCCATACTTGACTTGAAAATGACTGTACACAGTGTATGTGTGTTAAGGGTGGATATAGTTTGCATAAAGGTAGCCTCCGTTTTGCCAATAAAATGGTCTTTCCGTCCAGGTAGCATCAACATTTCAGCTATCCACAACTCTGTTTAGATTTAGCTATAGCAGCTCAGAAGGTATCGGTTGTCAAAGCTTCAGTATAATTCATGATCTAAGGAATTCTTTGATGATTTATGGAAAATAAATCAATATAGTATTATTAATGAAATCAGTGGATGGATGGATTGTCAAGAGGCAAAACAAATGTTTAGGGGAGTGAATATATGGTTCATTATTATGACCGCAGCGAAGCGGTCGCATGCCCAAATTTTCGCATGCCCAAATTTCCGTCAACGATTCCCGGGACACTGAAAGACCGGGGTACACGAAACTTGGTGGGCATGTAACCCCACATGGATAGCATGGAATCATCATTTTTCGTTTTGATCTGTAGCCCCCCCGCTGGACTGGACCCCCCAAAAGGAGGGTAGGGCAGACACAGTTTTCTGTGAATATCTCGAGAACCGTAGGGTTTAGGAGGACCATTTATTTTTTGTATGTTGATCTCAAGGGGCCATGTCAACCCATTCCATAACTACTCATTTTATGTATAGCGCCACCTAGTTAAACACAAAAAAGTAAAAATGAGGTGTTGTAATCGCAAGTATCTGTGACCTAACATAGTCAAAACTGCACGAAATTGGAAGTGTAGGATCATTATGACACCCTCTGTATGCATCCCATTACCACTTATTTCATGTATAGCGCCACCTAGTTAAAAATGAAAAAGCAAAAAATTAGGTGTTTTCTTCACAATATCTCTGGCTGACATGGTCAAAACTGCACGAAATTAAAAGTGTAGGATCATTATGACACCCTCCGAATGCATGCAAAGTTTTGTGTACTTTCGTTCATGGGGGGCCTTACAATAAAATAATTTATGTGTACATTTAGTGATGTACACCAATAAGGATTTCCGGGACAATGACAGACCTGGGTACACAAAACACACATGTGCACAAACAGATACACACGCACACACATACATTCAAAGTAATCATACGTATGACACATACTCACACAGTAGACATATATACGCATGCATGCACATGCACACACACAGGCACATAAACAGGCAAACACACAAGCACATGCACATGCACATGCACGCACACACACACACCCACATACCCACACACACATAAACATAAACATGTACACGCACACATGCACACAATTCAAGAATTTCTCAGAATTATGAACAGGCAAGATGTGGGTGGGGTTGTATAAAATGTATATTACATGTGAAATCTTTGAACTAATCATGTTTTGGTACTTGTTATCTAGCAGATACCAGTGAGAATTGAGTGTGCATAATGCAATTCAGTGAGACAGTTAGAATCATATATGCCTTTCAGCGTGACTTATTTTTTGTGGAAAACATGTGCTGGACTGGGCGGCGTTCATATTTTGTACCACTCTGCGGTACATCTAGTTAATGATATAGATTAGCCTTTAGTCATATTGTCATTTATTGATGTACAGCTTCTACTATCCGTAGCATATCAAAGTTCATACAGAGTAGGTCTATATTTAAAATGAATCATTTAACATATTAATCATTACATTGATACAGTATCCATATTTGATTAATAATTCAGGCAGATATACAAAAGATTAATTAAGAAAAAAATTTTAGGATACACCTATTGTGAGTTGATTTATCTGTAATGATGAGCAGGTCTGTTATCCCTCACATATACTATACATGTGTACTAAATAGATTTACACATTTACATGGTTTACATTTGCTTTTCAAACCATTTCCTCTGTTTCTAAGTCCTCATCTGACCCATATCCTGAAGTCAGATTATGCATCCAACTGACGACCTTTCTGAATGAGTGTTCCAGGTCATGCACATCAGCTTCAGATGACACATCTGCTGATTTTAGAACGTAAATACTGCTTTTAATAAACTTCATAAACATTATACAATGTGAATATGATTAGAATTCAAAGACACAGACATTTTGTAAAGACAGTACAAACCAAACTATGAACATAGCTTACCTGATTGCCTTAGATCTGATAGCATGTGCTGGCATCTCTCTGTGATTCCAATCTCCCATCTGCTCCACTCCCTCTCCAGCATCTCTCTCATTTGCTCCATCTGAACAGTGTTTACCTCACCAGTCTGCTTTTGGCCTTCATGTCCTGGTGGGTCACATGTGAGTATTAATGTCACAGTAAAACTCACTGAACATTTAATTGAAGATGCTGACAAAACCTTTGTTGATATAGAACAGAATCACACAATACACTACACATTTTATCGTCATTGAGGCAGACTAAAACATCAAACCATTTCTCCTAACAATTACCAGCCTGTTGTAAATTTCACTGAAGATTGTAAATGTCACTTAACCCAATAACATTTGAATGACAAAAAACAAATTAACAGGACATTACACCAGCACAGTCTTTGCACTGCGTTGCCAGGGACTCGTTGCTAAGGTCCCACCACTTGGCAGATCTTGGCAAGTCTTCTTGACAGTGTGCTCTCAAATAACAGTGAAATACTGCACATTTCACTTCAGACCTGGTCTTTGTGGTCATTGGCATTATCATTCTCAGTGGTGTCAAAATAGCAATGTGTGATGGATGCACCTATAGTGACCACACCTCATTTTTTCATTAACACACCATTGGGTGCACATTACACAAGTTCATTTGCTATTTACACAACGTGTGCATCTAATGATAACTGTGTTGGCCACAAACTCAAAAAGACAGTGGTGCCACACTTTGCGCTGTGATGCACTGGGCGTAACATAGGATCTTAGCACATTAATGTATTTTGAAACCAACATTTGAAAAATAAAAATGGCATTATGATACAGTTCATAAGTTTACACATGGTAAAGTTGATTGGCATGGTTTTATTTCAGTTACCCTATAGCTTAGACTGGGTAAACCAAGCCCGATCTGCCGGCAAATGGATTTCCCCCTGCAGCTCAGACTGGAACCCTGCACATTTACAGTATCTCTCATGCTTCTGTTCCACTTTTGCTGGAACCAATCACAAACTGGCTTATCCACCAGGCACACCAGGATTGTTGGTCTGATTGCTATCCAAGTGTACAGAGTCATTTGAACTTTGCCCATTGATCACGCCTCTTGCAGTAGCAATACAACAGCGCAGACTCCCCAGACTTATGTTCAATCTCAAAAGATTGAGCTTTGTCTGGTGATAGCCAGGCTACTAATAGCTGGTTTGATTTGCATTGAGAGATGATCTTATTATGGAAAGTACCCCATGCCAGTCTCTAGGTATGGTAAAGGGTATGTGAAGATGTGGGGCTAGTTTAATTCCAAAGGCCAAAGGAACTTTATCAGGATGAATAGTATCCTGGATCCATGAAATAACTGGTCTTTAAAACAAAAATCTGCCTGCCTTTTACGGGAATTTAACAGGGGTGTGTATATAGGCCCCCTATATTTTAAGGAAAAACTTTTATATATTTCTGATACATTATTCATTCACAAAGAAAATGTGTGTCCTTAAAGGTTGGATTTTCCTCATTTGTTTGATAAAGGCATTAAGATCATTTTTTTTTCCAAAATATTATTATTTTTTTTCTTCTTTTCAGTCATGGGTGTGTAAATATGAGCACAACTGTATGCCTGAAAATAGAAGATCTACAGTAAAGCAGAACATTATAGTAAACATACTATTCTAAAGATAATGTGAATTATACCTGTGAATCCATCAATAACTGTAGATTCCTTAATGGATGATTGAGTCTTAGGGGTGCTCAGCAACTTTTCTGAGTTGATTTCCTCCAAAGTACTTTGAGAGGACGGGTGTTTGTCACTAACTGATTACAGAAAACAAACAATTGCAATACAACTGACAGCATCTTTCTTCTGTTGAAGACAATATTACAAATAATACATACAAATTGACAGAAGGAATGGGTATGTAGGAATGTTGGGTAGATATAGAGGTTATTGAGGAATGAAAAAAAATAAGATGAAAACTCACAGTCCACATGATTAGTCTTGCTTGAGGTAGTTTCCCTCTTGATAATATTCGTTATCTTCTCCTCCATTTCTTTATCCATTCTCTGCCATTTCTCATCCAACAAACATGCCATTTGTCTTTGTACATCTTCCTGTTCCTCTGTAGTTCCTTCAACCACCATTATTTGTGTTTCAGGCTCTGGACTAAATAAACTGTTACTGGCCACCATTTCCTCTGTCTTCCTCAGCAGCTCCTTGACTTTCTCTTCTTTATCATTCCAACTCAGGACGTGATATCTGTTCCCACACTTCTCTATGAGCCACTGCAGTGGTTCTCCTTCACTCTCAATGTGCTCCTCAATACTCGTGTCTCCCAACAGATCACCACATGTGAACAGCACCATGGTGTGTCTCCATACCTGCTCACCAAACATCTTCATGTTATCCTCAGTGATCTTCCTCTGTTCTTCGCGGAAGGTTGTATCTGCTGGGACAACTAGAAGTATGGCATGGGGAGCTTTGGAATCTAGAGTCAGCCCTCCCTGCAACTCTTTCTTCACCCATTCTGGAGTGCATTTGGCAGGTAAGTACTTCCACCAGCTAGGGGTGTCCACCACAGAAACTCGTCTTCCAGAAACTTCTCCAGATGTTCTCTCAGACCGAAAAGATCTAGCCCTCTTTACAGCTTTCACGCCCAGAATGGTATTCTTTGCAGATGTTTTCCCAGAGGCTTTCCATCCCAAAAGAAGAAACCTCAGCTCTGGTAGTGAGGGGACAACCCCTGAATGAACAATTTGCAAATTGAAAGATTTATAATGTGTAAATCTGTCAATTGTTTGTGTTCATAGCTTTCTCTGCATGTTTAGTGAATACTACTTTGCAGACTACAAGATGACGCACAAAACAATTATTGCTCTGCATTAATTCGTCATAAAATGTGATTTGATCCTCAACTCCAAAGTGTGTAGGCCTATAAGATAATATATATTTTTTTAAATTGTATATCCAGTGCCCTTTGAAGTTAGGTGGGCACAAGCCTACAGATCTTTAATATTGTTTAAGTTTCCAAAAAGTCTTTAAGTATGCCCAATTTAAGATGATTGTATCATTTTGACATGCAATTATTATGTTTAAAATAGTGGCATAAAAGACAAAGAAATTACCTGCCATGTTCTGAATCAAGAATATGGCTACACAAAGTAGGAATAACCGTGATTCTGAAGTGCATGTAGTGAAAACAGATGAAGATCTGGCAATATTTTAAGAGAAATGTTTATAATTCAAAAGGGACCAATTGCTTACTTATTGTTGCCGCTGTTATTAAGCTACTCACCCGATGCATGTGGCGTTTCTCTTTGGTCCATAATCTTCTGCTGTCTCATCTTTGCTCTCTCCCGATGAGTGTTCCTCTTCCCTTCAACTTCTCTTAATCTTTCCTCATCAACCTCAAAACTGTTGTTGCCATTCTTTGCCACAATGCCATTAATTTGATCCAGTAGCTTACTGACTTCCTTATAACCTTCTCTACTGTCACTATAAAACATGTGACACCTGTTCCCACATTTCTCTACCAGCCACTTCAGAGCCTCCCCCTGAGTCTCAACGTGCTGCTCTGAGCTTTTATCCTCCAGATATTCTCCTCTGGTGAACACCACTATTGTGTGCTTCCAAACTGTCTCACCAAAGAGCCCTAAATGATCTTCCACAGACCTCCTGTTTTTCTCAGTAAATGGGGCATCAGTGCCAATTACCAGAATGAAAACATGAGGTCCTGGTGGACACTTGGTCACACTCAGAACAAACTCCTGTTTAATGAACTCAGCTGTGTCAGTCGACATATAATCCCTCCACCAGCCTGGGGTGTCAATAAGGATGAGCTTCCTGTCCATGAACTCACCCTCTCTCCTCACACAGGAAGCTGTTCTTTTCCCAACCTCTAGCCCTGCCTGACCGAGTAGAGTGTTTATTACAGATGTCTTGTGAGACAGATTGGCACCCACCACCACCATTCGCAGCTCTGAAAAAAAGAAAACACGTTCATCGTGAACTGTGGTCTTTTTAATGTGGGTATGCCATTTCAGGATTTTTTTTAAAAAGGGGGGCTTCAATATGTCAGAGAGAGATAATGGCTCACAATAGTCTCCAAGAAGACAAGCAACATTCAGCAGTCGGAGAGGTTAATGAAACTATAAACATGCCATAGTCGTTAAAAATTGCAGTAACATCTACAAGTGTACAAATGGACAGTAATATGATAACAAGCCACATTACATTTTATTTTTAGAATTTGTGGCCGACCACCTAAAACAGAACAATGGGTCGTACTGTAGTTGGTTTGTGAGTTGTACAGTAGTTTGGCAATTGGCACCCCTACTTTAAAGCCTTAAAAGACACAATGTATGTAATCCTGTTACATTATTCAGCAGATCAGTCAGACAGTTGGTATACACGGCTTACCTCTCTGAGGAGGAAGTTCTCGTGACATTGTCTTCTTCCTCTTCTTTTCCTCACTCTGTCATCATAACTGGAACAGCAGATAAATTGACTTCACTTTTCCCTTCACTCTTTCAGCATGACTTTAAGTGTACACAAACATAATCTCAAACTTTTCTAAGTTAGAGTCTTTAAATCTGTTGATAAATCTTACTCCCTGGCCCTGTGATCGTGTGTGTGTGTGTGTGTGTGTGTGTGCGTGTAAGTAAATATCTATTCAATGCAACTTATTATGGGTGTGGCTTATAGAAACTGGTCTGACTGCATTTTTTCAAGTTCAAGATACCTGACAGCACAACGTACTGTATCAACAATCAACAAGTATAATTCAAGAACACATAGAAATTAACTATTTACATGCAGTGTGTGATCTGTTTGTTCAAAAAAGTGTCACATCAAGCTTAATGCAACGTTTTCAAAATCATTTTGATGGCACATAACCTAATAACATTATGTACAGCACTTCTGCCATTATCTGATCGGCTCTCTAGGCGATTACCGACCTACACTGTCGAAACGTTGTAGTTTTGGGTAGGAAAATGCCCCCCTCCCCCCCTCTGAAATAGAAACGCAAAAGAGCTGCTATGCTACAGGAATTAGAAGATATTTTTCTACAGGCTGCGGTCGGTGCATTCCCTCTATATTGTATCGGAGTTATGGTCATACTTTGTTGCAAAAGATGCATATTTAGTTTGTTTATTATTGCGGTTCTGCAGGGGGACCCTGTGAGCAAATCTTACTAAGAGTGCCTATAAATCACAAGTTAACCTTTGAAATATACCACATTATACTAACATGGACCGAAGCCCAACTACTCACTCCTGAATGCTAGCATAATGTACTGTGTGTGTTTTTATATGCCAACACTAAACATGGCAGTAAGTACTAAATCAACTAAATCACTTCTTTAATGTATGTGAGTGATAAACATAAAGAAATAAGAAGTTCAATCAAAACCAATTTATTGTGAAATATACATACTGATAAAAAAAACAATGATAAGATAATTATGAATGTTGCTTATTTGTTGAATTGCATTGCCATATTTAGTGTAGGTAGTACAGATAGAATGGGTACTGACATTTTTATAGTGCACACATCACAAGTCTCTTTCCATGTTTAAGTTGTTCAATAGCTGTGAAGCTGTCCATCAGTCTACTGTGTCTGCTGTGATGGGCCTGAATCAATCTAAGGCAGCAGGTCAGACAGATAAGATCCAGGGCCAGGGTGTGGCATTCACAAACTTTATGATGGTGTTACAAGTTGATGAACCACGGAAACAATTTTGGAAACATTATTTTAAGGTACAAAAAACTCTTTGGTGTTGCTTTAATTAAGAAGAAAATTGATTACGAGAAAAATGTCCAAATCACAAACTGATGTTAGCTCAGTTATGTCTAAGAAAAATAAAGTAGAAAATGAATAGATTTACTTCCATATTTTCTTTCCCAGTTGTCAGACCTTTTCACCAGTTTATTGTTTATGGCATTGTGCTTTGCAAGAGATTTTGCCTAACTCACACTACTAGACTGATTACAGGCTGATTACTGTATTCATGCAGATTGTGTACAATTGTGTGAATTTCTGATACAGAAAAGTGATACAGTACAGTGTATATCCACATATATGAAACTTGAACATATTCCCTGTCGGGACTTATTTTCCTGATAATGACCAGCGTTCCATACATTATCCCGTTACATATTTCCATCTATGTTAAATAATACTGTATTTCCATGTACAGTATTTATCAATGAATTTCAAACTATCAGCGCGATTTCATGCAGCCAATAAACGGTTTATTGAGAGTAAACCGAATATGCGTGTGTCTTGTAAACACCTTATTCTGATTGAAATAAACCGAAAAAGGCCATATTCGGCTTACTAATAAACCGTTTGCACAACCTAGCATACCGTATGCCTGTTTTAAACAGAATATTGGGTCATGAAAACACCTTAAACGGAATATGCTCCCAGAAGGAAGTGGATTGTAGTCCTGCGCATGCTCAATTCACACATAATTAGGAGAAAATGTCATAATAGCGACATTTTTAAAAATATTTGTGAAAAACTTAATGAGGCTGGCTATCGACGTACGCCTGAACAAGTGAAATACTGGTGGAAGACCCTGAAGACGTTAGGCCTATATCATTCAGCCAAAAGAGGGAATTCCACCAGCGGAGATTTACGTCATGACGTTGGGAGCCTATTTGTGGGCTGCGTCGCTGACTTATTCGGAATAATGTCGATTGCTATGTAAACAGGAATATGCTCAAAATGTGACATTCCACTTGCTTGTAAACAGGTTGAACGGAATATTGACATAAACGGAATTTGGGCAATAAACTGATTCAAAACCGTTTATTGGCTGCATGGAACTGCGCTGTATGAGTAATTCAATATTGGACACTTTATTTTCTGCATATAATTAAATATATTCAGCACAGACTTTCATGCAAGATATCCTAATATATGTCGGGTTCCACACATATATATATATACATTCTTGACAAACAAGGTGTAACCGAGGTCTTAATATTCCTCCATACAGTACATTCCGTAATACACCTATGGCTTCCTCCTCCTTTCTTTCTCTCCCTATGTCTGTCTCTATGCCGCTGTTTCTCTCTATTTATTTCTAGGTTGATTAGGATGGATTTTCCTCAAGATGGTGTGAATGCTGTCAGTGGAAATCAGACAGGCAGAGCAGCATGTGCTGTGTCCAGCCACGTGTCCCTGAAGGATGAGGAGTCTGTTACCCATGGACAGCAGGGGGTCAGCAAAGGACAAGTGCTATCATATCCAAGGTGAGTTGTTACTTTTGTTACCTGTTCAGAGATGTTATACACAGACTTGCAATAAAAGTCCCAACACACAATCAGTGTAACAAGACAATAAGGCAATTAGTCAAAATCTCACGTGTATGTCGGTTTAGGTTGAAGTGAGATGAAAACATCTTCAACATAAGGTGTGCTAAAAACATTTCCTCAGGGTTGGCAGGACTGTTAGTTAACCTTCATATGCTACAACAGTGCAGATATGCCTGCTCTGGTAAAGCCCTCAGGCCCCACTATCAGCACTCTTTTCACTGAGTCAACACCACATGTAGCGATGGTGTTCAGGCCTCAGGCCCCACTATCAGTCTGTGGACCGCATTCAGCACTCTTCCTCCAAAGATTCAGTTACACTGAGGGAAGAGGTGCAGTGCATACAATAAGTCAACACCACGTGTAGTTATGGTACTTTGTTTTTCATTAGTACTTTAAAAATGTGCAGACACCTTGAGTGTGTATACTATTTGTGTTTCTTTGTGTGTATATATGTGCTTGTTCTTGTTGAAACTGGACTGGAAGCAAATAGACACTACTGAAGTTGTGTACAAGATCCACACAAAATATGGGCATCTTTCAGATAACATAATTTTGTTTTAGTCGACACCACTTGTAGTGATGATATAATTACTTTACTTTAAAAGTCTTAAAGGAGAATTCCGGTGTGATATTGACCTAAAGTGTATTGAAACATGATACCGAGTGTGAACGTATGTCTCATAGCCCATCTCGGCTTGTCCCCTGCACTCCAAAATCTGGCTTAGTTAGCCGATGCTACCAACAGCTTTTTTCAATAGTGGTGCTTCTCGCATCGGGCTAGCCATGCAAATAAATCACTGTTTTACACCCATTTACGAGGCTCAATGTATCTCCACACTTCATTGGTAGACTTCGAGGGCCCTGACATTTAAAAGCGAGACATTGAGAACTTTGAAAAAGCACTGGTAGTTTACTTACAAGGCGATTTATACAGACAGTATCTTCCACGAAGTTTAGCGTTTGCAGCCATCTTGAATTTAGTCCGCGATAAGTCGAAAGCAACGAGTAAGAATGAACAGGTATGATAAGGGATCAGATTCCAAAAAAATAATTCAGTGGAAATGCATGGATTCCAGTTTCTTCCAGTAGCAGCAACTGGAATCCATGCATTTACACTGAATTATTTTTGGAATCTGATCCAAAATGGTGGCCATTTCAGTAGATTTACTCACTAACATTGTTGTGGAAACACAATAAGCATGGAAACTAAATGCACACTTCCTGCAACTGCATTAGCCTAACGAGAAAAGTTACTCCTCTAGTAAGTATTCACATGAAATAAAACAATAAAGCATTGAGACCATTCAACAAAGCACACTGGGTAATAACAAATTCAACACATGAACTTGTTGCTATGGACTCGTCTCTAGGCTTCCTCAGTCATTGTAAAGCTGCCGAAACTGAACATTATCCAAAACTCAATTTCTCAGACGAAGCGTCAATTTGGGAGCTTACACTCCTTCCTTCTCAAATGACTTGAAAAGGCCGTTTGCACAATTTCACAAATAATCACAGGGACCGAAAAATACCTAACATGCCAATTTTTTCCGGGTTTATCATTTTAACGTTTCCCCGCTGTCTTGCCGTTTTAATATTTTCCCGTAGAATATCCCATATTACTGTAATACTCTCATAACATTAGTCCTGCATTCTGGCCTGTCTCTGTGTTGTCCTGTTGTTACCCTTGTCCTTCCAGTGAAACAGATGTATTCAAATCATCGTTTTGCTTGCTTGAATCACGAACTCAGTGTGATGTTAACCTAGGCCTATTTAAGTTAACGGCGTGGTTGTCGTTGAGAACCACGATTCATTAGCGCTTGCAGTGTTCGGCCGTAGGCTATGCCTACGTGCGCACCTGCCAGGCTACTCAGCTAGACAACGAATCGTATGTTCACTCCAAGTTGGCCTACCATAACTTACCAACTACACTGTAGACCATAAACTGGCTATTTATATGGCCAAATGTATTTGTTCAACTTTATGAAGCAGAATTACGCACTACTTGGAACGTAACACATTTGTGTTGGCAGGAGAGAGAATGACAGCGATTAACAAATTGCACTTGTTGCTGGTTACCAATAAATAGGCCTACTATATATTTTTTTGCAAACAACAAAAACAGAAAGCATGGAGACAGCAAAGCTAGAGATGGGCAGGAACGAGGTCAATTGGTATTAGAAATGCTTGTCAAAACGTTAGGAGCTGGATGTGTGGATGAATGAAGCACAAGTATGTTAAGCATGCACACTGTTTAAAGTTAGGCTACACGGTAAACTACAAGTAAACCAAAGTTAAATTTAGCTTTTTAGGGCTGGATAAAGTTGACCAAATGGATATAGGCTGTTAGGCGTGAATAAAGTAGGCTACTTTGTTGCTCCAACCCTTCCAACGTTAATGGGGGACGGATGTTGACATTTTCCCATTATTTTTGCGTGAGAAACCCGGAAATCTCACTTATTTTCATTGTTCAATGTTGACAGAGCTATGGAACGAAAGAGAACGTTATATGGCGACAGAAATCAACAATCAAACAAGCCACTTTCATTTTTTGCTGTTTTCATTAATACAAAAGATGGGTGACCCCCCCTCCTAGACAAAAAAAAGTTGGGTGACCCTCCCCTCAACAAAGAATAAAAAGACATGACCCTCCCCTATTTTCCTCCGGTGACCCCGTTTATAAATAATGAACGGTCCCTTACAGTATGGTTTGACGTCCAGTTGCACCTTGCACGAAGATGCAGGGAGGGTAACCGGGATCTGACCAGGGATTCGTTTACCATCAAACGGGACGAAAATGGCAAACAGTATATCACTCTATCGTTTAATGCCGAAACGAAAAATCACAAAGACCCAAGGGACGCTATGCAACATACAGTACCTTTCGGACTAAGCCGATGGCTGTGGTCGTAGAGAGGGCCTCTGATTCCCTGATTCGCTTTAGATCAGCGCTTGAGATGGGAGGATGGTGCTGGCTGATGTCTTTGCCACTCTTGCGAATATCTTTGATTACAGACTTAAAAACATTGCTGCTAGACTTAAAGGAACCATATGTAAGATTGTGGCCAAAACTGGTACTGCAATCACTTTCAAAATACTGAAGAGTGGTGTATCCCCTCCCCCTCCCCCCTGACTCGAGGTTGCCAACGCGGATGGCGTAACACTACTGACTTTGTGATTAGTAGATAGGTAGAGGGTGGCGCATCAGGCCAAAACACAACATGACATGACAAAACACAACATCAACAACAGTTGAGGGCTGCAACTTCACTTTTTAAATGACAATATCCTGGACTACTGTTGTCAGTGATATAAGTATTCGAAATGAACATAATTTCTTCATGTCTAGTGACATATCAGGGCCATTTTATGATTAATTTAAATATTTTTCTTACATACGGTTCCTTTAAATTCTGGGTTCTGATGTATGTTGAATTTAGCATAAAAGCGATTTATTCCTTTACGGAGAGAAATGTAGCTCGCAACAGAATAACTATTGCCAGCACTGTTCCGCACAGATGGATAAAAAGCCCTCAACAGTTGGTTCAGCTGGTCGGCATTCCTCCGTGGTATCAGATGACTTTTGACTTTCTGTTAACCAGTCTTTAAAAACTTTTGTGGCCCAAGAAGTGTTTCTTTTGGTGTTGATTTCGTGTCTGTTTTCTTCTACTTTGTTTACCTCTTCCTCGGTTAGCGGTCTATGTCTCTTCGTCCGTTCTTCACCGTTGTTTCCTTTTCTTTTTCTTTTTTGGGGGGACAAATCCATAAACTGGGCCTGCCACCAGCGCTCAGTAGTTTCGTATTCGCCGAATATATTGAAGTTAATAGGAAAGTCATCCATTTTAACAAACCACAAAGTGTCGCCAAATTGCTGTAGATCGCTTTTTTCCGTTAGGATAAGTGAACGGCACTACTTGCGGAATGATATGAAAGACGTATCGTAAGCACAAAACCCGTTGCCATTGACAGCGGTAAATGTTTGCAGCGGTAGTTACATGAATATATCTTACCGCTAGAACTTTGGGAAATCCCATTCAAGTCAATGGAGCTTTCTACTAGCATTGTGAAGAGCCGTGTAATAAGTAAGGGATAGAACGCCGGTCATTACTGGGAAAATAAGTTCCGACAGGGCGAACCGGACCCCGACGCGCAGCGGATACATAATATGTAATATTATGTATCCGCGTGTATATCGCGTGTAATATATTATTACACGGTGTATTACATACTCCGTGTGATAATAAGTATTAACAATAATGTATAAACATATTTTAGATATAGGCTTATTTACTATGAATAAACTATTAATAACTGTGTGAACAAATGCTTTACTGATGATACATTATGTATGAACATGAAATTACTAATGATGAACAAACCATTAACTAATAAGTAACAAAGGCTTAATAAATGATGAATTGTGTGTAGTTATTATAAAGTGTTACCAATAAGTGTTACATACCTTGTGTTTTTGCTGAGAAAGATATCAGGAACGTCTGCTACTGAAAAGTATAAATGTGTATTTGTGTTTTTGTTTGTATTTGTTTATCTGAAGTATGAGGAGCTGAGAACACGGATGCAGACACTGTACTTCTCCATATTTGTTTTAAATACTTCCCTATTTTTTATATCTGTGATTGGCCTGCAGGGAAGTTACAGAAGGGTTATCACACAAATGTGTTAACCTTCCTATTGTATTTGTTCCATTTTCATTAATTTTGTGTTCCATGACAGCTGAATTATGGTTTATTATATTATTATAGTTTATTATAGTATAATAAAGTATAGTTTATTATGTTATTATTATAGTTTATTTATTAATAGTAATACCAATATTATCATCTAATGCTGTGATAGACTAGCCTAGAAATCTACATTAGACGCACCCTAGCGGCAGCAAGTGTAATTTGCAGCCAGGGTAGTCTAGCAACTCTCCGTTGGCTTGCAACCTGGAAAAATGAAACTTCTATCAGGCCAATCACATCGTGTATAGAGTTGCCGACGGTTCCGCATGAATTTCCTGCTACTTGAAAACAAAGAAGATGGATGCTGCTGCTTGCAAACAGCAGTCTTTGAATCACAACTCGAGTTAAGCTTTTTTTAAATGGGCAAAAGTTAGATCAACTAGCCAACTATAGCTCCGCTTCTGGGAAAATGCTTGAGACTCATGAGTTAGGGCGCTATCCTATTGGATGCAGAGGGAATTTGAAAGACAACTGTTTATCTCGCCCCTCGAATTGAGCATGGCGAATGGTGAGTTCCCAGACCCTACATCTTGATGTAGGTCTGGCTCGTCAGGCTAGTGATAGACCTTTCTGTCAACTTAAGTTCTTTTGAATATTACTAGTTTTGGCCTTCAGCAACTCTGACTTTTGTATATCATATAATTCAATCAATTTGTTTGGAGCAAGCTGTTTATTATTGTAGGCCTTATTATTGTTATCATTAAAGCATTTGCATCCACAGCAAACAAACAAGAAATATTAACTATGACTACAAATATTAAACAAAGTAAACATACAGCACAGAAACCTAAAAGACATGTGAAACAATCTATAGGCCCAATATATAGCCAGGTCGGATAACTCGTGGTACAGTTGAAATGACCAACTTCCTCAGACAAAAAACAAACAAACAGATTTTTGCTGATTCATTCCACTTTGTACACCCCCTGCTGATGAACCAACAAACAACATGTTATCAGGGACAAGCATCACCCCGTCTCCTGCTTTCAGTTATTTTGTGTCTTTCTAAACAGTATGACTCAATTCATAGTTTAACATTGCATAAATGTAATCTTCCAGATCATGAGCTAAACTAAATTATTTACCTTTAAGTTGACTTTCATAAATAACCTTTTATAGAGTTGCTGAGCATGTGAAGACATTTATATGCATGTCTCAAAAAAGGATAAATGAGAATATAAATGTATGTGTGTACACACAAAAACACAACATACAATAAAAACATCAAGAGGCCACAGCCAGGGTAGGAATTTCATGGTGGCCACGACGGCCATGGCCGTCGTAGCCCCTTGGGTTGGCCGTGAGGCCCCTTTGAAAATCAGAGGTTTATAGGCCACGGTGGCCTTGGTGCCCCCTTCTTTCAATATTCTGCTTTGCGTCCTACTAATAGCGATTTTTATTTAGCCTGTGGCCTGTCAAAATGATCTTAGCATTCACAGCGCAAATTAATTTAGTCTTTTACGCAGTGGAGAAAGTGACATCGCAAGAAAGAAAGCGTCCAAATTCACCCATTCTCAGATGAACTACTCGCGAAGTAGCCTATTCATCACACAGACATCACAAGTATCACATGAAAGAGCTTTTTCTCAGCTTTTAAACGATGTTTGCCGATAATTGCTGTGTTGAACGGTTCGCGAGAAAAGTCAATAATATAATTCAATTTAATCATACATTCTACTGAAGGTTTTGCGTCCCATGATCTCCCTACCCATTTGTCTCAGTAGAATACTTTACGAACCCTTCTTTTAACACATGACAAACCATATATCAGAATAAACAGGAGACCTTACCGAACAAAAAGGTGTAAAGCAGTCCCCTGTACAGTTAGCCGTTCCAGAGTAATACAGTTTTGAATTTGCAGTAAAGTTCGACATACATGGATGTCTCCAAATTTAAATTGTTCCACATGATTTCATAACGGGCCAAATACAAAATAAATGTTACAAATATCACCTAGATATTGGTAAATCAGAGGACAGCTGACTAAGAGTTTGTGAAAGTAGCCTTAATGATCACAAAATGCTAAGCATGCATCTAGGCTATTTGAGTTTCTTAAAGCTGCGCTGTGCTTACATTGTTCAATACATGATTTCATAACAGGCCAAATATAAAATAAATGTTATATATAGCCTAGATATCTGTAAATATTAGATGATCAGATGATTTACAGTTCTATGTAATATGTCATGTTTCATGTGTTTTAAATGTTTCATACAGTGATGCAGGTCTGCAGTGAATAGGCTAAATACAACTTTGATCATTTTTATAGCCTACTACTGTATAGTTAACTTTGGCCTTGGTGCCCTGACATGTGGCCTTTGTGCCCCCCACCAAATATGCCCAACTGAAGGCCAAGTGGCCTTGCCCCCAGAATGGTGAAATCCCAAGCCTGGCCACAGCAATGACTGATTTGTCTCCATCAGATTCTCCAGGTCAGTTTGCCCTCAGGCAACCCTCTGGTCTCTTATGTTCTCGTAGTCTGAAGCCTCAGAGCAGACCTGACCTGCAGTCTGTGTGATGCCATAAGCAGAGGTCTTTACAATCTGAAATAACACACACACACACACACACACACACACACATACACGCGAACAAACACACACACACATACACACACACACACACACACACACATGCACACAAACAGACACAAACAACACACACACACACACACACACACACGTAATCATGGTTGTCTGTAGTAAACAGTGAATGTAAAAAACAGTGTCAGAGATATGTAAAATCTCTAACTAAGTGAAAATAATTAGGCTAAATCAATATCCGGTTACACTTTATAATAACTACACACAATTCATCATTTGCTAAGCATTTGTAAACTATTAGTAAATGGCTTGTTCATCATTTGTAAAGTATTATTTCTCATTAGAAAAGCATTTGTACACACAGTTATAAATGGTTTTCATAGTAAATAAGCCTATATCTAAAATAAGTTTATACATAATTTTAATACTTAACAAATGATAATTTACAATACAATAATAATTTGTTGATGACGTAATATTTCCATTACTTTATTTTATCCATTATTTCCATTATAAATTAGAACTTTGCATGCCTTGCAACACATTTTCAAATGAGCTGTAAAGATTACATTCACATTCATTCATTTAGCAGACAATTTTATTTAGTGTGAAAGTGTGAGAATAGTAGTGTGTCTTACATCCAGAGTGGCATAATCAGGGGATCTGGTGGTGAGGTCAAGACCTGTGTATGTGTCATCAGCAGGACCAAGCTGGACAGCCTGTTAAAATGAAATAGTTTAATAAAGGGGAAATAAACATATTATGACAAAGACATTTTTATGATAGACACTTGCTTTAGACTGTGGAGAGAAAATAAATTACTTATAGATTGATGTTATTTGGCTCTTTGTATTCACGTATTTTGGCAAGTGAATTTTAAACTGCTACAATAAAATTAACTGATGTTTCATGACATTTCTCCAAAAATGATCAAATTCACTGACTTGCTGAACCGACTAAATGCCATGACCCCTTAGCCTGACGAGCCAGACCCACATTAAAATGTAGGGTCTGGGCACTCACCGTTCGCAGTGCTCAGTCCGAGGAGCGGGATAATCAGTTGTCTTTCAAATTCCCCTGCACGCAATAGGACAGCGGTGGCGCTATATGAGTCCCATGCGTTTCCCACCAGCGGAGCTAGTTGGCTAGTTCAAACGCTTGCCAACTTAATAAAAGCTTAACTCGTGTCACACTGCTCGCCAGCAGCAACATCCATCTTATGTGTTTTTAAGTAGCAGGGAATTCAAGCCAAACCGTTGCAACTCTGCCATCAATCATTATGTTAAGCCCACCTAACGACTCTATACACGATTTCATTGGCCTGATTGAGTTTCGATTTCTGGAGCTCACAAGCCGACTAGCCCTGGCAGCAAATGTAATTTGTTGCCGCTAGGGGCGCGTCTAGATTTCTAGGCTAATGACCCCTGGGAACCCTCTTAAAAGGCGCTTTAAGCGATGCTGGGTGACGTCACTTCTGTTGACGTTCAAACAAAACAGAAAGCTAGCTCGCTACTTCCTCCCCCTCCCTTCCATACAATTGAAACTCTCCTAAATCTTGTCAGTGATTTCCTGGAACAGTTTGTTATGTTTTTATGGGCAAGGTTTGTCCAAGTTGTTTTGTGGCCGTTTTTGGAGCCTGGGTTGTCCACAGAGATTGTGTTTTTTTACAGTGTAGGCTATTTGCTTCCTTCCATGGTTATATTGTTGTCATTGTGAAACTATGCAAAAGTAAACTATGTATATAAATTAAAAATCCCTGTGCACAGATCTTCTTTTTTCCAGGTGCTGATGATGTGCTATAGACTCATTTATTAGAATATGTATTAGAATTGAAACCTCAAAAAAGAAGAGTAGCCTATACATGGATGATATATTTTTTGCTGATTTTATTTGTGTGAACTGTTCAAATAAACTGTTCACACAAATAAAATCAGCAAAAATACAGCGGGGAAAATAAGTATTGAACACGTCAACAGTTTTTTCAGTAAGTATACTTCCAGTGAGGCTATTCGCATGACATTTTCACCAGACATTATATTAACTTAGGTAATCCACACATATTAAAAAATCCAAACATTAATATTCATAAGTAGAGTTATGAGTAAAAAAGTGGAATGGCACAGGAAAAAAGAATTGAACACGCTAAGAAAAAGCAGTACACAAAGGCAAGGAATGGCAAGGAACGAGCTGGAATCTATACATAGTTAGAGAGTAATTATCCCTCCTATCTGTGCAAATTAATATAAGCTGGCTTAGTACATACTGATGGGCTATAAAAAGGTTTTTCGTTACCAAGGTGTCACACAAGAAACATTTCATGATGGGTTAAAGCAAAGAGCTCTCGCAAGACCTTTGCAACCTTATTGTTGCAAAACATATCAATGGAACTAGTTACAGATGCATTTCAAAACTTCAGAATCATTCAATAAGCAGTATTGGAGCCATTATCTGCAAGTGGAAGGAACATCACTGCATCATTAACCGGCCATGCACAGGATCTCCTTGCAAGATTTCGAACCAGGAAGTCAGAAGGATTGTCAGAAGAGTAGGCCAAGAGCTAAGGACCACTTGGAGAAAGCGCCAGAAAGACTTGGATGCAGCAGGTACAATTATTACAGAGAAAATTATAGGTAATGCACTCCACCGCCATGGCCTCTATGCACGCTCACCCCGCATGACTCTATTACTGAAGAAAAACATGTCGAAGCTCATTGAAAGTTTGCTACACAACATTTGGACAAGCCTATGAAATACTGATAGAATGTATTCTGGTCAGGTGAGAGCAAAATTGAACTTTTTGGATGTCATACTACACACCATATTTGGAGGAGAAATGGCACTGTGCATCACCCTAAAAATACCATACCAACAGTGAGGTTTGGAGGTGGTGGTATCATGGTGTGGGGCTGTTTTTCATATCATGGTACTGGCGGACTTCTTACAGTTGAAGGAATGATGAATGGAGCCCTTTTGTTCTGGGAGAATCTTGCCATCCACCAGGATGATGAGGATGAGACATGGCTAGACCTTCCAGGAGGACAATGATCCAAATCATTCAGCAAAGGAAACTCAGAGAAAGGAAATCAAGGCCCTGACTTCAATCCAATTCCAATCCATAAATAGTTTAGGAAGTTAACTAAAGATCAGGATTCACAAGAAGGACCCCTAGAATCTTCAATATTAAAAGACTATCTGTTTAAAAAAAATGGGCCAAAATCACACCAGAATACTGCGACTGATTAGTTTCGTCATACAGGAAATGCCTTGAAGCTGTCATTTCAAATAAAGGCTCTTCCCCAAAGTATTTAAGAAATTTCAGCAAGCGTGTTCAATCCTTTTTTCCTGTGTCATTCCACTTTATTACACATAACTCAATTTATGGACTTTAATGTTTGTATTTTTTTATATGGGTGGATTATCTGAGTTAATACTAATGTCTGATGAAAATTTCATGCAAATAGCCTCACTGGAAGTATACTTACTGAAAAAAATGTTGACGTGTTCAATACTTATTTTCCCCGCTGTATATCCTCCAGTGTGCTATGTATTCTCTGTATTTGAGGTTCTAAACTATGTATATATTGTAAAAGAAATCTAGTGTGCAAATGTCCATAGTCTAAAACACCATTGTCTTAAATGGTTTTCATGATATCCTGTTACATCCTGTACCATGAATGATGTATCACCATTGATTTGGAGATAAAAAGGACACAAGAGACATTTCCTCTACCTGTGAACCAGCGGTGGTTCCTCTGACAGCATCAGTGCTGGTGCTTCTCACCTCTCTGGCTTGAGTCCTGCAGACAGACAGAGAGGTGATAAAAGAGTTAAACTGGAATCCTTATTCTTATACTCTCAATAAAACACTGCAGTTGAAAAACGGGACCCATATTTTAGTGTTGTATTTCATATTGTTACATGCCTGGCTCAGGGCAAGGGTTAAAAGGAAGGGAAGGCCACACACATGTCACAATAAGACATATTACAGATTAGGGAAAGTCAGTATTACTGTTGGATTTGGAAAATAAAAGTGGAAGCAATCAGGGTAATGTGTCGTAGTGAATAAGCAAAACACAACCCAACGGTGTGGGACAGACGGAGCAGTGGCAGGGGACCTGTAGAAGACAGACGCAA
This sequence comes from Alosa alosa, assembly GCF_017589495.1. NCBI lineage: Eukaryota > Metazoa > Chordata > Actinopteri > Clupeiformes > Clupeidae > Alosa > Alosa alosa. The sequence continues at coordinate 21,318,818 of NC_063195.1, read as the reverse complement.
CACACAGGCAGGAGGAGGAGGCAGGCAGGGCAGGGCCGTGACAATATCAGAACAGAACAACTCACCCTCTCTTAAGGGCAACTCCTATCAGAGCTCCAGCTACTAGCCCAGTCAATGTGCCCAAAATAAAGCCTACAACTGCAGGGGTCCAGAAGGAGTCTTTTTGGGGAGCTTTAGAAAAACAGAGAGCAACGACAGTAAAGATGTCAATACCAAATGTATTAAACATTATCAAAAAGATTACAAAAGGATAAAGGCACCTTTAATGTTAGAATTCCTAAGGCTGCATAGCTCATTTGTTCAAAGCTAAACAGTCTATGTTGTTGCAAATCAACTCAATATACTTCCATCTCAAGTGGTACATTTCTTCTCAACACTGAAGTTCAGTGTTGAGAACAAAATATGAAATGAAAGTAAAAGAAAACTGCTCTGGACCTGGCATAAGGATCCTGATCACAGTTGAGTTCTTTGAGCCGACCTTATTTTGCACCTCACAGTGATAAAGTCCATCCACACCAGGAACGAGGTTAAGAGTGAGGTTAAAGGTCCTCCCTGTGCCCAGAAGAGCTGTTTCATCTCCGGTCTTCCTGTACCAGGTGTAGTTGTGCACTGGTGGGTTGGCATCACTGCTGCAGGTCAGAGTCACTGAGTCGCCCTCCTGAAGGTCACCAGAGGGGCTGATTGATACTGAGGTCATCCTGGGGGAGTCTAGTGTACAAAGGAATTTGTTTGAATTAACTTAAATACAATATTAATCGGATTAAAAAACCCTCCTCATCAATGATATTGATTAAAAGTTGAACATTATGTCATGCCCTCTGAATTACAGTTTGATTTTGTGATTGACTGGATGCTTTTCACAAGACTTCAATAGTTAACACACACAACCTGAGGGATACAAAAATAATGATGTAAACAAACAAACAAACAAATAAACAAACAAGACCACTGAACATGACATGAAATATTGGTCGAAGCAATGTACCATCAAGTATAATGAGGTCGCATAGAGGTCTCATTTAGTTGTCATACTCACAGTGCACATCCAAAAATGTAGCGTCAGAATCGCTGTTTCCGTGTTTGTTCTCTGCCTTACAGTAGTAAAGCCCACTGTGTTCAGTGTTGATGTGACGAATGTTGTACGTTTGTCCTTGTCCGATCCATGTGGATTCAGACCCATGCCTCCTTCTGTACCAGGTGTAGGTGTGCACAGGTGGGTTGGCATCACTGCTGCAGGTCAGAGTCACCAAACTGCCCTCTTCTATATCGCCAGAGGGACTGACTGATACTGAGGTGTTTCTTGGAGTATATGCAGCTTTGAAAGGGACAATACACATGGAGAGAAATCAGCACTGATTGCAGAAGAGATAAGTATATCATGTAGGTATGACATTACATTGAGAAAAATGTATTTGGATTTCACAAGAAAAAAAGCATAAGGTATGATTTGCCTTAAACATCATGGAAATAATGACCATTACATGAAGATCTAGTTTAAATAGTAACAAATATGGACAGTATGGACAATGTGTAGATTTTGAGATTTAATTTCTAATTGAGGCTCTGCATTTCAAGTTCAGCACTTACAGGTTACATGTATCTGCACCACTGAAGATCTGTTCTGTCCGATCTCATTCTCAGCCACACAGTAGTAGAGTCCACTCTGCTCAGAGCTGATGTTGACAAAGCTGTGATTCTGACTCCACCCAACCTGTGAAGATCGATGTCCATTTTCCTTGTACCAGGTGTAGTTATGTGCTGGTGGGTTGGCATCACTGGTGCAGGTCAGAGTTACTGAACTACCCTCCACTGGTTCGCTGGAAGGATGGGCCAATGCTGAAGTGTTTCTTGGTCCATCTGTCAGAAACATTTTATGTCATATTAGGACTTCTATTAACCAACAAATATCTGCTTACAAAGACCTAAACATGCAAAACCTTTCACAATCAGATGCAGTATATTGTTTGTTAATAAAATGCCATGTAATTGTCTGAGGTACCATAGTTAAAGGAACCGTATGTAAGAAAAATATTTCAATTAATCATAAAATGGCCCTGATATGTCACTAGACATTAAGAAATCATGTTCATTTCAAATACTTATAGCACTGACAACAGTAGTCCGTCCAGGATATTGTCATTTAAAAACTGAAGTTGCAGCCCTCAACTGATGTTGATGTTGTGTTTTGTCATGTCATGTTGTGTTTTGGCCTGATGCGCCACCCTCCACCTATCTACTAATCACGAAGTCAGTAGTGTTTCGCCATCAGGGTTGGCAACCTCGAGTCAGGGGGGAGGGGGAGGGGATACACCGCTCTTCAGTATTTTGAAAGTGATTGCAGTACCAGTTTTGGCCACAATCTTACATATGGTTCCTTTAATACGTTTATAGAATTGTATTTCAAAAGAACAAATAAATCTCACATACTTACATCTGACACTAAGAGTCATTTCATGTGAACTGTAAATCTCATCTCCCTTAACAGCACAGGAGTATTTGCCTGCATCTTCAATGCAGACAGAGTCTATATCCAGCCTGTTGTCAGCTCTGTGTAGATCATTAACAGGCTGTGAGTTCCTGTACCAGATGTAGGTGGGGTTGTTACTCAGACTGCAGGTGGTGCTGCAGGTCAGTGTCACTCTGTCTCCCTCCTTCAGTGTTGCTGGACTCCTTAGTACCTGCAAATCTTCATGAAAGGAAATTGTGATGGTGTATTCTCTCCTCAAATAAAAAGAAAACATTTCACTGCATTTCACATAGTTAATATTGATCCAAATTACCTGTAACTGAGAGATTGAGATACAATTCAGAAAACCTTCCAACTGGTTGAGTTGTAAACCTGAAGCGATAATCGGTTGAGTCACCCAGTCTCAGGTTGCTTATGATCATAGTGTGGCTATTCTTGTTATCTCCAGAGTAAGTCACTCGACCCCGATAGTAATCATCCTCTATCAAATCACTGGGCTCTCTATTAGGAGGCCATCTGATAAACCAGAATGTCTTCATAACTGTGTGATTACGAGGGTATGTGTAATAGCTGTGGAGCTGTACTGAGGAGCCCTTCAAGGCACATACGTTCTGTGGGGTGTAGGTCACACTCCAACAACTCAGAACACCTTAATCATGGACACACACAAGGAAGGGTTTATAGAACTGCATGTATAATGATTTCATAATCACCGTTCATCAATACCACAAACTAACATAGATCATGTGATGTTCTTTTGTCAAATTGAAATTGAAATAAACCAACTGTGTCTGTAACATGAAGAAATGATTACAAAACAGTCAGCAGGTGTTAGATTTTAACACCTTTTCATTTCCATACACTGATTGCCACTGATAGTCACTTACAGACAGATGGTGATGGGTGACCCTCATGTCCTCTTACAGCACAGGAGTAATAACCAGCATCCTCTGTTCCAACTGAGGGTATGGACAGGGTGTTGCTACCGTTTGTGTGTGAGTTACTCAGAGGCTGAGAGTTCCTGTACCAGATGTAGGTGGGGTTGTTACTCAGATTGCAGGTGGTGTTACAGGTAAGCATGGCCTCTTTTCCCATATTCAATTGGTCTGGACTCACTAACACATGAAGATCTACGCAAAAACATAACACATTTGCGGTGTGTCTATGAATAGGAGGACTCTGTCTATAAATAGGATGACTCTGTCTATGAATAGGAGGACTCTATCAATTTGAATTTTACATTACCAACCTTTAAGTGTCAGAGAGACCTCATGTCCACTCCATTTCCCTATTGGGTTATCAGTTATAAACCTGAACCTGTATTGTTCCCCAGTGTCACTGTCTCTCAGATCCTTGATTCTTAGGGTACAGTTGTTCACATTATCCCCAAGATATTGCACACGCCCCTGATATCTGGAATCCAGACTCAAGTCATCCGTGTCTTTTGTACCAGTCTCCCATTTGATGTACCAGAATGCCTCTCTGATTTGACGATTGCTTGGATATGAGTAAGTGCAGGGGATGTCCACAAATGACCCCCTTAAACCACAGATGCTGGTTGAGACATATGTCACACTGTAGTCTTGTTCATCACTTTGTTCAACAAAAACACCTAAAAACATAATTCCAGAGACATGATGAGAGGTGTTTAGATACTGAACCCAAATGGCTAAAGGTCTGTCACAGGATTCTGATTTTGCAGCGCTTGATGAACTGGGTGAAATGTATTAAACAGGCTCAGTATAGAGACTGTTATGGTTTATAATATCACTATTGCTTTGATGTCTCATGTCTTGTGGAGCCAGCCACAATTCCGGCCTTTTGTAAGGAAATTTCAGTCTAGAGAGATAACTTGTTGAAATGTTGGCACATGATGCATAGGAAGGAAACTAATTCATAAAAGAGAATACTCAGCCCTATAGGAAATATAAATAAAAGTCTGTGCTGATTTACCTGATAAAATGCAACAGAGTGTAATGAGAATTACATCATCTTTCACAAATGACATGGCTGCATCACCCTGCCTGTAAAAAGACAAATGATATCACTATGGAAACAGCAATGCACATGTGTTTATGTAGGCCTGGGCTCAGACAGGACTTCCAGGAGTTAAACTAATAGTCCACCTAATTGTGTGCTCAGTAGAGATTTCAACTGTTTGTATAAGTTTAGCAAGGGGGCAGGTGTACAGTATATGTTAAATTACAAGTTAAAGACCCATGTGAGCTGCCCTCTCCTCCCCATCTCTCTCTCTCTCTCTCTATGACCCGCCTCACTCTTATTTCAACTTAAAAACTTATCTGTAAATTCGGTCTGCCACTGCTCCACTGACAAGCCTCTATGCCCGTATCTGAATCAGCCGACCAATCAAATCGTCCGGGCGGGCTTTATGCAATGATGGACAGATGAGCAAATGTGCCTATTCATTCACGTGACCTGAGCGTGCTTCGGTTCATTTTGTTTACAGCAAAAAGCTTTCACGGTAGCTTTCACAGGATTCACGGTAGGCTATTTTGTTGTACTGATTTGTTAGGTCTATCCAATTGTGTGCAGAAATATTTTTCCTCCTGTATTGGTTGAAATTAAACATATTCTGAATAGAAGTAAGTTCTGGCTACGTCAGGCTACAAAAAATAATAATAATAATAATAATAATAATAATAATAATAATAATAATAATAACAATAATAACACAATAATATGGACATGGATATAACTACACATTTGCCTCAATCAAGGATGAACTGATGATCAATTCCTCATGAGTAAATGGTGAATTCATTTTGATAAATGGGGGTTAGACTACACTAATATGCTCATGTTGTATAACACTGACATCTGTATAAAAAAACCCAATCCTTTAACAATAAAAAAAAACACATAACACTATGCCAATATTGGTGACAATTTATAACTAGATGTACTGCAGAGCGGTACAAAATATGACCGCCGCCCAGTCCAGCACATGTCTCACTGACTGACTGACTGACAACTGTCTCACTGAATTGCATTATACACACTCAGTTCTCACTGGTATCTGCTAGACAACAAGTACCAAAACATGATTAGTTCATAGATTTCACATGTAAAATAAATTTTATACAACCCCACCCCCATCTTGCCTGTTCATAATTCTGAGAAATTCTTGAATTGTGTGCATGTACAGTACATGTTTATGTTTATGTGTGTGTGGGTGGGTGGGTGTGTGTGTGTGCGTGCATGTGCTTGTGTGTTTGCCTGTTTATGTGCCTGTGTGTGTGCATGTGCATGCATGCGTATATATGTCTACTGTGTGAGTATGTGTCATACATAGGATTACTGTGAATGTATGTGTGTGCGTGTGTATCTGTTTATGCACATGTGTGCATATGGAATGGGTTTACATGACCCCTGGAGGCAAACATACGCAAAACATTGGTCATCCTAGGCCCTACAGTTCTCAAGATATTCACAGAAAACTGTGTCTGCCCTACCCTCCTTTTGGGGGGTCCAGTCCAGCGGGGGCTACAGATCAAAACGAAAAACGATAGTTCCATGCTATCCATATGGGGTTACATGCCCACCAAGTTTCGTGTACGTGTACAAAGTCAAAGTCAAAGTCAGCTTTATTGTCAATTTCTTCACATGTTCCAGACATACAAAGAGATCGAAATTACGTTTCTCACTATCCCACGGTGAAGACAAGACATATTTTACCAATTTAAGTCCACAGATAAGTAAATAAGTAAATAAGAGGGCACATATAATAATGAAAAAAAATAAGAGCAGCAAAATTTGGTTGAAATTGTGCATAGACAGTCAATAAAATACTAGTGCAAAGTCAGGCCAATAAAAGGCCTGGGTAGTTCTGTTTGACCTAAGTAAGAAAGAAAGTGTCATAGTGGTGCAAGTTATGTAAGAGCAGCAGAAGTATTGTGTTTTCAGGACAACAACAACAAGTTGTAAAGTGTACAAGTGTGCAAGTGTGCAAGTGGAGTAGTGCAGGCATCCATTGTGGGTCCAATGTCCAGGATGTTATGTAGCTGAGGGTGGAGGGGGGAGGAGGAGGAGAGTTCAGCATCCTTACAGCTTGGTGTATGAAGCTGTTGGTGAGTCTGGTAGTGCTTGGGCCGCAGGCTTCTGTACCTCTTCCCAGAGGGCAGTAGATCAAACAGATTGTGAGCGGGGGGTGACTTGCATCACTCACAATTTTGGTAAGCCTTATGGGTGAGGTGGGTGGTGTAAATGTCCTTCAGGGAGGGAGTGAAGCACCAATAATCCTTCCAGCTGTGTTCACTATGCTGCAGGGCTTTCCTGTTGTATTCAGTGCAGCTTCCTCCCCACACAGCGATACAGCTGGAGAGGATGCTCTCAATGGTGCCTCGGTAGAATGTGGTCATGATGGCTGGTGGAGCACTTGCTCGCCTGAGTTTTCAAGAGGAAGTACAGGCGGCGGCTGAGCTCTCTTAAGCCAGTGATGCAGTGTTGGTGGTCCAGGGAGGTCTTCACTGATGTGCACCCCAGGAATTTGGTGCTGCTCGCTCTCTCCACCACAGCACCGTCGATGGTCAGTGGCAGGTGTTGGGTGTGACCTCTCCGAAGTCAACAACAATCTCTTTGGTCTTGCTGACGTTCAGCAGGAGGTTGTTGTCCCTGCACCACGTGGTCAGATGGTCGACCTCCAACCTGTATTGAGTCTCGTCGCCCTTGGTGATGAGACCCACCAGAGTTGTGTCGTCAGCAAATTTCACTATGTGATTGTTGCTGTAGGTTGCAGTGCAGTCATGCGTCAGCAGGGTGAAGAGCAGCGGAATGAGCACGCAGCCTTGGGGGGGCCCCTGTGCTCAGTGTGATGCTGCTTGAGGTATTGTTGCCAACACGTACTACTTGGGGCCTCTGACAGAGGAAGTCCAGTAGCCAGTTGCAGAGGTAGGTACTGAGTCCCAGTTTGTCATGTTTGCAGATGAGTTGTTGTGGTATTATGGTGTTGAATGCAGAACTGAAGTCTATAAACAGCAATCTCACATATGAGTCTCTTTTTTTCCAGGTGGGTGAGGGCTGGGTGGAGGGCAGAGCAGATTGCATCCTCTGTAGACCGCTTGGCTCGGTATGCAAACTGGAAGGGGTCCAGGGTGGGGGGGGAATGGATTTGATATGTGACATGACAAGCCGCTCAAAGCACTTCATGATGATGGGTGTCAGTGCCACAGGGCGGTAGTCATTGAAGCAGGATGGAGCAGTTTTCTTTGGCACAGGTATGATGGTGGCAGCTTTGAAACATGATGGGGCGATGGCTTGCTTCAGGGGAAGTGTTAAAGATGTCTGTGAAGACATCCTTAAGCTCCCCTGCGCAGTCCTTCAGCATCGACCTGGGATGTTGTCTGGACCTGTTGCCTTCTGGTGTTGATAGCAGCAAGTGTCCCTCTTCACGCTGTCGGCAGAGAGGCACAGGGGCTGCTCATGTAGAGGGGGATGGGTCTTCTGTGGGCAGGTGCTGTTTTGTGCTTCAAAGCGAGCAAAGAAGCGGTTCAGGTTGTTGAGCAGAGGGATGTTGCTCTCACAACAGTACCCCAGTCTTACAGTGTCCCGGGAATCCTTGACGGAAATTTGGACATGCGGAAAAAAAAAAAATCTGACTAAACCTATATGACCGCCGCTTCGCTGCGCGGCGGTCATAATAACTACACACAATGCATAATTTATTAAGCATTAGTGAACAATTATTAAATGGTTTGTTCATAATGAATATGAATAAACCATTTAATCTATCTAAAATATGTTTATAAATTGTGTTTTAATACTTAATACATTGTGCAATAATAATTTGTTCAGTAATATTACCCATTATTTAACAGTTGTTAAGGAATTGTCTATGGTTTATAACATCAGTTAGAATAAGTTTGTTAATGATTCAGAAACTATTTACACCTACAGGTAGACATGCCTTTATGAAAATAATGATTAAACACATGTACTAATGATTAGTTTGGGTCTGGATAAATGTTTTATAAACCGCTTCCTGACACTATAATTCATGATTAACTCAGGAAATCCAAATGGTTAGTAAAGGATATTTTGTGAGCTCATCTAAAGTGAGGACTTTCTATGCCTTGCAACACATTTACAAATGAGTTGTAAAGGTTCCATTTACATTCATTAATTTAGCAGACAATTTTATCCATAGCGACTTACACAAGTCAATTAAATTAAAGGCCAATAGCACAACAGTGGAAGCCAGAATTGAACCCCCAACTTTTCAGGCTACTGCATGCTAGCCCAGCTCCTTATATTGAAGTCAGAAAGTACTGTCGGTATGGGAAAAGAAATCCAGGCAGCTACAGTACTACACTGTAGGGGCATGAATTTGTGTGCACAATCACATATAACCATCTACCCTTCAGGCTGTGCTATGGACCATTAAATCTTAATGTGTCAAATTTCAGCAATTTTGACTTTGGTGCAAGTGGGGTAAAGTTCAAGAGAGTCACCTTGGCTCACCTTTCACCTATCTTTCTACCTTTCCTGTTTTTCATATTGTACTTTTTTTTTTTTAAAAGAGCTATCAACTAAATACTGTAAGTGTTACATACCTTGTGTTTGCTGAAACTGAGACTGGGAACTTCTGCTGCTGGTAGTTTAAGTTTAAATGTGTATTTGTGTTTTTGTTTGTATTTGTTTATCTGAAGTAGGAGGAGCTGAGAACACCGATGCAAACACTGTACTTCTCCATCTTTGTTTTACCCACACAATTACTTCCCTATTTTTCTAAATGTGTATTAGTGTTTTTGTTTGCACTTGTTTATCTGTACAATTTTTAAAAAGAGCTATTAAAGGTGAGGTCAGGGACTTTGAGGAAGTCACATTTGTTTGTGTTTATGTTTCAATTTATTTTATATATAAATTTGTGCAATACCAACCAAACAGATATTATATATATACAAAACACGCCAGAGAGGTAGCTCACCTCTACCTTCAGTATTCCCTAAGAAAGGTTTCATTCTTGTTTGGGAGACAGGCTGTCCCCACTTTGTTTGTTTCTAGTTTCCGGAGCCTGGGCGCAGTGTGACAAAAAATGTTATGGCCTTGAAATTGTGTAAAATCCCTGACTACTTATTTAACTGAATAAGTGTTACATACCTTGTGTTTTTACTGAGAAAGAGAAAAGGAACGTCTGCTACTGAAAAGTTTAAATGTGTAAGAGTGTTTTTGTTTGTATTTGTTTATCTGAAGTAGGAGGAGCTGAGAACACGGATGCAGACACTATACTTCTCCAACTTTGTTTTAACCACACAATGAACTTCCCTATTTTTCTAAATGTCTAAAAGTGTTCAGCCGTTAACTAAATAAGTGTTAAATACCTTTTGCTGAGACAGAGAACAGGAACTTATATGCTACTGGTAAAAGTCTGTGTGTATTATTATTTTTGTTTGTATTTGTTTCTGAATCTGAAGGAGCTGAGATCACGGATGCAGACACTGTACTTCTCCATCTTTGTTTTATATACTTCTCTATTTTTTATATCTGTGATTGGCCTGCAGGGATGTTACAGAGGGGTGATCACACAAATGTGTTAACCTTAACTATGACCACAAATATTAAACAAAGTAAACATACAGCACAGAAACCTAAAAGACGTGTGAAACAATCTGTAGGCCCAATATATAGCCAGGTCGGATAACCCGTGGGACAGTGGAAATGACCAACTTCCTCAGACAAAAAAAATCAAACAGATTTTTGCTGATTCATTCCACTTTGTACACCCCCTGCTGATGAACCCTGAAACAACATGTTATCAGAAGCATCACTCCATCTCCTGCTTTCAGTTATTTTGTGTCTTTCTAAACAGTATGACTCAATTCATAGTTTAACATTGCATTAATGTAATCTTCCAGATCATGAGCTAAACTGAACTATTTACCTTTCATAAAGTAACCTTAGAGTTATTGAGCTTGTGAAGACATTTGTATGCATGTCTCAAAAGAGGATACATGAGAATATCAATGTATGTGTGACACAAAAACACAACATACAATAAGAACATCAAGAGGCCACAGCTATGGCTGATTTGTCTCCCTCAGATCCTCCAGGTCAGTTTGCCCTCAGACAACTCTCTGGTCTGTTATGTTCTCGTAGTCTGAAGCCTCAGAGCGGACCTGACCTGCAGTCTGTGTGATGCCATAAGCAGAGGTCTTTACAATCTGAAATACACACACACACACACACACACACACACACACACACACACACACATTATGCATGTTTCTAATGAACAGTGAATGTAAAAAGTCAACAATGAAGCAGAGTCAGAGATACACAGGACCCTGATTTGAATGATGGGCAAAGTGCTGAGTCTTTAGTCTAACTAAGTTAAATGAATAATTAGGCTAAATCAGTATCCTAATTGAACATGTTGGGCAAGACCTTAGGCTAAATCAATATCCTAATTTAACACCATGGGCAAGACCTTAACAGCAAACACTGATGAGTCAGCTCAATGCACCCACTACAATAGCTCCAGTTCATGCACCAGAACATGTTGATAGAATTTGCACGTTGCCCGCTATTTAAATTAGGACCCAGAGTAATTGGATGAAAGAGTGTGTGGGAATAGTAGTGTGTCTTACATCCAGAGTGGCATAATCAGGGGATCTGGTGGTGAGGTCAAGACCTGCGTATGTGTCATCAGCAGGACCAGGCTGGACAGCCTGCTAAAAATGAAATAGTTTAATAAAGGGGAAATAAACACGTTATGACAAAGACCTAATTTTGATGGACACTTGTTTTAGATTGTAGAGGAAGAGAGGAAATAAAAAGACTTGTAGACTGGTGTTATTTGACCTTGGCAGTGTAAATGATGTAATGTGAGATATATTTGAGAAAGATGAACGTACAGTCAGAGTTTCATTCACAGGTATGTGGGCTTCAATAAACCATTACAAACCATAACAGTCAGTATTATTTGGCACAGTATTGGCAGAGAATTTATTTTTTTCTTCTTGGAATAAATTTGCTTCCCTCCATTGTTAAATTTTATCTCATTGTTGTCATTGTGAAACTATGCAAAAGTTAACTATGTATATAATGTACAAATATGTCCATAGTCTAAAAACACCTTGTCGGTTTACATGATATCCTGTTACATCCTGTACCATAAATGATGTATCACCATTGATTTGGAGATAGAAAGGACACAAGAAATACATTTTCTCTACCTGTGAACCAGTGGTGGTTCCTCTGACAGCATTACTGTAGTGCTGGAGCTTCTTACTTCTCTGTCTTGAGTCCTGCAGACAGATAGAGATTTAGAAGGTTAAACTGCAATCCCACCCTCTACACTCTCAATAAGAAACTGCAGTTGAACGGGACACATATTCTACGGTTTTATTTAATATTGTTAAATGCCTGGCACAGAGAAAGGGAAAGCCACACACAGGTGGCAATAAGATATATTAAAGGTGAAGTAAAGTCAGTATTACTGTTTGATTGGGAGAATAAGAGTGTAAGCAGGGGCGGACCTGCCATAAGAGACGAGACGAAACGGAGTTGATGGTGGCCGCCTGTTGAATGAAATGTAGATTTAGGCATAGCCTACTACTTTCTAATAGCCTACCAATGTAGATTTAGGCATAGCCTACTACTTTCTCATAGCCTACCAATGTAGATTTAGGCATAGCCTACTACTTTCTCATAGCCTACCAATGTAGATTTAGGCATAGCCTACTACTTTCTCATAGCCTACCAATGTAGATTTAGGCATAGCCTACTACTTTCTCATAGCCTACTACTTTCTCATAGCCTACCAATGTAGATTTAGGCATAGCCTACTACTTTCTCATAGCCTACCACAACTTACAGATCTCAACTCACACAGTTGGGCATAGCCTACTACTTTCTCATAGCCTACTCCATAGCCTACCAATGTGGCCTGGGCATGAAATAGAACTAGATGTACCGCATAGCGGTACAAAATATGAAATTCACGCAAATACATTTTGTTTAGATACATCAACTGCCAGGTGTAGTTGCAATTATTATAGGCTACTACGACAGTCGTTGTTAAACGGCCAACCCAAAGACTATTAGGCTACATGGAACTTGTTAAGTAGGCTACGGGTAGGTTGTAGGCTACATTTAATTGATAGGCTAGGCTGGTAGCCTATGTGTTATTTATCCTTCCAACAATTAATTTAAAATAACTTAACACACGAAACGTAACACACTAAATTCCACTTAGCGGTCAGAAGGAGCAAGGAGGGCAGGTTTAAGAGTGTGTCCATGAGAGGACCAGGCGGGGGTGACACATGCTACGTCACCGATTTTGATGAAACTTGGACAGTTTGAAGGGTCCACCTAAAAACTCAACAAGCCAAAATAGTACAAAATTTGAAACAACCCAGGGGGAGTTAGGCCCCCGTCCTTGTTTTAGGCCAAAAACTCAACAAAAAAAAAGGCCCAAAATTGCATAAAATGTTGACATCCCTCCTGCTGTCAGATTTAAACACAGCAAAGTAACAATCCATGCCATCAAAGGTCCATCCAAGGTTAGTTTAAAACTGGAGTTAAAAGGCATAGGCTAAGGTGTGACTGGTGTCAGTCCAGGACAGTAAGCAATCAGGGTAATGCGTCATAGCAAAATTCACCTCACCTGTAGACAGATGCAACACACAGGCAGGAAGAGGAGGCAGGCAGGGCAGGGCCATGACAATATCAGAACAGAACAACTCACCCTCTCTTAAGGGCAACTCCTATCAGAGCTCCAGCTACTAGCCCAGTCAATGTGCCCAAAATAAAGCCTACAACTGCAGGAGTCCAGAAGGAGTCTTTTTGCTATAGTCAAGTCATATTTATTTATATAGCACACTAGAGAGAGAGAGAGAGAGAGAGAGAGAGAGAGAGAGAGAGAGAGAGAGAGAGAGAGAGATACAACAATGCAGACAGACCGAAAGAAAGAGAGGCAAAAAGAGAGATACAGAGAGAGAGAGAGAGAGAGAGAGAGAGAGAGAGAGAGAGAGATAGAATGAAAGAACGAAAGAGAGAACAAAAGAAAGACGGAAAAGACTTAAGAAAGAGGGGCAGAAGGACTGCAAGAGGACTGATTGGGAGAGACACAAACAAAGTAAGACAGAAAGAGACAGGCAGATGCACCGATATTGGCGCTGTTTTACGCTGTGTTCACCATTGCCACTCCGCAGAAACCACACGCTGTACCTTTTCTTTTTACATTCGATTTAGCAAACCTGAAGCTCATCTCGCAGTTGGCGAAAAACATAATTTACGGTGTCCACAACAAAATGGTAGCATTCAATCACCAGCGCAGTTGAAAGGCATCAACTGTGGAGGACATTAAAAGGAATCAAATTGTTAGCGAACAGGATATACAATACATGCTAATAAGATGGCATCACGCAGAGCGATAATGCAGTTGCCATGATGCAGCGCTCCTGTGGCAGTCAAAATGTGCTCATGTTCACTCACGTGCAGTCTGTTCATACCATATTGCACCATGTTTTAAGACATCTGAAACAAGCGCAAATGACTGGCCCAGAGAGAGATGCTGTTTTAATTGTGCTTTGGCAACACTGTACCTACAGTCATGCTAGTAAAGCAACCATGAATTGAAAGTTGAATTGAGAGAGAGAGAGAGAGAGAGAGAGAGAGAGAAAGAAAGAGAGAGAGAGAGAGAGAGAGAGAGAGAGAGAGAGAGAGAGAGAGAGAGAGAGTGTGTGTGTGAAACAGGACAGAGAGAGAAAGACAGGACTTAGGGAAGATAAAAAATGAGGGAGGAGGTGGTAGAAATTAGAGGCGAGAGAGAAGAGGAAGAAGAGCCAGATGGGTCAAGGCTATGCAAGGAAAAGAGGACCTAGTTTACAGGAGGAAGAGTGTGGGAGGGGGGAGACGGAGGAACAATCATTAATGTAAGTAAAAAAATAGCCCCAGAGTGGCAAAAGTGAGCAAGGACAAGAGAAACCAAGAGAAAGACTGACAGAGAAAGAGAGAGCACAGAAAACTGGCAGGGGAGAGAGAGAGAGAGAACATATAGAACAGGTATAACATTAAGAACGGAGAGAGAGAACATATAGAACAGGTATAGCATTAAGAACGGAGAGAGAGAGAGAACATATAGAACAGGTATAGCATTAAGAACGAGAGAGAGAGAGAGAACATATAGAACAGGTATAACATTAAGAACGGAGAGAGAGAGAGAGAACATATAGAACAGGTATAACATTAAGAACGGAGAGAGAGAGAACATATAGAACAGGTATAACATTAAGAACGGAGAGAGAGAGAGAGAGAGAGAGAGAGAGACATATAGAACAGGTATAGCATTAAGAATGGAGAGAGAGAGAGAACATATAGAACAGGTATAACATTAAGAACGGAGAGAGAGAGAGAGAACATATAGAACATGTATAACATTAAGAACGGAGAGAGAGAGAGAACATATAGAACAGGTATAACATTAAGAACGGAGAGAGAGAGAGAGAACATATAGAACAGGTATAACATTAAGAACGGAGAGAGAGAGAGAACATATAGAACAGGTATAACATTAAGAACGGAGAGAGAGAACATATAGAACAGGTATAACATTAAGAACGAGAGAGAGAGAGAACATATAGAACAGGTATATATAAGAAACGGAGAGAGAGAGAACATATAGAACAGGTATAAGAACATATAGAACAGGTATAGATTAGAACGGAGAGAGAGAGAACATATAGAACAGGTATAACATTAAGAACGGAGAGAGAGAGAGAACATATAGAACAGGTATAACATTAAGAACGGAGAGAGAGAGAACATATAGAACAGGTATAACATTAAGAACGGAGAGAGAGAGAACATATAGAACAGGTATAGCATTAAGAACGGAGAGAGAGAGAGAGAACATATAGAACAGGTATAACATTAAGAAAAAGAGAGAGAGAGAACATATAGAACAGGTATAACATTAAGAACGGAGAGAGAGAGAGAGAACATATAGAACAGGTATAACATTAAGAACGGAGAGAGAGAGAGAACATATAGAACAGGTATAACATTAAGAACGGGAGAGAGAGAGAGAGAACATATAGAACAGGTATAACATTAGAGAGAGAGAGAGAACATATAGAACAGGTATAACATTAAGAACGGAGAGAGAGAGAGAACATATAGAACAGGTATAACATTAAGAACGGAGAGAGAGAGAGAACATATAGAACAGGTATAACATTAAGAACGGAGAGAGAGAGAGAACATATAGAACAGGTATAACATTAAGAACGGAGAGAGAGAGAGAACATATAGAACAGGTATAACATTAAGAACGGAGAGAGAGAGAGAGAGAGAGAACATATAGAACAGGTATAACATTAAGAACGAGAGAGAGAGAGAGAACATATAGAACAGGTATAACATTAAGAACGAGAGAGAGAGAACATATAGAACAGGTATAACATTAAGAACGGGAGAGAGAGAGAGAACATATAGAACAGGTATAACATTAAGAACGGAGAGAGAGAGAACATATATAGAACAGGTATAACATTAAGAACGGGAGAGAGAACATATAGAACAGATTATAACATTAAGAACAGGAGAGAGAGAGAGAGAGAGAACATATAGAATAACAGGTATAGCATTAAGAACGGAGAGAGAGAGAGAACATATAGAACAGGTATAACATGGCAACGAGAGAGAGAGAGAGAACATATAGAACAGGTATAACATTAAGAACGGAGAGAGAGAGACAGGTATAATATTAAGAACGGAGAGAGAGAACATAGAACAGGTATAACATTAAGAACTGAGAGAGAGAGAGAATATATAGAACAGGTATAACATTAAAACGGAGAGAGAGAACATAGAACAGGTATAACATTAAGAACTGAGAGAGAGAGAGAATATATAGAACAGGTATAGCATTAAGAATGGAGAGAGAGAGAGAATATAGAACAGGTATAGCATTAAGAATGGAGAGAGAGAGAGAATATAGAACAGGTATAGCATTAAGAATGGAGAGAGAGAGAGAATATATAGAACAGGTATAACATTAAGAACTGAGAGAGAGAGAGAGGAGAGAGAGAGAACATATAGAACAAGGTATAACATTAAAACGGAGAGAGAGAACATAGAACAGGTATAACATTAAGAGCGGAGAGAGAACATATAGAACAGGTATAACATTAAGAGCGGAGAGAGAACATATAGAACAGGTATAGCATTAAGAACGGAGAGAGAGAACATATAAAAATGACATATCAAATAGCCATTGCAGAGCTTTAAAAGGAAAGTGATGCTATAATGTAAGAGTCCTTTTCACGATCAGACTCTTCTTCATTCACCGCTTAACAGATGAAAGTGGTGAAGTGACCCCTGAAGGACTTCTGAAGATCAAAAGGTTTGTGTACCAGGGGTGTGACAAAGGTTTTACGCTTAGAAATTCTAAATGTTCAATTAAAAGAAAGAACTAAAGTATTTAACGACTCCTTGGGATATTAGCACAAAAAAAAAGAGACACAATGCGGTATGCTTATGGTGGTTCGTTTTTTTATTGGTGGTCTCTATAAGTTTAGTAACCCCTAAGCCTCAAGGACTTCAGTGTCTTCTGAAGTGAGGTTGGCCAAGCACTTAGAACACAGGCTTTGACCTAAACAGGTGAGGTCACCAGTGAACCGATAACCAACAATCACCAATCAGGGCCTTCAATTATCATTAGCGATGGTGGCTAAGAGCAACGGGGGGTGACCTTTCCTTACGTCTAACTCAATCAGGACCGGCAAGTGACCAATGTCCTGAGCGCAGATAACCCACCGCCACAGCTTAACTTACACGCTTCGCTCCCATCAGCCCCTTCTCCGATACGACCACAGAGCCAGCATGACATCACTTCTGCGGTCCGAGTGGTGTATCCAGTGTGGCGCGTGTGGTCATCACGTCAACATTGAGCAGACCGCCGCATGACCAACAGCCAAAGCCATTGGCCCATCTCCCGAGAAGCTCCGTTAAGCACCGGAAAAAAGAGAAGCAGAACAGAACAGGACAGAAAGGGTATCGAGCTGGGTTTTGCGGGTTATTATGACATGGCTTATTAGTGTTCAAAAGGCCCGGCTTGGCGTCCATTAAGGTGCCGTTCGAAAGCGCCCGCGGTTCACCACCAAGCTGCCACACAGACACACACGCATGCATGCACGCACGCACGCACACGCTTTATAAAAACAGAGAGCAACGACAGTAAAGATGTCAATACCAAATGTATTAAACATTATGAAAAATACTGCAAAATGATAGACACCTTTGAATAATGTTAGAATTTCGAACAGCTCATTTGTTCAAAGCTAAACATTATGTTGTTGCAAATCAACGTATATATAAGCAAATATACTTTCATACATGCACAATTGACATTTCTATTGTTTTGTATGAAACAACTTCTGAAATGAAACAACTATGAAATTAACATCTCAAGTGGTATTTCTTCTCAACATCAAAGTCCAGTGCCAAAAGCATAACTATGCTGAGAAAAAATGTGAAATGAAAGTTAAAAAAAAACTGCTCTGGACCTGGCATAAGGATCCTGACCAGGAACGAGGTTGGTTGAGTTCTTCCAGAGCGACCTTATTTGGGTTAGCATCACAGTGAGAGTAAGTCCATCCACACCAGGGGTGAGGTTGCTGGTGAGGTTGGGCATCCTCCCTGTGCCCAGAAGAGCTGTTTCATCTCCAGTCTTCCTGTGTACCAGGTGTTAGTTGTGCACTGGTGGGTTAGCATCACTGCTGCAGGTCAGAGTCACTGAGTCGCCATGGCCCTCCTGAAGGTCCAGTGGAGAGGGGTGAGTGATGCTGAGGTCATCCTGGGGGAGTCTAGTTTACAAGGAATATTAATACATTTCAATGAGATTAGAATACATTAATATATTGAATACAATCTCCATCTGATCAATAAACTTGTATGAGACTGATTACAACATCATGTTATGTACTCCAAAATACATTTGATTTCATGCCTGGATTTTTTTAGAAGATTTTAACAGTGACAAAAGGGAAAATTTAGAGATGTTGGTCCCAGTGGTGCCTGATCAGCTGTAATTTGTTTTTAGATAAACATGAGTTATGCGCTCTGATTGTGTATTTAATTCCCGAAACAGTCTAGTAGCATCTCACAGTACTCACAGAACACATCCAGAAATGTTGTATTGGATTGGCTGGCTCCATGTTTGTTCTCTGCCTTACAGTAGTAAAGCCCACTGTGCTCAGTACTGACGTTAGTGATGCTGTACGTTTGTCTTTGTCTGATCCATGTGGATTCTGACTCATTCTTCCTTCTGTACCAGGTGTAGTTGTGCACTGGTGGGTTGGCATCACTGCTGCAGGTCAGAGTCACTGCACTGCCCTCTTCTATATCACCAGAGGGACTGACTGATACTGAGGTGTTCCTTGGCGCATCTGCAGATTTGAAATGGAAATAAATACACAGAGAGAACATTAATTTGTAGCCTACTTACCTGAAATGTTGTGGACACGAAGACCATTACAATGGTTAATATTACATGAAAACTGAATTTAAATCAGAAAACATAGACAGATAAGGTGTACATTTTGAGATTTGAGGCTGTGCAATTCAAGTTCAACACATCCAATGAAAAAATGTCGGAATGAGAAAGTGGAGGGCCCAGTAATGCCCTCCTCACTGCCAGTCACAGTAATGCCCTCCTCACTGCCAGTCACAGTAATGCCCTCCTCACTACCAGTCACAGTACAGTAATGCCCTCCTCACTGCCAGTCACAGTAATGCCCTCCTCACTGCCAGTCACAGTAATGCTCTCCTCACTGCCAGTCACAGTAATGCCCTCCTCACTGCCAGTCACAGTACAGTAATGCCCTCCTCACTGCCAGTCACAGTAATGCCCTCCTCACTACCAGTCAGAGTACAGTAATGCCCTCCTCACTGCCAGTCACAGTAATGCCCTCCTCACTGCCAGTCACATTAATGCCCTCCTCACTGCCAGTCACAGTAATGCCCTCCTCACTGCCATTGCCCTCTTCCTTAGGAATTCATCTGGGGATAAATCAGAATGTTAACATCACTCCAACCGGTCTACATTTATATTTCAATGTCCCAAAACCCCATTCATTCTCCAATAGAGATTTTTATTTTAGGTACCAGATTCGACCGAAATGTCAATCCGCCGCACACATAAAGCCTGGCCCTGCCCACCCACTATCTCCACTTTGCACTGCGGATGATGAAGAGCTTGGGCGTTGGGTTGTCCCAGGCACCTGTGGCTAACGCTGTCCACTCAGAGAGACGCTCCTGTGGCTAACACTGTCCACTCAGAGAGACGCTCCTGTGGCGAACACTGTCCACTCAGAGATACGCACCTGTGGCTAACACTGTCCACTCAGAGAGACGCAGCAGCAGCTAACACTGTCCACTCAGAGAGACACACATGTGGCGAACACTGTCCACTCAGAGAGACACACCTGTAGCTAACACTGTCCACTCAGAGAGATGCAGCAGCAGCTAACACTGTCCACTCAGAGAGATGCAGCAGCAGCTAACACTGTCTACTCAGAGAGATGGAGCAGCCCTCCGATCCCTGCTGCCCTGCAGAACAGCTCCCGCTTCTCCGTCAGCGCATCCCACTGAACTCGCCCACGTTGCCGCTCGACGACCAAGACTTCGTCCTCCCTCACCAACCCAGCTGCGCTCAGACCCCCACCCACCCACCGCCTCCTCCCATGGCAACCAGGCCCAGGACCGGGTTTCACCTGACTGCCAGTAGTGATGGGCAAATGAAGCTTTGGTGAACCACTGAACCACAGCAGTGTGAACCTAGCGACACTAGCTGAAAAGCAAAAAGATGGCTGCCACACATACATTTTTCAACATAAAAGTCCTTAGCAAACCAATATTTTTGGTTACATATACTGGTTTGGGTAAGGACTTTTATGTTGAAAAATCTACATGTGGCAGCCATATTGGATTTTTTCATTAGTGTTGCTAGCTTCACACTGCTGTGGTTTAGTGGTTCACCAAAGCTTCATTTGCCCATCACTAACTGCCAGAGGCTACTGCACTCTCCACCAAAATCCATGTTTGCTTGCTTGTTTTCACCCCATCACCACTTCACCTCAGTGAGTCCTCGCCGCTCATCCTTTGTGTGAGTATGGACCACAAGGGCGGCATTTTCACAAGCATGCTGCTGTCACGATCTGTCAGGAGTGTAATTACAAGCTGCAGGAGTTTTGGACTATAAAGCCTTAAACACATACATTGCTCAACTGATGGGTATGGATGCAGTTTTATATTTGATGGTAGATAAACTACATGTAAAAATTGATTATTCAATACTATTTACGTGGAGTAAAATCATTATTATATAATATGTAGTAGGCCTCTTCTATGTAAACAGCTTCTCACATGTGAAATGTGATTCCTTGTATTTCCTTGCTCTTTACTTTTCAAATTCCTTTCATTGCAACAACCAAATGCAGTACAGTCTGCCATCTTTTGCTCACAACCAGAGCTTGTTTAGTTCGTCTCGTAGACAGTACTGTAGGTCTCAGATGATGTATTTCCGCCAGGACAAAGTGTTGGCAGACGCATGCTGCGAAGCCAAAGGCGACATTGAGTTATTAGATTAGATTAGATTCCACTTTATTATCATTGTGCAGAGTACAAGTACAAAGACAACAAAATGCAGTTTGCGTCTAACCAGAAGTGCAAAAAAGCAGAAAAGTGCAAAGTGATATACAAAGTATAGATAGGTATAGATATATAGAAATATAGTGCAGTGTATACAGTAGTAGGCTATACAGTTGGTTTACAGAAGGTGGTTTAGAGTAATATAAATTAAATATAAATGTGTGTATTAGCAGTTACCTTATACGAGCAGAATAAATATGGCTATGTAATGTGAACAATGTATGAACAACAGATATGTGCAATGTAGTAGCAGTACCATTATAATACTAGTAAGAATAACATAGATACATGCAGTGTATTAACAGAATATATTATAAGAAAAATTGAACAAATATGGATATTCAGTATGAACCATATAAACAGATATGTACAGTATGTACAGCTATGTGCAGTGTGGTAACAGTACCATCGTAGTGCAGAAACAGTAGCATTATAAGAGTAGTGAGAGTGCGTGTATGTGCAGGGTGAATAGTATGAAGAGCAGTAGAATATGGCTATGGATAAGTATAAGTATAAGTCCTGCATCATCCCTCCCTTTATTTCCCTCCTCCCCTTATGTGTGTGTGTTTGTGTGTGTGTGTGTGTGTGTGTGTGTGTGTGTGTGTGTGTGTGTGTGTGTGTGTGTGTGTGTGTGTTTTGTTTTTTTCTTTGTGTGTGGTGTGTGTGTAAATACAGTACATTTGTAAATAAATAGAACACTATGGGTGGGATGGGATAGTGCAATTGTTTGGGGGGGTGGGGGTTGTTGTCCCTGTCAAGGTTGCCATGGTCGTTAGACACCTCAACAGGCACAGGCAAGGCGGCATCAGGCGGGGCGAGGGAGGCGGGGTTGGGGGCGGTTGGTTGGTTGTCACCGGAATGCAGAGCTAGAGTTCAATAGGGTGACAGCCGCAGGAAAGAAGCTTCCTCTGAAGCTGCTGGTTCGGTTGCGGAGAGGCCTGTAACGCCTCCCCGAGGGGAGTGGGTTGAACAGTCTATGGTTGAGGTGGGAACAGTCTTTGATGATGCTGCGTGCCTTACGCAAGCATCGCTTGCCCTGGATGGCCTCGATGGAGGGGAGTGAGGAACCGGTGATGCATTGGACAGTTTTCACCACCATCTGCAATGCTTTTTGGTTGTAGGCAGAGCAGTTGCAACACCAAGGCAAGGTACATTAGGCAAGGTGGCTTACTTTAAATGGAACCCATCCTGATTGGCCAAGTCCAGCTAGATTCAATCCTGATTGGCCAAGTCTGGCCCAGATTCGATGCTGATTGGCAAATGGGCAAGGCACAAAATAAATTGTGAAAAGGAATTTCGAGGGGGGAAATCTGAGTTTGCTGAGCTACATTTACTGTAACTAGCCCATCTTAAATATGTGTCTGATATCTTAAAGTAATTGGTGACCATCTTGGATTGTGAAAACCATGACAGCTTGTAGGCTATTCTCAAGTTACATATTTTAATTCTGTAAATTCATCATCGTGTGATTTGTGACAGAGATCATCCATATCATACAAAAAATGCAACTTAATTGCAATTACAACTTTCATGCTAATCATGAGTGGCATCTTGAATTTGTAAGCAAATGCAGTAGTGTATTTAATATGAATGAGCATATATGTTTTAACCTTTGTTGTGCCACACATCCACACAAACATGCATGTTTCCCCCCATATTCACACATACGCCTGTATCTCTGTGTCCTCTCATCTCCTGAGAATGGGAGACTCTGTCCCGACACGCAGTGCCCTCACCCCACACAACAAAATTCTTGTCATCTGACTGGCTGACGACCAAGAGAGAAAGAGAGAAAACAAGAAGGTGGGAATAGAAGAGGAGAGAGAGAGAGAGAGAGATTGTAAAAACCAAAGAGGGAAGGTAAAGACACTTGACTTGTTGAAGGTTCTGTTGTGCATTTCTACACGGGTAAGTGTTACATGCCTTTGTATGAGTGTGTGTGAGAGAGAGAGATAATGTATTGGTGTCTGTGTGATGTGAGTGATCGAGCCAGTGTGTGCTTGAGTGGGTGTATGTGTATGAGATTGTAGTCCAAGTGCACCACACACACACACACACACACACACACACACAAACACACACACACACACACATGCCTCTCCCATGGCAGAGAGTACAACAATAACTGCCTGACTCTGTGTATCTGTACCTGTCTGCACACGGTTATAATATTCAGGAGTGTTATGTCGTATGATTGCTGTTGTGATAATGCCGGTAGGTGCCGTTTGTGTGTGTGTGTCTGGATATGTGTGCGTACATGTGATTCAGCATCTAACCCGTTCATTTCTAATGCCATGAAGGCAGAGATATTTTTGTGGGTAAAGTTCAAGTGTAACGTTCCTGCAAACACCTCTTTAAACCTCACTAACCAAGGAGCGAAAAATAACTATTTGTGATGATATGCAGACTGTACTGTACATTGGTGAGTACAACAATATTGAGTAACACACCAAATGACACCATATAGCCATGATCACATTTTTCTCTTTTTGCTCAAGTTGTCATCTTGAGACTTCTTTACAATATGATCCACAACCCCTGAGGTTGCACTGGTGGGTCGCTGTACACTGAAGAGGCTGGGGTGTATCAAGCCGCCACAAGTTCCACGAGCCAAAAAAAAACATGCTACAGGCAGGTACACAAGGTGAGACTGAAGTTCCTGTGCGGTGGGAGGAGTTTAAGAGGCTCTTAAACTTGGCTGTAGGCTCGGGGCAAGACATTGTGTAATAAGTGGAATTCTGTAGACAGCAGTGACGGCTCCCACACATAGCTGCGTTCCGTCAACGCATTCCGGTGGGTGTTCCCGACGATCTACCATCTACCAATCCGTAGATTGGCTTGATTGGCCGGTGCCGTCTGTCGGTGCAGCAACAGCTGAACTCCTCAACGCGAGCAGCGGGAGAAACGCGACGCGACGGACCCACAATTCAGTTCGGCAACGGATCACGTGAGCCCATTTAAAGTGAATGGAATGCGTCTCCAGCAACGCGATGCACGCAGCTGTGTGTGGGAGCCGTGATTCTCAGAGGGAGCACGCAGAGGAAGGGGGGGGGTGATACAGGAAACGTGTGAGGACTCGTCAAGTGTTGGGCACAGGGAGATACTTCAGAACAGTGTTAGAGCTTAGATTGGACCTAAAAAATCCAGCCCGACCCTACCCGAGCCTGTACTCAATTTGAGGACCATAAAAAAATAATTCATGAAGTTGCATAAATGCTTTAATTCGTTCTTAATCAGAAGACATTGGCTGTGAGTTGTCAGTCTCCTTTGGCACGTTGCACGGCACGTTTGCTCTGGAGTAGAGAGATTAACGTACCGAAGATCACAGAACCCACTCGAAGGCAGATGACAAAAGTGTGTAGGGCAAAACGTCTTCATTTTAAACTTCATCATGCCTGTGACAGTGTAACAGGTGTGATTATTAGAAATTCCGGAGGAAAAATCACAAAATATCGGGTCTACCCCAACCAGAAAGCCCTGGATGACACGGGGGGTCCAGCAGCTGCTAAAGGAGAGGAACACCGCCTGGAGGTCCGGCAACAAAGACCTCTCAGCACAGCCCGAGCCAACCTGAAGAGGGGCATCAGAGAGGCCAAGGCAGACTACACGAGGAGGATAGAGGACCACCTAAGCAGTAACAACAGCAGGCTGGTGTGGCAGGGAGTTCAGCATCTGACCAACTACAGGACCAACCTCGGAGCTGCTGAAGGTGACCCCGCACAGGCAGAGGAGCTGAACATCTTCTTTGCCCGCTTCGAGGTCACAGCACCGGAGACGGCACCACTACACCACAGCCACAGCAGCGCAAACCTCACAATTGAAGAGCGCGAGGCGCATGCTGCAGGCCGTCAAGCCGAGGAAGGCGGCTGGTCCTGATGGCGTCCCGGGACGCGTGCTGAAGGACTGTGGAGATCAGCTGGCTGGAATCTTCACAAAGATCTTCAACCAGTCCCTGGCACAGTCCACAATCCTCAACTATAGTCCCCCTGCCCAAGAAACCTCACATCTCTAGCCTCAACGATTACAGACCAGTGGCACTCACCCCAGTGGTGATGAAGTGCTTTGAGAAACTGGTCCGTAGTCACACACAGCCCCGCCCCGCAGCCATGACGATCACCAGTTTGCCTACAGAGCGAAGCGATCCACACCATAGCCATAGCACTCCATACTGCACTATCTGTAATCACACCTGGAGCAGCAGGGGGGCTATGTGCGGATGCTCTTTGTGGATTAAAGCTCTGCATTCAACACCATCCTCCCTCACAAGCTAGTGGTCAAACTGGGGGACCTGTTCCACACACCACCTGCATGTGGATCAATTGCTTCCTCTCTGACCGCAGACAGAGGGTCAGAATGGGCCACTATGGAGTTACATTTGTGCCTCTTTTATGAGTGAGCAGTAGAACAATTTGAGCGCAGAAAAATGTTTTGAGCAAGAACATAAATTATATTTTGAAGAAAAATCACAAAATCACAAAAAAGCAAGTAGTTGAGCAAACAGGAATCTATTCTGTGCTCCACAGATGTCTGCATGTTTGCTAAGATCAATATGTATGTGCAACAACAGCCCCCTTTCATTCAGTTTCACGCTAGGCGCTCACATAAACTATTCCTCCGCTCGCTCTGGAGATCTCTCTCACCCCCGCTCAACTTCACCTGTCCGCTCGCTCTCAAACTGTAGAAAGCGTTACATTTGTGCCACAATTGTCAACCAATCAGAAAATTCAGGGGATATAAGTCCAATTCTCATTGGCTGCTGAAGTCCAGGGCGGGGACAATGAGCTAGCTGAAAAGCATACACTGTAAAGACCAGGAACAAGTGGATATATGCCAACCCTGTCTGTCCCACTATATAACTTAATTAAACTGAACTAAAATGGATCTTTGATAGTATCAACTAATCATCCATGCATAGCCTCAGGTAGATTCAGGTGCTGGTAGGTAGCAGGAACATCAGATACAGTATAAGCTAGCAAATAAGTAAATCTCTGCACACTGTTGACTTACTGGTGTTCATTTTCCTCTGCACTTCCTCGTCATTCCAGTGCTTCCCCTGCATCCGTCAACATGTCTGTTATCGATGGAGTAGAAATGGACCCACAGATCTGATTGGTCTTCACAGCTGTGAAAAAAGTAAGCACTTCATGATGAACCTTTCATCACAGACATGTTTCTCCTCTTAGAGTGAGCCACTCACATGCCTTTATGCTTTCTGTCTTTCATTATCTCTCTCTCTCTCTCTCTCTCTCTCTCTCTCTCTCTCTCCATGGATTGATTGATTGATTGATTAGGATGGATTTCCCTCAAGATGGTGAGGATGCTGTTGGTGGAAATCAGACAGGCAGAGCAGCATGTGCTGTGTCCAGCCACGTGTCCCTCAAGAATGAGGAACCCGTCACTCATGGACATCAGAGGGTCAGCAAAGGACAAGTGCTATGTAGTGCAGGGTGAGTTTAACACACACACACACACACACACACACACACACACAAGGTTCAGCAAAGACCACATAAACACACACTGAATAGTTACAGACAAAACTAGATGTACCGCATAGCGGTACAAAATATGACCGCCGCTCAGTCCTGTACATCCGTTCCGCGAAAATAAATCACACTTCAATTTGTCTCCATATTTTACTCCATCCCCCACTCTTGAAACTTTTGTGTATGCTTGTTTGGCATGCCTGAGTGTGTGAGTGCGGCTGCACAGAAAGTAGCCTACTGGTGCTGAAAAGGTGAATAGATTGTAGAATAGCCAAAGAAGATGTAGCATTGTTATAAAACCTTTAAAATCTCTAAACAATCACAAGTAGGGCAGTTCATCACAGTTCATCCATTGCAACTGGATTGATGAAAGGTCACTTACACCTGTAGGCTACATTGTATTTGGGAAAAGCAAAAGGTATCAGCATAATGTTATTTATTTTTATTTTTTTTATGTATTTATAAACAAAAACATCTCTGTCAGTTCCATGTCGTTTTCAACAGCTATCAAAAACAAAGGATTTTTTGTGAATGTTTCTTCTTCTACATAAGATTTTAGTCATCTTTAGTTCATGTAATACTTTATTGTCAATGCACAAATTAAGTAACAGTAGTCTGAAACGTTATTGTTAATGCACAAATTAAGTAACAGTAGTCTGAAACGAAATGCTGTTTTACATCTAACCAGTGGTGCAAATAACTGACATGTCCAAATGGGCCTTGATGAAATGCGTCGCTAGACTGTTCATACACATTTTAACGGGCCAAAGTTGAAGAGCTTTAGTCCGTGCAAATATAGGCTGATTCATGTTCCCTTGCATTGTGTAACTGAGGTCCATGGCTAGTCTGGCTTTCATCAGACCAAGCTCAATCTTTTAAGAAATCAAAAAATAAATAGCGGGCAGATCAGGCTGGGTTCACCCAGCCTAGTCCATAGGCACCCGATATTGTTTAATTTTCGATTGAGATATACACGCTCTGGCTATTCTAAATGCAAAATGCATCAGGGAGTTATGACAAAACGGTAACTAACAAACTAGATCCTAATAGAAAGCTGTTAGCTTCCCTAAGCTACAGGTAGGATTAGGCTATAAGGTAGGCCTATTTACAACATAAATTGTCAATAGGCTATGCTGGCGACACAAATAAAATCTCATTTGGAAACCAATGGCTTACGCCTTGCAGTATCAAGCGGACTTAAACTGCCATATCGTGGCGAAAAGTTGTAATAACATTCACGCAGCTCCATGAGTCAAGGAAAGCGCGAATGAAGTAGACCTAACCACTTCTAAATGGGACCCACTACACAGTAGCTTAAGGTGTGTTGCTAAAGCAGCCATAATGAAATGAAGGTGTCATTGTTTGGATACTTCACACACACGTGCTTTTTTTAATTTCACAGACTACAACTACCAAGCTGGAATCAAAGCACATCGATTCCCCCTCTTACGCACTTAAAAACAAAATAAACAGGCGTCTCAGTCTCAGGCATGTATAGGCAAAACTGTATCAGACCAGTGTAACGTTGGTAAATCTTCCATTGCACAGAATGATTTTGTAGCGCGTGCAATAAATGACAGTCAAAGATACAAACAGTGCTGCTATCAATTTGCTTGGTATAACGCATTTATAGTTTTCTACAAATGCAATCAATCAAATGGGCCTCCATCACTCAACCAACGCTTAACGGTAACATTACCTAGGTCCTTATTGATATTACAAGATTAGCATTACCTGCAGTAAAACCAAGCATGTCCGATAAACATCCTCAGATTTATTTCGGCTTCAAGAAGAAATGGGAATTACACTTCATGTGAACATCGTCCTATCCTTATTAGATGTTAAGCTCTGCGGTAAATTACAGTCCTTGTAGGAAGCGTCCATTGTTTTTCCAACCCACTTTTAACTTCCAACAAAATTATGTCTCACTGCAACGTCGTCATCTAGTGGACAAGCGACTACTTATCGCCAATACTGAAAATGCAGCCATGATGATGATGATGAATATTTATTTTGGCTTTCTTTTAATCCTACTGAATTTGTAATTATGTATCGGCCGTTCTAATACCGATAGTATGTGGGTGCCTGTGTGTGTGCATGTGTATATGTGTGCACCGCCATCTACAGGCCAATGAGTGTACAGTCACTAAATGTACACATAACCTAATTTTTTTAGACCCCCCCATGGATGAAATTCTACGAAACTGGGCATACCCCCAGAGAATGCCAGGTCAAGTAATTCAGGTAGTTATTTAGGAAAAGGGGGGTTGGGGGGGTTGTGGTGTTGGTCCCCGGGGACGAAATGAAATTTTTCCGTAAAAGTCTAGTGGGGCTACATACCCACCAAATTTCCTGTACCCCGGTGGTTCGGTGTCCCGGGTATCAATGACCAAAAATTCAGAAAGTAGATGACGGGAAAAAATCTTGAATTGTGTGCATGTGTGCGTGTACAAGTTCATGTTTATGTGTGTGGGTGTGTGTGTGTGTGTGTGTGTGTATGTGCGTGCTTGTGTGTTTGCCTGTGTATCTGTGCATGTGCATGCATGCGTACATTTGTCTACTGTGTGAGTATGTGTCATACGTATGATTACTGTAAATGTATGTGTGTGCGTGTGTATCTGTTTATGCACATGTGTGCACATGGAATGGGTTAACATGACCCCTGGAGGCAAACATCTGGAAAAAATTGGTCATCCTAGGCCCTACAGTTCTCAAGATATTCACAGAGAACTGTGTCTGCCCTACCCTCCTTTCGGGGGGTCCAGTCCAGCGGGGGGGGGGCTACAGATCAAAACGAAAAAATGGCGGTTCCATGCTATCCATGTGGGGGTACATGCCCACCAAGTTTTGTGTACCCGGTCTTTCAGTGCCCCGGGAATCCTTGTTGGTGTACGTCACTAAATGTACACGTAAATTATTTTATTGTAAGGCCCCCCATGAACGGAATTCCACAAAACTTGGCATGCATACAGAGGGTGTCATAATGATCCTACACTTCCAATTTCGTGCAGTTTTGACTATGTTAGGTCACAGATACCTTCAATTGCAACACCTAATTTTTACTTTTTTGTGTTTAACTAGGTGGCGCTATACATGAAATGAGTGGTTATGGAATGGGTTGACATGGCCCCTTGAGATCAACATACAAAAAAAAAAATGGTCCTCCTAAACCCTACGATTTTCGAGATATTCACAGAAAACTGTGTCTGCCCTACCCTCCTCCATGGGGGTCCAGTCCAGCTTTCCGGTGGGGGGGGCTACAGATCAAACGAAAAAACGATGGTTCCATGCTATCCATGTGGGGTTACATGCCCACCAAGTTTTGTGTACCCCGGTCTTTCAGTGTCCCGGGAATCATTGACGGAAATTTGGGCATGGTCCAGTCCAGTATTTGGGCATGCGAAAAAAAAAAAAAAAAAAAAAAAAAATCTGACTAAACCTATATGGCTTCGCTGCGCGGCGGTCATAATAATGTTAAACAACGTTTTATAATGAATTTTCCACAAATATGCCACACAAATGCACATCACATAGTACTGATGAAGTACATCTCTAATCCTAAACATGATTTAATTTACAGGATGGATGACCTAAAGCAACCAGCTGGGCTAGATGACCAAACAAACAAGATGATGCCTAGTAAGATGACATAGTTTTGTAAACTGGAAAAGTATTTGAAGTTGAATTATTGTAAACATTGTTTAAAATATTATTAGAAATACAGAAATGTATGCTATAAATCCATTAAGACCCAAATAATTAGCTATTCGGGACTTTTCTAAATTCAGGGTCTGGGAAAAAGCACATATCCACCTGGTCTTGACTTCAGTGTTGTACACAAGATAACTGACTGATGTGTATTTGTGCAATAGGCAGAGGGTGCAACACACTTCAACCTTCATTAATCCGCCAATGTATGCGAGAAACATTGGATGACCTGTCTGATGTCGACCTCAAAAGGTTCAAGTGGATTTGTAGGGACAACTATAAAATCCCATGGGGTAAGCTGGAGAAAGCTGACAGGGATGACATGGTGGAACAAATGGTACAAAAGTACTGTGAAGACTCAGATGACGTCATGCTGAAGATCTTAAGGATCATGAAAAACAACCAGCTGGTCACAGACTTGGAGAGGAAACTAGGCAAAGGTAAATATGAAATATGAATTAAAATGGACACATTAGCTTGATAAATAAATATTGTGCTTTTGTAGTGATTTCTTTGCTTCTCTCTTCCTCTGTCAGTGAATGCAAGACCTCAAAATAAAGGTAACGTATGTTCAGACAGTATGCTACACTACACACATTAAGATAAAATCCTCCCATCCATTCATTTTCTTCTTTTTACATTTCCACTCCAACAGAGAAAAAATCTTCATTCAAGCATCGCCTTCAGTCCATCTTAATAGATAAGTATTTCCTTGTACGTCAAGAGCTGGGAGACGAACAACTACAGGACATCTACACTGACCTTTGCATTGTAGAAGGACGCTCTGGAGGGGTCAACAGTGCACATGAAGTGTCAACAATTCACTTGAAACAAATTGAGACCAGAACATTATCTGGGACCATGAACTCAGTCAAGTTGTCAAACATATTCACTGACCACAACTATGCTGGTAAACCCGTCACAAAGGTCTTGACTTTGGGAATAGCCGGAGTAGGGAAAAGTTTTGCTGTGCAAAAGTTTGTCTTGGACTGGGCAGAAGACAGAGAGAACAAATATATAGAGCTTGTTTTTGTTCTTCAATTTCGAGAGCTGAACCTGTACAAAAAGGACTACAGTCTATTTGACCTTCTCCTTAAATTATACCCAGAACTTGAAGAGTTGAACGAAGCCATGGAATTGAAAAAGACAGTTCTTTTTGTGTTGGATGGTTTGGATGAAAGCAGAATCCAGCTGGACTTCAATGACAAGGACAACAATGTCTGTGACCCAAAAGAAAAAGCATCAGTTGCCATGTTAACAACAAGTCTAATTACTGGTACACTGGTGCCTTCTGCACTTATCTGGGTAACAACTAGACCAGCAGCAGCCAATAAGGACCTGTGTGACCTTTTCCACTTGGTGACAGAGATCCAAGGCTTCAATGAAGGCCACAGAGAGGAGTATTTTAGGAAGGTCCTTCCAGAGAAAGCCGAACAAATTATAGCCCGCATAAAATCAAAAAGAAGCCTCTACATTATGTGTCACATCCCAGTGTTCTGTCGGATCACAGCAGTGGTGCTTGGAGCGAAGGGAAAAGAGCAAAGAGCCTCTCACCAGGAAATGCCCAAAACATTGACTGAAATGTACGCACAATTCAGTGTCTTTCAGATCACCAGAATGAAGAAATACCAAGAGGAGAAGATGAGCCCAGAGGAAAAAGGGCAGCTTCTTGTTAAGCTTGGGAAACTGGCATTCAAACATCTGGAGAAGGGCACCCTGATATTCTATGAGAAGGATCTGAAAAAGTGTGAGATTGATGTAAATATAGGAACATTGCAGGCTGGACTTTGTACAAAGATCTTCAAAGAAGAAAGTGCTATAAGTGGAGAGAGCATATTCAGCTTTGTGCACCTGAGTGTACAGGAATTCCTGGCAGCTCTTTACTTGCTCCACAGACATGCAATTGATAAGAAGAATCTCTTTATCAAGACTCCTTGGGAGAAGATTAGATGGTTGGTCATTAACTCAAGGTTTGACCTGTACAAGATGTCTTTGAAGAGGGCCTTACTAAGTGAAAATGGTCAATTAGATCTTTGTGTGCGCTTCCTTCTTGGACTGGCTCCAATGTTGGAGCCTGAAGTCCAGTTCCCCCTGAATGATGTTCTGCCACGTTTAGGTGCCAGACAACTGAGCATCAAGAAGATGGTTGAATACATCAAGAAAAAGATCAGTGAAAACATCCCACCAGAACGGATCATCAACCTCTTCCACTGTCTGAATGAACTTGGAGATGATTCACTGGTTGAGGAAATCAACAGGTAATCAACAAGATCAACTTAAACTTTAGAGCTACATTGTGTATTTCTTGGGTTAATTCTTGGGGGAAATTCTCCTGTGTATAGCGGTGAGATGGTATATTGCAACAGACTCCAGACACCCCTCCCCCCCCACACACACACACACACACATACACACACACAGACACACTCCAAGCATGATTTAATACAGACTCCAGACGCCCCTCCATACATATACAGGCAACTCTCCCGGCCATAGATAAGTTAGATACTGCACTGTCCGTCGAGTTCTGCATATTAGGTGGCATGCGTAAACGTGGCCGCCATCTTGCTGGAGGCAACCAGAAACACCTGTTTGTCTATTGGTGCCCCCACCAAAATGGCGGCGCTATTAACGGACGTTCTGGAGCCCAGTGCGGTATCTAGCTTTCTAATATCTATGCTCCCGCCTGTATTAGAAATGGCAGTTTCTACACTTACGATAATACTACGATTTGTTGGCAGAAGTAATTACACATGAATGAGCACACATTTTTGAAGGTAAGAATTAACGCAAGAATCAACGCAAGAAATTACACAATTTTTTACCGTTACATAACATTTCTAAAATCTTTTTGCCGGTACATAACCTTATAAAGACACTTCTGCCATTGTCTGAGCGGCCCTTTATAGGTGATAGCAACTTCCTGTGTTCGGGTAGGAACACTACCTGACATTGGTATTGATATTGGCCCTTAATTTCACAATCTGTGCATCCCTATTCTTTACTGTTGACATAGCTTATTATCAATTTACAAAAGTTAGTGGCGGAATAGGAAGTAACTCTAGGAATCCCTGACCAATGGTTTTAAAGTTTAAAGACAAAGTCTATCCCCATTACAATACTACAATGGTAAACATTTCCCAATGGAGAGTGCCCAGACCCTCTTCACAAAATGAATGGTCTGGTGATGGCACACTAGATTATAAAACTTGTGATGTTTTTAACCAGTCCTCCCAATCCAATGCATAGAGCATTACACAACAGTCCAGTGAAATCAATGCTACATCAATGCTACATTTAAAATTGTGTCCAAATGATTACCAACTTCAAAATAGAGAAGAAAAATGAAAATCATGCAAAGAGCTAGAGATGCATAATCCAATGCATAGATCATTACACAACAGCCGGTAGTATGCAAGCAGTGCATCCAGTAGTTACCACTTTCACATGAGGAGGTTCATGCTTACAGAGGTAATTGTGTGACCAGGGTAGGATTACTGTAAATCTGTAATCCTGATCTAAATTCATTCTAACAAATAGCATCTTTATTGAGGTGTAGGATGTTCAGAATTGATTTTAAAATTCTGTTAATCACTTTTAAAGCATTGTTTGGTCAAGACATAACCCTGACATAATCCCTGACTCTGATTTGAAGAATATTCAGAAATATGCATCTCTTATGTTACACAGATACATGAGCTCAGCAGGCGAGGAGAAGGAACTCACTCCAGCCCAATGTTCAGCTCTGACTTATTTGCTACTGATGTCAGCTGAAGAGCTGGAGCTTGATCTGAGGAAATACCAGAGGTCAGAGGAAGGGCTCCACAGAATGCTCCCTGCAGTCAATGTCTCTAGGAGGGTTTGGTAAGTGAATTATTTGTCTTAGATTGATTACCTTGAGCAGAAATGTTTTGACACACCGGGGGCCCTAATTTAAAAAAAAGGGCAAAGCACAAAGCAAAGTCTAACTAAAGCCAATGTAATAGGAAAATCAATTTGCAAATGTAATGCCATGGGCAAAACCCTGACCACCAATTGATGAGCCAGCTCAATGCTCACACATGTCATTTGATAGCTATAGCAGAGACTTTCTAATGAGGAGACACAGCACTCAAAAAATCCTCCATAGAAAAGCATAGGCTTAGTTTGTAATGCCAATATGGCAGTTGTCTATGCATATCACACCCCTTCCGCGGCAAAACGTCGACATGTGAATACATTGACCCAATCATGTGCTGTGTTGTGAATACATTGAGCCAATAATGTGGTGTGTTGTGAAGACATCGTGCCAATCATGTGTTGTGATCTCGCCGCTGGAGCAAGATTGGTGTGGTGAAGCCTTGCGCACACGCATTTCTGCCGAAATGGATGCCCAATGAGTGCCCAAAAAGCGTTGCAATATGGCCACCGAGTGGAGGGACTTGCCTAAATGGACTTTGGTCATAGTTCCTGCATGAGAATATTGCTTTTCGATAGACATTTTGAATTCAGCACTTCGCCAGCAAGCAGTACTTTTTGGGCAGTAGTGGGAAGTTTGTTTGCTAACATAACATAAACTGGCTTGCAGACACCTTGCAAATAACCTCAGACTTATTTTCTGGTTACAATAACTAGGTCATTGAAATATACTGTGTCTATTTCTCGATAAATTCTACAAAATCTAAGCCAGAAAAAGCCAAACAAATAACATTAATATTTGAGCATGGCAGTCTATGGAGTTCACCATTCGTTGATGTGGTGGGTGACGCATACAGGAGAGGCAGAACTTATATGAATGCCTAAATGCCCTGTCTGAAAACATGAGATTCAGCATGATCTCTCATATGGGGAACTTATTAAGATAAGACCAAAAGGTCCATGCTGGGATAGCATAGAGTAGCTTGAAAAGTTGTGGGTTCAATTCCACCGCTGTGCCCTTGAGTAAGGCACTTAACCTCACCTCACCTCACTCTGGAGAGAATGCCCCTTGTAATAGAATCACTTTGGATAAAAGTGTCTGCTAAATAAATGTAAATCCACGTGGTGGCCTTATCCAGGGTCAGGAATCAAACTGAGGTGTGAATGACATCAATCAATTGTAGTATGGGCATGGGGGTAGACCATTGATAATCACAGACAAGGGGGAGAGATTTTGAGTTTGTTTCACATGCTTCGTTATTGATTTTTACTGTAATGAAGATTAAATGTTACATCAACCAAAGAAACACCCTTTCCCTTCCAACAGCCTTATATTTTTATTTTATTTTATATCTTACCCCTACATCATTTGTATTTGTTAAACAGGCTAAATCAGTGTCACCTCTCTAAAGCCAGCTGTGAAATGATGGCATCAGTGCTGCAGAGGACACCTTCCCATCTGAGAGAACTGGACATGAGTGACAATGACCTGCAGGATGAAGGAGTGGAGCTGCTCTGTGTGGGACTAAGTGATCCACAATGCAAGCTGGAGACACTGAGGTCAGTGTCCCTCAAGTATGCTTTCCTCTTCACTCTGAAATATCACCCCTCAGTCAGATCTGATCAAGCCCTACTGCCCTACAAAGTTCAGCACAGCCCTCACCCAGTGAATCAGTCCAATTACAGTTCATAAACTCTTCAGAAATTATTTGGGTCTGTCTATTTGCCTCTATTGCTTTTTTTGTCTCATCAGGTGTCAATATACTGTATACAGTTGTGTCATCTTTTATTCATAACAGTGTGTAAGCAGTTAATAAAGGGAGAGGATAAAACTTAAATCTCCATGTTAAACTGTGCAGTTTGTATAAAAGGTTTGGTCCATTTAGAATTGACAATGGGTTCCTGTGCCCAGATCATGAATATTGTTGTAATGTGTGTTTATACTTTATATATCTCTAATATATCTGCACACTGTCTTTTTTGCTCCCAATGTGATTTAATTAGTACAACGTTTCGACCACTCAGGTCTTCATCATGTACATCACAGAGCAGATGATGGGTTTTGAATTCAGAAAGATTAATAAACACTGGCACATAATCGAATCTGACCGCAGATTTGGAATGCCTGCAACTGGACATACCAGTCACATAATATCCCTGATTGCAACTATTGGTGTGGTAAATGTGCACAATCAGTGCCGGCGCTCCGCACACGCACATCACGCACTGCGCGTAGGGCACCAAGTGTCTGGGGGGGCACCAAAAAATCTGGGTCGTGAAAAATCACCACAATAGGCTACTAGTGTTAATAACAAATAAAATATGTCTAAAGCATGTTAATATGCAAAAGCACTACAAAAGTAATATAGGCCTAGATCAAATTAGTCGAGAAAAAGGTGAATCTCCTGTGCAGCCCTCTCTCCAGTCTCCCTCTGGTGCCCCCCTCCCCCACCTCCCAGTGGTCTGTTCGATTATTCCTCAATCCCAAATTTGGCAGACAGTAGACATCGCCTTGAAAAGGCACTAAGAGTCGGGGGCGGAAAAAAGGAAAAAGAAGAGACAGCGGGATGATGCTCGCGCTTCACCTGCAGTTAAGACAATGTTTTGAATAAATAAATAAAAAGGTTTGTAGCCCTTGCGTGTATGCATGTCTATGCTTATGCCAGGTAATACTACTACCGTCAATACACTTTGTAACGTAAGCTCCTACTAGCCATGTTCATATTCAAGTGTTACCACGGGCACCACCAAGCATTTGTGCTTAGGGCACCCAAATGGCTAGCGCCGGCCCTGTGCACAATGTAGTTGTATTACCAAATGTAAAACATACACACCTGACACCTCTGCACAGCAGGAAAACACCTCAAGATTTAATGTGTCATGACTCATAACCTCCAATTCCACCTTTGTAGTGTTTAAGTTAATTAAGTGTCCATGTTGGTAGAGCATGTAGACCCCTGTGGACACGGATTAGTGAATACCGTAGCAACATCAGATGTGGGGATGAGATAAATCCGGTGACAGCTCATTTTAAAAATGTGGGCCTAGTATCAGCTCCCCCTTGTTACATGGGCATTGAAAAGGTAGAGAAGCCCCCCCTAAGGGTGATAACCCTGAGTGGTTAATTCTATAACACAAAACATATTACATACAGGGCCTCATCACTCTGGCTCTATTTGGTTTGTATGAGTTTAATATTCAACCTTTTTTTTATAAAACTACTTTTGCAGACACTTCCTCTTTGCAATGTGTGATGAGGTATCAACTGTGTTCATCAGCTGTGATTTCTAAACAGGCTTAAACGCTGCAAGCTCTCCAAAATGAGCTGTAAAGTGATGGCATCAGTGCTGGAGAGGACACCTTCCCATCTGAGAGAACTGGACATGAGTGACAATGACCTGCAGGATGAAGGAGTGAAGCTGCTCTGTGTGGGACTAAGAGATCCACAATGCAAACTGGAGATACTGAGGTCAGTTATAAGGAATGTAAAGTATTATATTACTTTTCCCCTTTGTGCATGATGAAATGCCAGTGACATCTGAATATGACTGTATGACGCTGAGACATGTAACTATGCCTTTGTACGTCTATTCAGTATTATGTGGGTATACAGTAGATTGTTTTCAAAATAAATGTGTGGGTTTTTTCAAGTTATCTGATCACCCAGAAGGGCTTCTTGTCCTCTGCCCTCAAATCAAATACTTTTGCCTGCATAAAGCTAAATGTCTGATTATTATTAGTTAAGTATGTTTTCCTAAATATATTTTAATGGGATTTTCAGTCATAATTACTGAATGAATTTGCTAGTGCATGGCGTACCTTTTAATGCTTTTCCCTTCTCTAATAATGAGGAAAGATGATATTTTGTTTCAGACTGTCTGGTTGTCTGATCACCCAGAAGGGCTGTGCTTTCTTGTCCTCTGCCCTCAAATCACACTCCTCCTACCTGAAACAGCTTGATCTGAGCTACAATCACCCAGGAGACTCAGGTGTCAGAAAGCTCACAGAGAGACTGGATGATCCCAACTGTAAACTAGAGACTTTCAGGTGAGTGCTGGGTGTTAATGTGAGTTTGATGAGGTTATAGTGGAGCTGGTCATCCATTTGTATCTCCTGTTGGAGACCGTTCTGATATTCTCCTGTTTCCACATGGTCTCCTCCCACATATTAAACTGGGCATGTCATGACCCTTTAAGTACTGCAGGTAAAAGTCCCCCAGTTCACACATATGAGGCTCCTGAATAGTTCACACTTCTATAGATCTAAAATTCATAACACCACACCATACTGTATACGCAGGCAACAGATCGTTAAGACAGCTTGCACAGTGACTCAGTGTGACGCAGTGACACAGTGACAGTGAAGGAGTTCTATTCAGTTCTTTGAACAATTTGTAGGTAAATAATGAAATACATAAATATCTTGGATACATGAGTAACATCCTCAGCACACAGAGCAATAAAACCAACTTAAATACTAAAATGAGCATCAGTTCATATGTCTAGCCCCCAGTACTCACCGGTGTCACCCAATCAGACTAGCGGTGACCAAAGAATATTTTACCAGAGATTTATGGCTCCCGTTGACTCCCATTCATCACAAAAAATGATATTTCGAAAATGTGCTCAAACTAATGATGGTGAATTTTGACAGCAACCATTTCACTTTAATAACAAAAAGTAGATTTTTGTAGGAGATATACAGCAAGGCATATACAACAGAAATCCAGTGGAGCAATGTGGAGAAATTTTATGAAAACTGTCATGTCCTAAGACATGTCCTGAGATGTCGATTGCTCAGATTTCTAATCAGCTAATATCGTAAGTCAGAATTTTGACATTCAAAAACGTACATTAATGATACGCCACAATTTAAATCGACCAGATGGATTATAAGAATAATTGTTAAGGAAATACTTTCGCCCTTGTTTGTGCCTCTAAACCTATTATATGGGTGACGTCAGACATTTTGCACATTCTTTATGCTCTAAACACAGGCACATTAGGATTTTAGACAATAAATATTTTATGGCCACCAGATGGCGCCATTGTACTAAAAAGTCCCGAAGTGCAGTAAAATGGCACCATCTGGTGGCCATTTTACATGAGAAATGTTTCAGTGCCCCATAGTGCCACTTCAAACAATAATTTTGTCTATAAGGTGTCCATTAAAAATGGTCTATACTTGGCGTTCCCTATGTGTGCCCTTCCATTGGAAAGGGGTGCCAATATCGAGTGCCCTCTATGCTGCCCCCACATCAGTGTTCCAAAGCAGGGACGGACTGGGACAAAAAATCAGCCCTGGCATATTTGGCCCAAGCGGACCTCAAATCGTTCAGGCACACCTAATTAACTACACAATCCTTGCATTACCCTTAAATATACATATCTTTTCAACTAAGTGTCGTGGAGCACTGAAAGTGGACAAATGACTGATCAGAGGTAGCCATGGAGCACATGATCTCTTATGTTGCGCTATTTGTTATTGTGATCACAGCAGTGGGCGACGGCCTTATGTTATCAGTCACAATTAATAAGTCATCATAACCATCATCATCATCAGCATGGCATGTCACACATACCTGCTCCATCACCACTGAGTTAATGTTATCATGTAGGCCTAGCCTCAACTGGGCTACACTCTCCACCAGCTGCTGCTGCTCACTGTCCCTCTGCTCTGTATGCTTGCTTACATCAAATTCAACAAACTTCAGCTTGTTGCTGACATAGGCTAGCCTACTTGCAATATTGTATATTTTTGAAGCGTCTACAGTGGTGTTATTTTTGCACAATCAGCACTACCAGCACCTGCCACAATTCCAACGTGTAGGTAGGCTACTTCCTAGTAGTCCTACCCTGTTCCAAAATGTGTCATTTGCAGTACAGAATGCAGTGAAGTGCAGTCCTGTGTATTGCACTACATGTGAGAAAGCATAAGGAAGTGCCAATGAAGGTGCTCCTCTTGTAGATAAAATGTGATGCAGTGATGTGAAGGGTCCCTAATTGCATCAATTTTGGATGAAAGCTATGAAAGGATGAAAACTATTTCATCTTACTTGATACCAGGGCCACAAGGGCTCACAGTGCCCTGAAGCTCAAGCCTCTGCATGTAGTCACTACTATGTTCTCCACCCACCATATCTGAATAGGACCCCTCAGTCAAATAACATGGCTTATGTTATGTGATATGTCTGAATAGGGCCCCTCAGTCAAATAGCATGGCTTATGTTATGTGAAATTTCTTAATTGGGCCCCTCAATTATACACCATGGGCTATGCTATTCACCCCTGATATCTGAATGGAGTCCCTCAGTCAAATAACACAGTTCATGCTGTGATGTGATAATCATGTATAATAATCATGCTTTGTAATTGGCAACTTTTTTCACAGACAGATCAAATCTGTTGATGATTATGTCATATTTGTAAATCTCAATCTGTCCATTTCATTCCACAAAACTGCCAGAAATCCTCATTTAAGGGGTTATTTTTCAAATGTTCTACCTCCCTATAGCTGAGTTAAGAACTTTCTGAGGTTGACTGGGCCCTTTTCATTTCTCTGCCCATGGGCCCAGTTGCTCATACTCCATCCATACATCATAGCTTTTTGCTTGGGGTTGGGGCCCCATGTCGTGAGATATGTGCCTTTTTTGTTTGTATGCCCCTGCTCTTCAAAAAGCCTGAGTCCACCACTGGTCAAGAGAATAATCTGCAGAGAAAAACACACAAAAGGCCAATCTTCTTCAAAAGCAGTAATCAGAAGTGTAACACAAAAATAGCTCAGACAAAAAAATCCTCTGGCAGAACAGAACACAAGCAGAGGCACAGTCAGAAACATTCAAGTAGAGGTCAAAACCAGACAGGGATGCACAGGCAAACTCATGCCTCGTGACTGTTCCTGCCTGCATGACTAAGAGCAGTAATTGGAATCAAGTTGATTGACATGTCGAGCTAGGAAACAGGTGGGAACCAGGAGCAGACAGGGGAAGGGCGGAGACTTAGACTAACAGCAGTTGTACACTACAGCTTCTGTAGAGGGGGACAAATAGACAAAAGACTTACAAACAGAGTCTGACACACACTACACATTATTACACCAACTGGTTCAGCTCACCCGACCACATGTCCTGTCCAGTCCTGCGTCCTTCCAGCAGGAACGCTCACACTGCAGGACCACCTGCTAACCTGTCAGGGGAAACTGGGTATATGATCTGTGTTTGGGTCACAGCCCTGTCTAGGGTCAGGAGCAACGACAGAAGAGAGAGCCTGCACCGTGGGCAAAGACACAGTGAAAGTAGACCCCAAAGCCATTTGTTTTGAGAATAATGGCTGGATGATGAAGTCATTGGCTGGCTAGCCGGCTCAGCCAAAACCTAAATGGCTACTTCAGCCGCCAAACTTTTCATGGCTACTAATGGCTTAAGCTGCCACTTCATGTACAGATGTCTGTTATATTGATATACTAGATCTCAATATGTCCAAGCAATGCATGGCTTACACTATTTATTTCTACAAAATGCAATACAATGTAATAATAAAGCGCCGGCATTAATGTGTGCTTCACCTCACTGTGTGTTCACTGTGTGCTGAGTGTGATTCAATGCAGAGACCAAATTTCCCTCACTAGATCAAAAGAGTATATATACTTATACTTATTCTGCTTGATATACAGACTCTGAAGCACCGGTATATTACTGTCTCAGTTCACGTACTAAACTCAGTTTTGTGTCAAAACTGTTTTTTCTTCCCTTCCTTTCCCTTAAGGTATGACTATGGAGGAGAGTTCAGGATTAAACCAGGACCCAGAAAATGTGAGTGATTTTACTTCTCCTGAAAAAGAGCCGTACACATGATTTACATGGAAGCATTAATGTGTGTGTGTGTGTGTGTGTGTGTGTGTGTGTGTGTGTGACTCACTCTCTCTGGGCCTTTTCCAAAACGTATCCCTACCCACTCCCCCTTGGTTACAGAGTGCAATCTGGTGGGAAGCACCCTCACTGGATGGTTTAGAACACTCTACCACTTGACAGTAATTGATTTCAGATGATGGCCCTTAATATGGCAGACCCTCCATGTGAACGCACAAATGAAGTGCAAGTGGCTAGGGAGAGGGAGAAGTCATTTAGTAGTTTCAGAAAGGCCCTGTCTCTCTCTAACACATAAACACATGCACACACACACACACATACATTTCTCCTGAACAATCCTTTCCTTAATTGATACAGTGTCTGTAACAGTGTCTTTATCATGGCCTCAATCCTGTCTTGTGTGTTGAACACAGTTACACTGACTCCCTTCAGACTTAGATGGAGTTCATTCAGAGCTGAGAAGATGTCCGCTAGATAGGCAAGCCTTTTCAGAAAATCTTCGTCATGCATAGGCTACTGAAGGCCAAATGAAACAGATTCTCCTCAAAAAACTGCTGCAATTCGTGCCGGTGTTCAAAGAGCCTTGTCAGCACTTTGCCGGGGGACAGCCAACACACCTCTGTGTGCAGCAGCAGTGATTTGTGTTCGCTGCCCATCTCATTACATAACAGTGTGAATATTCTTGAATTTAGTGGACGAGCTTTAATGAAGTTCACCAGTTTGACTGCGTTGTTCAGCACTGCAAGTAGATCCGCTGGCATGTTTTTGGCTGCGAGGGCCTCTCTGTGAATACTGCAGTGTAACCAGCTGATGGATGGACAGACTCTCCTAATATGAGCTATAAGCCCTGTGTGTTTCCCCGTCATTGATTTTACACCCTCCTGTGCACATTCCCACACAGCGCTCCCAGTCCATCCCATTGGTCCTCATTAAAACGTCAATTAAATCGAAGATTTTCTGTCCTGTTGTTCGGGTAGCAAGGGGCCGACAGAACAAAAAAATCTTCTTGTACCGTTTCCTTCAAAAAGGTAACGGACATACAAAAGAAGATTGGCCAGATTTGCAACATCTGTAGACTGTGGCATCAATGCGGCGCGACACAGTGTTATTGGACACAGGAATCATGTCCAACTTATTTGCCTCTTTCTCTCCAATCATACACTCTGTAC
Organism: Alosa alosa; assembly: GCF_017589495.1. Lineage (NCBI taxonomy): Eukaryota > Metazoa > Chordata > Actinopteri > Clupeiformes > Clupeidae > Alosa > Alosa alosa. Next base: position 21,275,552 of record NC_063195.1, on the reverse strand, counting down.
TGTACTCTGACTGTACTGAACTTGTTGGAGGAAAGTTGGAGTGTTGTGAGTGTGGAATGATCAGAGCAGCACAACACAAGACTGAGGGACTAAACGTAGAAAGAACAAGTCACTGTGATCCAGTTTCAGACTCTGATGGCAACCTTGGTGAATGCTAAACACACATGTGTACATAGGGAATGGAGGGGAGAGATGTAGAGCAGTGGACTAGTGATGACAACCTTGGTGAAGTATTGAATGGCATTCCCTGCTGCTTTACAGGTGTGGTGCCATGATGGCGTCTGTTTAGACTCTTAGGTGCTGGGCAGTAATATTCTGGTGCTAACATGGCTACTACACCATCTTGTTTGTTCTTGCACTATAGCCAATGCTTTGTCTGATTTGAACATTTTGAACTGATTTGTTTGCGCTGTAAAGAATAGTCAAAAATAGGAAGGAATATCCGGACACAAGCTCCTCTTCTTTTTGTTTATTGTTTGATTTGTGCTGTAAAGGAAATTTAGAAAATTCCACTGTGGGTTAAAACATCCTGTTACAGTAGCCAGACATCAGAGAGATGGCAGAGACAGGAGGAAGGAGAACTTGTACAGCATGACACATGAGAGGCCCCTGGCAGCCTATAGGCTTGTAGCAGCATAACTAAGGGATGGCCTCAGGGTCCTGGAGTCATGCAGGTCATGGAGTGATGGCAGATCACAGCCAATCATCCTCTCAATACAACAAAAGAGATAGATAGATAGAGCCTTTGTTGTCCTATAGGAATAATCATTTCCACACATCTTCTTTCATGTCCATAACACAGCAACACATATAAAACACATATAAACATGTAACACATGTATCCCATCCACCCCTGTGACATATCTCATCCACACAGCATATAAAAAACATGTAACACATATATCCCATCCACCATGTGACATATCTCATCCACACATCATTACCCATCCTCATTCAGCACAAAAAGACACATCACATTAAGACACCCACATAGACACATCCAGTGTGAGAACTACAAGCAACTGAGGTGGTGGTGACAGTATTACAGCTTGTTCAGCAATGTGATGGCGGTGGGGACAAAACTTTTTTTGAAAATGGCTTTAGTCCAGTTCAGTGCTCTGTATCTGCGGCCGGATGGAAGTAGTGTGAAGAATTGATTCAGGGGATGGTCTGTGTCAGCTGCTATTGTATGTGCTAGGCATGTGATGGCTGTGTCATTCATGTCTGATAGGCTGGGTGTGGGGACACTGATTATCTTGGAGGCAATATGTGTGATTTTAGTGAGTTTGTTTTTGCAGGTGGTGGTTGGCATTGTGTAAAAACAGGGTGAGCAGTACAGCAGGGTGGGTTGGACGATGCTTTTGTAGAGTAGGAGCAGGAGGTGGGGGGCAACAGAGAGGGCTTACACATGAATTAGCCTACACACGATCCACAACATAATTCAGTAACAAAGAGCATATGCTCAAACATAAAATAAATTAAAAGAGGATCCATCTGAAACTTTTCAAGTGCAGCGCAAAAGTCGCTCAGCCGAGAGAGAGAGAGAGAGAATGTGTGAGTAGTCCTATATGTGTAGCAATAATATCAAATACTTACCCATATTAATGCGACAAGTGGGCTTGCATCTTGGCACAAAGCTCTCTGAAGTTTGGCGCAATGGAAGACAGTTTAAGCCTCAAATCCTTCTCAACAGCATCCAGTCTTTGCCGATGTTTAGTTTTAACAGCTGCCATAGCAGAGAAACCAGCCTCGCAGAGATAAGTTGTGCCGAAGGGCATCAAAACTCTCAAGGCTTGCTTTGCCAAGACTGTGTATGATGTCAGTGACTCGGTCCAAAAATCCACAAGTGGCTTTCGTTTGAACTGCAACTGCAGTGCTCCATCAGATGACCGCTCGATCAGCTGCTCCTGCTCGTGAAATGACAGCTGTGGGACGGGCAGGAAAACTTCAAATGGATTGCTAATCCAAGCGGGAGATGTGTCCATAGGTGGGAAGTGTTTCCGTAGCTGCTCGGCGAGTTGGTTGAGGTGTTCAATCATGAGACTTTTCACATGCTCACCCAGGTCCACGTCATTTTACTCCAAGAACTCGTGATGCGTAGGGAAACACAGGTGTGTGTTCCCAATCACACAACTCGCCCAGAACCGTAGCTTCTTTATCATGGCCTCAATCCTGTCTTGTGTGTTGAACACAGTTACACTGACTCCCTTCAGACTTAGATTGAGTTCATTCAGAGCTGAGAAGATGTCCGCTAGATAGGCAAGCCTTTTCAGAAAATCTTCGTCATGCATAGGCTACTGAAGGCCAAATGAAACAGATTCTCCTCAAAAAACTGCTGCAATTCGTGCCGGTGTTCAAAGAGCCTTGTCAGCACTTTGCCGGGGGACAGCCAACACACCTCTGTGTGCAGCAGCAGTGATTTGTGTTCGCTGCCCATCTCATTACATAACAGTGTGAATATTCTTGAATTTAGTGGACGAGCTTTAATGAAGTTCACCAGTTTGACTGCGTTGTTCAGCACTGCAAGTAGATCCGCTGGCATGTTTTTGGCTGCGAGGGCCTCTCTGTGAATACTGCAGTGTAACCAGCTGATGGATGGACAGACTCTCCTAATATGAGCTATAAGCCCTGTGTGTTTCCCCGTCATTGATTTTACACCCTTCTGTGCACATTCCCACACAGCGCTCCCAGTCCATCCCATTGGTCCTCATAAAAACGTCAATTAAATCGAAGATTTTCTGTCCTGTTGTTCGGGTAGCAAGGGGCCGACAGAACAAAAAAATCTTCTTGTACCGTTTCCTTCAAAAAGGTAACGGACATACAAAAGAAGATTGGCCAGATTTGCAACATCTGTAGACTGTGGCATCAATGCGGCGCGACACAGTGTTATTGGACACAGGAATCATGTCCAACTTATTTGCCTCTCTCTCCCATCATACACTCCACCATCTCTTTGGCCGCTGGCAAACACACGTCTTCGGCAATTGTGTGCGGCAGCCCCTTTCTCCCTACTCTGTAACTGATATGAAGCCCGTAATGCGTCTTTCATAGACCCGACACATGAATGAAACTGCATTTGTTTTTGGCTTTTCTGCAACTCCTCCAACTTTGCTTTAAAAAAAGTAAGGGGCTTTTGACTTAAATTGCCATGTTTCGTGTGCAGGTGATGACAGAGATAAGACGGCTTCAGACAGCTGTTTGCTAGAACCTCACTGCACACCACGCACTGAGGCTGCGGGCAATCTGTATCGCCGATCCAAGTGAAGCCCAGACCCAGATAACTGTCATCATATTTCCTTCTTTTTTCCCCCGTCTGGTGTTCACCCTCATCAGCTCTTTCTTGCCATCTCCTTCCCTCCTCTTCGATTTCCTCCGGCGCATCGTCGGACTCCTGCTCATTTTCTTTCTCTATTTTCTCCGTCTGTTGCCTCCAAATCCTCACTCTCTCTTGGTCCCTCTCCTCCTTCGTGACTAACAACTTTATCATAAGACGTCCCGCTTGACAGTTTCCCTGATTTCAGCCAGTTAAGCATATTTATATATAATATATAAGGAATGAATGAAACGAGTTGGCGCGCATATAGCCTAGCTAGCCTGCAGTACGTAGAAGAAGAGCAGTGTGTAGAAAAGGACAGCAGCTGTCTTCTTCTACGTTTCTATCAAAAACTGATAAATTATAGTTTTTTTATTTAAAATAAAAGGGATTACTACAGAAAAGGTTTACTGTTCATGTTTTTTTATTGTATGGAAAAATCCCACTTAAAAAAAACAGCACTGTAATTGTGTAGTATTACACCAGACCGCCATTACATTTTTCATCTTGCGCACCCCCTGGTGGCAGCTTGCGTACACGAAAGAAATAAGGCAGCACATGTGGGCAGTAAAGGGAAGGAACTGTTCTGAATGGTGTGGTGTGGGTGGTAATGCTCCGGTAGCGCTTACCAGAGTGAAGCAGAGAGAAGAGGGAGTGAGCTGGGTGGCTGGCATCCTTGATGATGGACTCAGCCCTCCTCTGACAGCGTCTGGAGTAGATCGTTTTAAGTTGACAGAGGTCTATGGTGGTATAATAGTGCCATATCTCGCAAGCTCAATAAAACATCCTCACGAGCAAATAATATTGATGCACACGTGTAGACACAGCAGTGAGTGAAGAAAAAACAGCTGTGAGTGCACAAAACAACCACTAGGGGGCCATACACTCTCCAAGATGAGTTCTGCTCGCTCTCTTGACGGACAGCTTTGCTCGCCTGGGTTGGGGGAGGGAACCAAGGGGGAGGCCCTGGCCCTCTTGTCATCTTGGTCATTTTTCAACATGAAGTCCCGCCCACTTGGTTACTGTCTGTTGCTAAACTCCTACAAATTAGTTATGTGCAGCATTACCCACCCCTGTTGTTTCTGTTTGCTGCTTACTGTGTGTATGTGTGTGTGTGTGTGTGTGTGTGTGTGTGTGTGTGTGTGTGTACATGCACATCTGCACTTTTATGACTATGTTTGTCTGTGAGTGTGTGATTTCCTATTTGTGTGTCCGTCTGTTTGTGTTAGTGTGTGTGTGTGTGTGTGTGTGTGTTCCCGTTGTTCCTGCTCACTGTGTTTGTTTCTTGAGTAGATTGTTTGAAGTTGGCAGAGGTCTATGGTGGTATAACTTGTGACATCTGATGGGACACACAAGATGGGATGCCATCAGGGCCGGCAGCGTTGTGAAGTTTAACATGTTTAAAAGTTTTGCTGTCCTCAGCCTCTGACAAGATGTCTCCTCCTACTGGAAGTGCACCTTCGTCCACCGGGTTAGAGTCGCAAGACTCAAAACGAGCACAGAATTTATTTAGCTCATACGGAACCGAGGCGGGGGTGTCCGTTAGAGCTGGTGTGGCTTTATAGTCCGTGATCGCCTGCAGTCCCCTCCACAGGCGACGGGGGTCACAGTCGCTGAAGTCATTCTCCAACTTATTCCCATACTGTTTTGTAGCCACTTTTATTGTCCTTCTTAGTGTGTACCTTGATTTGTTATATCTTATTGGGTTGTTGGAAATAAATGCCGCGGTCCTCTCCCTCAGGCTCAGGCGAACAGCGCTGTTTACCCAGGGCTTCTGGTTGGGAAAGGACCGGACGGTATGGGAAGGCAGACACAAGTCCATGCAGGACCTGATGTAGTCCGTCACCGAGTCGGCATACTTGTCCAGCTCCGCAGAGGAGTCTTTGAACACAGACCAGTCAGTTGTGTCCAAGCAGTCCTGAAGTTCAGACTCGTGTTCTGCAGACCAGCATTGAACTTCTCTCACTGCTGTTTGCTTGTGGAGTTACAAACAATATCCACAGGTAATCTGTTAAATTAATATTGATCGTTACACTGATGTCCAGGAGGGTCATATGGTCTTAGACAATACGACAGTTATTTATCTGTGGAACGAGACCGAAAAACAACAAAAGTGCACAAAGTAGGGTGTGTGTGTGTGTGTGTGTGTGTGTGTGTGTATGCACATATGCATTTTAATGGCTGTGTTTCTGTTTGTTTGTGTGTGCTGTATGTGTGTGTGTCTGTGTGCGTGTGTGCGCATCTATACTTTTATGGTGCATTTGAGCATGTGTTTTTTTCCTGTCTGTGTCTGTGTGTGTGTGTGTGTGTGTGTGTGTGTGTGTGTGTTTACTGAATGTGTGTGTGTGCTTTCTTTGTGTTGAATGTGTTTGCTGCTTACTCTGTGTGTGTGTGTGTGTTTACTGAATGTGTGTGTGTGCTTTCTTTGTGTTGAATGTGTTTGCTGCTTACTCTGTGTGTGTGTGTGTGTGTGTGTGTGTGTGTGTGTGTGCGTGTGTTTGTCTATCTGTCTGTGTTTTTGTGTGTGTGTGTGTGGGTGAGACAGAGAGTGTGTGGGTGTGTGTGTATAATATATACAGTTATAATATTTGTCCGTTTCCCGGTTTCGTTTGTGTGTTGGTGACCTAGCCTATATACAGTACAACATCCACATGCAATATCTTTACAACAACGCTTAATAATGACCTATTCATTTGGACAACTTTATACAGCCCTATATAGGCTAAAGTTACCTTTAGTTTTTGTTTACGGTTGTTTATGGCTTTAAACATCGTGTTAGCATTAACATCAGCCTATAATCATTTTTCCAGCTGTAACGCTAATGTTTTAACAAGCACCACAATTTTGCCTACCTTGCCCATCTGAAATTACTCCTTTGCTGCCTCCATCCTTTCGTTGTTTTCAAAAACGTTTTATATCCATGATGGCCTTGAAGTTTTGAGTTAGTGAATTAGCTTAAATCAGTTTATTGTGCACTGATAACCAGCAACCAGAGATGGTAAAAGAAAGTAGCAAGTAGCCTACAATTTCTGTAATTGCTGTGTCCATGTGTTGTTATTCTCTCTCCTGCTCAAACAAAAGTTGTGCGTGCATTAAGTTGATTTTGATAACGTGCTTACAAACTTTACTTTACAGAAAATAATATTATTGTATTGTATGCAGTTAATGGGATACTGCGCAGTTAGGAAGTTATAGTAGGTCAACTTGGTGTGAAGAAATGTATATAGGAAAATTTGTGATGGTAAGCACAGTGCATACGGCTGCACCTGCTTGGGCATAATGTAGCGTGTGCACAAAGCACAATACACTTTGCTCCTCTCATATACACGGACACAGCAGTTCCCATTTCTGCAAATCATACATAATTACAAGGACAAATACAAATACGAGGGATTGTTGTGGTGGGTGTCCGTTAAGATGTGGGAAAATAAGCATAAATGTAGCATATACGCCATTTCCATGAGTCATCGATGTGTTGACATAAATGAGGAAATATTAGAGGACTTAAGGAGACGTGATGTTGAACTGCATCTGCCGATGCCCTTTAATCCAAATTCCCAAGCAGCAGCAGGGAGAGGAGAGCTTATCTGACAGAAGAACATTGCAAAAATATCACTATTCATTCATAGTGATTCAGTTAGAGTGAGCCCAAAACATCGGAAAGTATGTCTTTTATGTATGACATTTCTGTATTTACATTTTGTCAAAAAGAAAAATCAATAGGAAACTGCTCCTAACTGAACAGTCCTTGCTGTGAACAGCTACTGGCTGCGACAAATCCGCCATCATAATAACAATGGGCACCTGTTGTTAAAGGGAATGTGAGATGCCACTCTGATTAGTTTATTGCACGTTACGCCCAAACTACACCCATGAGTAATGTAGCTACTTCAGACCAACCCATTTTAGATTTGCGGCGGGCGCAACAGTCATTATCCCGCTGGTAAAATAGCAACAGCGCCTAAGATCCGCCCACAAAGCTATTTGAGCTTTGCGCAAAGATACTTCCGTTTCAGACCATTAAAATAGGGGCCTTAGTTTATATACAAATATTTACAAAAGCCAGTAAGTTGGAAGCAACAAAAGATAAAATAAAGTGTCATGTGTGTCAGCAAAATGTATTTGTAGTGCATAAAGAAAAGGCAATTGGGAATCGCTGCAGCCAGCCCTCCACAGCGTCGGGCCAGAGCAGAACCGAGAGCGTCAGTGAGGCCGCAGGACACCGGCTGAATTCCGATTAACACGGAGCCACGCCCCCTCATTAGCCAGCGGAACTCCCCCTGCAGGTCAATAGACAAGATGGGCCTATTCTAAACAGCAACATGCCTAGTGCTCAAGAGCAGAGGGAGGAAGAGGTGTAACGCTTCACGGGACGGCAAAGCCAGGCTTCACAGTGTGTGTGTGTGTGTGTGTGTGTGTGTTCCTCCTCTTACCTTTTCTGTCTCATGACTTCATCTTCCCTACTCCCTACTTTTATGGTGTTTTATGGAGTGTTATTATGACCTGCCACAAGAGCCGGGCCGCAAGGGGTCATATAGGTTTAGTCAGATTTTTTTTTTTGTCTTTTTTTTTTTTTTTGTCTTTTCGTGATGCCCAAATCAATGATTCCCGGACACTGAAAGACGGGTAGACAAAACTTGGTGGGCATGTAACCCCACATGGATAGCATGGAACCATCGTTTTCGTTTTGATCTGTAGCCCCCGCTGAATTGACCCCGAAAGGAGGGGTAGGGCAGACACAGTTTTCTGTGAATATCTCGAAACCGAGGGGTTTAGGAGGACCATTTTTTTTTTGTATGTTGATCTCAAGGGCCATGTCAACCCATTCCATAACCACTCATTTCATGTATATAGCGCCACCTAGTTTAAACAAAAAAAGTAAAATGAGGTGGTGTAATTGAAGGTATCTGTGACCTAACATAGTCAAACTGCACAAAATTGGAAGTGTAGGATCATTATGACACCCCTATGTATGCACGCCAAGTTTTGTGGAATTGCCTCATGGGGCCACAAACAAATTAATTTATGTTACTATACACCAACTGGCCTGTAGGTGGTCGGAGACAGTTTTCTGTGAATATCTCGAGAACCGTAGGGCCTAGGAGGTCCACCTTTTTTTGTATGTTGGTCTTAAGGGGGCATGTCAACCCATCCCATTACCACTTATTTTTCCATGTATAGCGCCACCTAGTTAAAAATTAAAAGCAAAATTAGGTGTTTTCATCTCAATATCTCTGGCTGACAAGGTCAAAACTGCACTAAATTAAAAGAGTAGGATCATTATGACACCCTCTGAATGCATGCCAAGTTTTGTGTACTTTCGTTCATGGGGGCCTTACAATAAAATAATTTATGTGTACATTTAGTGATCCACACCAACAAGGATTCCCGGACACTGAAAGACCGGGTACACAAACTTGGTGAGCATAAACCCCACATGGATAGCATGGAACCGCCATTTTTTCGCTTTCATCTGCAGCCCCCCCGCTGGACTGGACCCTAAAAGGAGGGTAGGGCAGACACAGTTCTCTGTGAATCTTTTATGGTATGTTGGTCTCAAGGGCCCACATCAACCTGGCTCATAATCACTCATTTGTGATTTGCCCCCTCGGTAAAAAAATGAAAATCAGTAGGATTAAAAAGAAAGCCAAAATAAATATTCATCATCATCATCATGGCTGCATTTTCAGTATTACAGAAGTAGTCGCTTGTCCACTAGATGCATGATCGATGCAGTGAGAGACGTAATTTTGTTGGAAGTTAAAAGTGGGTTGAAAAACAATGGACGCTTCCATACAAGGACTGTAATTTCAACAAGAGAGAACATCTAATAAGGATAGGACGATGTTCACATGAAGTGTAATTCCCATTTCTTCTTGAAGCCTAAATAAATCTGAGGATGTTTATCGACATGCTTGGTTTTTACTGCAGGTAATGCTAATCTTGTAATATCAATAAGGACCTAGGTAATGTTACAAGTAGTTTGGTTGAGTGATGGAGGTATTTGATTTATTGCATTTGTAGAAAACTATAAATGCGGTTATACCAAGCAAATGTATAGCAGCACTGTTTGTATCTTTCGACTGTCATTTATTGCACGTGCTACAAAAATCATTCTGTGCAATGGAAGATTTTACCAACGTTATAATCGGGTCTGATACAGTTTTGCCTATACATGCGTGAGACTGAGACGCCTGTTTATTTTGTTTTAAGTGCGTGCAGGGTGTGAGAGGGGAATCGATGTGCTTTGATTACAGCTTGGTAGTTGTAGTCTGTGAAATTAAAAGCACGCGGTGTGTGAAGTATCCAAACAATGACACCTTCATTTCATTATGGCTGCTTTAGCAAAACACCTTAAGCTACTGTGTAGTGGGTCCCATTTAGAAGTGGCTACTTCATTCAAGGCTTTCCTTGACCATGGAGCTTTTTTGAATGTTATTACAACTTTTCGCCATGATATGACAGTTTAAGTCCGCTTTGATACTGTAAGGCATGAAGCCATTGGTTTCCAAAGGAGATTTTATTTGTGTCGCCAGCATAGCCTATTGACAATTTATGTTGTCAATAGGCCTACCTTATAATCCCTACCCAGCTTAGGGAAGCTAACAACTTTCTATTAGATCTAGTTTGTTAGTTACCGCTTTGTCATAACTCCCCTGATGCATTTTGCATTTAGAATAGCCAGAGCTGTATATATCTCAATCGAAAATTAAACAATATCGGGTGCCTATGGACTAGGCTGGGTGAACCCAGCCTGATCTGCCCGCATTATTTATTTTTTTGATTTCTTAAAAGATTGAGCTTGGTCTGATGAAAGCCAGACTAGCCATGGACCTCAGTTAAACAATGCAAGGGAACATGAATCAGCCTATATTTGCACTAACAATAACGGACAAAAGTTCTTCAACTTTGGGCCCGCTAAAATGTGTATGAACAGTCTAGCGACGATTTCATCAAGGCCCATTTGGACATGTCAGTTATTTGCACCACTGGTTAGATGTAAAACAGCATTTCGCTTCAGACTACTGTTACTTAATTTGTGCATTAACAATAACGCTTCAGACTACTGTTACTTAATTTGATGCATTGACAACAAAGTCCATCCATTACCATGAACTGAAAAAGATGACTAAAATAAATTATGTAGAAGAAGAAACATTCACAAATGCCTTACCTTTTGCTTTTCCCAAATACAATGTAGCCTACAGGTGTAAGTGACCTTTCATCAATCCAGTTGCAATGGATGAACTGTGATGAACTGCCCTACTTGTGATTGTTTAGAGATTTTAAAGGTTTTATAACAATTCTACATCTTCTTTGGCTATTCTACAATCTATTCACCTTTTCAGCACCAGTAGGGTACTTTCTGTGCAGCCGCACACACACACTCAGGCATGCCAAACAAGCATACACAAAAGTTTCAAGAGTGGGGGATGGAGTAAAATATGGAGACAAATTGAAGTGTGATTTATTTTCGCGGAACGGATGTACAGGACTGAGCGGCGGTCATATTTTGTACCGCTATGCGGTACATCTAGTTTTTCACAGTGTTTGTTGCTTACTCTGTGTGTGTGTGTGTGTGTGTGTGAGAGAGAGGGAGAGAGTGGGTGCACGTGTGTGTGTGTGTATGTATGTGTGTGTGTGTGTGTGTTTGTTTTTTCTTTGTGTGTGTTTGTGTGTGTGTGTGTGTGTGTGTGTGTGTGTGTGTGTTTGTTGTTTCTTTGTGTGTGTGTGTTTGTGTTTTCTTTGTGTGTGTGTGTGTGTGTGTGTGTGTGTGTCCATATGTCTGTCCTGCATCATCCCTCCCTTTGTTTTCCCTCCTCCCTTTACATTGTTGACATATTTGTGTGTGTGTGTGTTTGTCTGTGTGTGTGTGTTTGTTTTTTTTTTGTGTGTGTGTGTGTGTGTGTGTGTTTGTCTGTGTGTGTGTGTCTTTGTTTTTTTTCTGTGTATGTGTGTCTGTGTGGGTGTACATCTGTGTGGTGTGTGTGTGTGAGTTGGTTTTACGTGTGTGTGTGTGTGTGTGTGTGTGTGTGTGTGTGTGTGTGAGTTGGTGTACATGTGCGTGTGTGTGTGTGTGTTTTGTTTTTTTCTTTGTGTGTGGTGTGTGTGTGTGTAGTGTGTGTGTGTGTGAGTGGGTGTACGTGTGTGTGAGTGAGTGTACGTGTATTAATAATAATAATAATAATAATAAAGCTTTATTTGTATAGCACCTTTCATACACAGAATGCAGCTCAAAGTGCTTTACATTTGAAGCATGTAACACAATAATAGTCAGTCAGTCATTATCAATCACTTTTCTTTGCTGTTTATGTTATACTCAGCAACATATCAAAAAATATAGAAAATGACGCCATAAGACTGGCAGCCTTAACCCTCTTACCCCCCACAAGCACTTTATATATGGCAACTGTGGCAAGAAAAACTCCCATATTCCAGGAAGAAACCTTGAGCAGAACCTGACTTAATAGGGGAGCCCATCTGCTTCTGGCTGGCTGCCTCCAATAGTAGCAGATGTAGAATAATCTGAAAATGTAGTCTACAGGATAAGATGAGTTAACTAAAAGCTTTCCTGTACAGGTATGTTTTCAGATCTTTTTAAAAATATTTACTGAACTCGCCTCTGCTTGATGTACAGAGGCAGGGTGTTCCATAGTTTGGGGCATAATGGATAAACGCAGCTTCTCCACTTTGTTTGTGGAGCACTTTGGGTAACGATTAAAAGATTAGAATTGGATGATCTAAGTTTCCTTTGTGGTTGATAAGATATTAAAAGCTCAGAGATATATGAAGGTGCTATGCCATTCAGAGCTTTGTAAGTAATTAACATAACCTTAAAATCAATTCTATAGGAAATAGGGAGCCAGTGCAGTTCAGCCAACACAGGGGTGATGTGTTTCTCTTCTTAGTCTTAGTTAAAAGTCTCTAGCAGAGTTCTGTATGAGTGCCAATTTCTTTAGATGTTTTTGGGAAGACCAGTGAAAAGTGCATTGCAGTAGTCTAACCTGCTAGTGATAAAGGCGGAATTAGTTTTTCTGCATCTTGTTGAGTTAAAAAAGGGCCGCGACTTTGGCAATGTTTCTCAAGTGGAAATAGGCTGTCTGAGTAACTTTACTGATATGGGGCTTAAAACTTAACTCTGCATCTAAGATGACACCGAGGCTTGTTACTTTTTGGTTTGACCTTGTGTGCCAAGTTCCCAGATTACTAAGAATAATATCTCGCTTTAGTTATGGTCCAACCAGAAGTACCTCTGTTTTGTCATCATTTAGTTTCAAAAATGTTTTGCTCATCCACTGATTAATGGAGGTTAGGCATGCAGTGAGGGAGCAAAGGCCATCTGGGTTAGTTGGCTCCACAGAAAGATACAATTGGGTATCATCTGCGTAGCTGTGGAAGTTTACATTATGCTGACTTATGACGTTTCCCAATGGAAGCATATATAGAGAAAATAGCAGGGGACCAAGGCAGCTCCCCTGGGCCACACCAAAAGGCAAGTCATGTTTTTCAGATACATGATCTCCTAGACTGATATAAAAATCTCTGCCAGTAATGTAGGTTTGAAACCAGTTTAGAGCATTATCAGAGAGACCCACCCACTTCGCAAGGCGGTGAATTAGGATGCTATGATCAATGGTGTCAAATGCCGCACTCAAATCCAGAAGAATAAGGATTGAGACTTTGTTTGAGTCGGTAGCTAGTCTGAGATCATTGACTATCTTTACTAGAGCCGTTTTCTGTGCTGTGATTTGATCTAAAACCTGATTGGAATTTTTCAAGGATACTGTTTTCGTTGAGGAAGGTATTTAACTGATTGCAAACAACTTTTCAAGTACTTTGCTCAAAAAACGATAGATTTGATATAGGCCTGTAGTTGCTCAGATTGGTATGGTCAAGATTTGACTTTTTAAGTAAAGGTTTCACAACAGCGGTTTTAAAAGCAGTTGGAAATATACCTGTTTCTAATGAGGTATTTAAAAAAAAAAAAAAAAAGGGAGCTAAGCCATCATATACTTTTTTGAGGAATGTAGTAGGGATTGGATCTAAAACACATGTTGAGGAGCCGGTTTGAGTTATAATTTTACCAAGCTCAGATTGAGTAATAGTGCTAAAGGACCTTAATTTTGGGGGCTGTTTTTGGGTGTACTATCAAACATATTACTTGTGTTACCAATAGCCTCCCTTATAGAAATGACTTTGTTTTTGAAGAAGTCTGCAAATTCTTCGCATCTTAGAGAGGATGCCTGACTGAGTGTATCAAAAGGTGTTTGATGCAATAGCCTATCAATGGTAGAGAACAACACCCTAGAGTTTCCACTGTTTTCAGCAATTACCTTAGAGAAGTGGTTCCTCCTCTCATTCAATAAGCTCTATTATAATTTGCAATTTTTTCTTTTAGAATGGCACGGTGAACCTGTAACTTAGTTTTTCTCCATGTTTTCTCAGCTTTTCCTACATGATTTTTTAGATCATGGATATTTTCGTTCATCCAAGGTGTCAGTTTGCTACAGGGCCTTTTTTTTAGTCTTTAAGGGTGCCACTCTGTCAAGCAGAGCGCCTAATTCACGATTAAGAGCCTCTACCATTTGATCAATGGGATGATGTAAAATATCTAAATTTATGGAGTCTATAAGAGCTATGAACTGCTGTTCTGCTCTAATGTCCAAGAGTCTTGATTTGATTGCAATTTAGGGATGAATTTTTGGAGTATGTAGTACAATATTAAAAGATACACAATGATGATCAGACATATTTATATCATTTACTGATAAGTCTGTGACTTCTATCCCTCTGGAAATGACTAGATCGAGGGTGTTGCCAAGGTTGTGGGTGGGTCCTGTAACATGCTGCTTTAGCTCTAAACTGTCCAACACATTAAGGAACTTACTGGCTTTAGCATCAGTTGTCTTATTGACATGAATATTGAAGTCGCCATTTACAATTATCCGATCATAGCTAGTGATGATGAGCGACATAAGTTCAGAAAACTGGTCGAGAAAGCCAGTCCATAGTTTAGGAGGGGGTATAAGGTTAATAGAAGTACAGCTGGGTCAGCCTTCAGAGTGAGGGCAATATACTCAAAGGAAGCGAATTAGCCAAAAAAGTTGACTCTAGTGCAACTATATTTGTTTGAGAGAATGGAGGCAATTCCACCACCTCGTTTGCCTTGTCTAATTGAGTGGAAGAAATTATAATTTGGGGGACAAGTCTCAACAAGAACAGCTTCGCTGTCTGAAGTCAGCCAGGTTTCAACAAGAAACAGAAAATCCAATTTTTTTTCACTAATAAAATCATTTATTGCAAAGGTTTTGGTAGTAAGTGCACCTATATTTAGTAAACCCATGTTAGCTGAAAATGCCTCTGGCTTTTGAGGAATATGCTGAGGTATGGAAAGAATATTTGTTAGGTTTCTAGTTTTAAATTGGTCTTTTCCTTTTACTATACGTTGGGTAGAAATCAACGTTGGAATAGAACTATAAGCATAAGTCATGCTATTGCATGACACAGCTTGATCTATGGTAGTAGTATTGTATGTTACCCTGCAGAAAACATTCTCAGACTCATCCACATGTATAATGCCATTCAAATCAATACCTGGGGGGCGTGAATCTGTAATATTTTCTACAGAATGTCAATGTCTCAGTGTGGACGCTATGTTGTCAGAGAGTAGCCTGGCTCCATGTTGGTTTGGGTGGAGACCATCACGCTTCAGCATACTGGGCCTCTCCCAGAACAAGCCCCAGTTGTTGACATAGGGGATGCTTAGGAAGCGCAGTAGCGTTTGAGCCAGGTGTGGAGATCGAACAGTCTGGACCATCTCAGCACCTTTTCTGTAGGTAGGGAGAGGCCCAGAGATGACAAAGCGTTTTTCTGTGCCCATCAGGGTGGTGATGAGAGTTTTTGTAGTTTTCCTGCAGTGCTACTGACTGCTTATCTCTGATGTCGTTAAGTGCTCCACGTATACGATGATGTTGTTGACCTTGGTGTGGCGGGCCAGGATGCTTGGGAGTTTCTGCTGGATGTCAAGGACCTTGGCACCAGGGAAGCAGTAGACCTTGGAGGGACGCTACATGATGGGGAATGCAGAGGTCTCTAACCATGGAACTGCCGATGACCAGGGTGGAGGTTGATGAGGTCCGGGGAGGAGGGGTCGGGGGGGCGCCGACTTTGAGGAGGGACCAGGATGGTTGTCTCGGGGCTGGAGGGGCTCCTCATCCTCGGTCAGAATGGCATAGCGATTTTCCAGTCGTGTGTGTGTGTGTGTGGTGTGTGTGTGTGTGTGTGGTGTGTGTGTGTGTGTGTGTGGGTGTATGTGTGTGAGTGGGTGTATGTGTGTTTGTGTGTGTGTATGTTAGTGAGTGTACGTGTGTGAGTGTGAGTGTGAGTGTGAGTTGGTGTACATGTGTGCGTGTGTGTGTGTGTGTGTGTGTGTGTCCATATGTCTGTCCTGCATCATCCCTCCCTTTATTTCCCTCCTCCCCTTATGTGTGTGTGTTTGTGTGTGTGTGTGTGTGTGTGTGTGTGTGTGTGTGTGTGTTTGTTTTTTTTTTTGTGTGGTGTGTGTGTGTGTGTGTGTGTGTGTGGTGAGTGGGTGTGTGTGTGTGAGTGTATGTGTGTGTGTGTGTGTGTGTGTTTTGTTTTTTTCTTTGTGTGTGGTGTGTGTGTGTAGTGTGTGTGTGAGTGGGTGTACGTGTGTGTGAGTGAGCGTACGTGTGTGTGTGTGTGGTGTGTGTGTGTGAGTGGGTGTATGTGTGTGTTTGTGTGTGTGTATGTTAGTGAGTGTACGTGTGTGTGTGTGGTGTGTGAGTGTGAGTGTGAGTGTGTGTGTGTGTGTCCATATGTCTGTCCTGCATCATCCCTCCCTTTATTTCCCTCCTCCCCTTACATTTTTGTACATGTGTGTGTTTGTGTGTGTGTGTGTGTGTGAGAGAGAGAGTGTAAGAGTGTGTGTTATAAACATGTCCTTTCCTACCCCATGTTCTGATGAGGATGTTCTCTCCTCTCTCCTCTCCTCTTGTGTGCAGATGCCTGTGAGCTCACACTGGACCCAAACACAGCATGCAGACGTCTCTCTCTCTCTGAGGGGAACAGAAAGGTGACATGTGGGAGTGAGCAGCAGCCGTATCCTGACCACCCAGAGAGATTTGACTCCTACCCTCAGGTGCTGTGTAGAGAGGGTCTGTCTGGACGCTGCTACTGGGAGGCTGAGTGGAGTGGTCATGTTTATATAGCAGTGGCCTATAAAAGCATGGAGAGGAAAGGGAGGCTGGGAGAGAGGAAGGGGAGGCTGGGAGAGAGGAAGGGGAGGCTGGGGGAGAGCTGCGTGTTTGGACGTAATGCCAAGTCCTGGAGACTGCAGTGCTTTAGTAACAGTTACTCTGTCTGGCACAATTATAAGGAGACTGCCATACCTGCCCCCTCCTCCCGCTCCAGCAGAGTAGGAGTGTACCTGGACTGGTCAGCAGGCACTCTGTCCTTCTACAGCGTCTCCTCTAACACACTCGCCCACCTGCACACGTTCCACTCCACATTCACTGAGCCCCTCTATCCTGGGTTTAGGGTGTATAACTCCTCAGTGTCCCTCTGCCAGATCACATGACCTCCTAATCCCGCAGGAGAGGAGAGCCACACACCCACTGTTCGTGTGTGTGTGTGTGTGTCTGTTTCCATATGTCTGTCCTGCATCATCCCTCCCTTTATTAGATGATAGATAGATAGATACTTTATTGATCCCCAAGGGAAAATTCAAACCCTCCTCCCCTTACATTGTGTGTGTGTGTGTGTGTGTCTGTCTGTCTGTGTGTGTGTGTGTGTGTGTGTGTCCATATGTCTGTCCTGCATCATCCCTCCCTTTATTAGATGATAGATAGATAGATACTTTATTGATCCCCAAGGGAAAATTCAAACCCTCCTCCCCTTACATTGTGTGTGTGTGTGTCTGTCTGTGTGTGTGTGTGTGTGTGTGTCTGTCTCTCTGTGTGTGTGTGTGTGTGTGTGTGTGTGTCCATATGTCTGTCCTGCATCATCCCTCCCTTTGTTTTCCCTCCTCCCTTTACTGTACATTGTTGGACATGTGAGTGTGTGTGTTTGTCTGTCTGTGTGTGTGTGTGTGTGTGTGTGTTTGTCTGTCTCTGTCTGGTTCTCTGTGTGTGTGTGTGTGTGTGTGTTGGGGATTCTGAGTGTGTGTGTGTGTGTGTTGGGGATTCTGTGGTGTGTGTGTGTGTGTGTGTGTGTGTGTGTTGGGGGTTCTGAGTGTGTGTGTGTGTGTGTGTGCGTGTGTGTGTTTCTATACATGTATATCCTCCTCCCCTTACATTGTTGTACGTGTGTGTGTGTGTGTGTGTGTGTTTGTTTGTCTGTCTCTGTTTGTCTCTGTGTGTGTGTGTTTGTGTGTGTGTGTGAGTGTGTTGGGTGGATTCTGTGTGTGTGTGTGTGTTTCTATACATGTATATCTGCCCTGCATCATCCTTTCCCTCCTCCCCTTACATTGTTGTACGTGTGTGTGTTTGTTTGTCTGTCTGTCTGTCTGTCTCTGTGTGTGTGTTTGTGTGTGTGTTGGGTGGATTCTGAGTGTGTGTAAGATCATCTCTCCTTCTGTTGTCCTTGCTCTCTGTATTAGCTGCTTCCTCTCTCTCACCCTCTTTCTCCCTCTCTCTCTCTCTCTCTCTGTTTATGTGTGTGTGTGTTTCCTCTCTTTAGCATCATCCCTTCTCTTGTTTATATAGTATAAGTATAAGTATATATACTTTTTTGATCCCGTGAGGGAAATTTGGTCTCTGCATTTAACCCAATCGGTGAATTAGTGAAACACAAACAGCACACAGTGAACACACAGTGAGGTGAAGCACACACTAATCCCGGCGCAGTGAGCTGCCTGCTACAACAGGGGGCTCGGGGAGCAGTGAGGGGTTAGGTTCCTTGCACTTCAGCCGCGACCCACTGGTCGGGGCTCGAACCGGCAACCCTCCGGTTACAAGTCCAGAGTGCTAACCAGTGGGCCACGGCTGCCCCAACAACTTTGTCAGTTGCCATGTTTATGTTTCATCCCTCATTTGTCCTTCTCTCCCTTACACACACATATCTCTCCCTTACACACACATTTCTCCCCCTTACACACACATTTATCTTCCTCACACACACATTTCTCCCTTACACACACATTTCTCTTCCTCACACACATATTTATCTCCCTTACACACACATTTCTCCCTTACACACACATTTCTCTTCCTCACACACATATTTATCTCCCTTACACACACATTTCTCCCTTATACACACATTTCTCTTCCTCACACACATATCTCTCCCTTACACACACATGTCTCTCCCTTACACACACATGTCTCTCCCTTACACACACATTTCTCTCTAATGCTCCTTTTCATTTTTTGTCCTTTTTGTCTTTAAGTAATTGATCGTGTACACGACATATTTTCAGCAAGTTGTTTATCCAAGTTTCCAACCACACCAAACATGTCATATATCAGATAGAACATGTGTGTTGAATTTCTTACAATGACATCTGAACTTGAACCCAGAATGTTGTGTGTTGCTGTATGTTATGTGGAGATTATAAAGATGGTGTGAGAGTGGACGGGTTTTCTCAGGGCTGGGAGTGTTAAACCACTTTAGTAATAGTGTTGTTCATACAATTTGAACTTGAATCTAATGTATGTTATGTGAAGATTAAACAGATGTAGATAGAGTAAGAGTGGATGAGTTTTCTCAGGGTTGGGAGTGTTAATCCACCGTCATTTGACTTTAGTTTGTTGCTGCAGAGACTTTTTCACATTCCGATACACTTGTGAGTGAGAGAGATTTTTTGATTTTAATAATAAATTAAATATGCAATTGGTCAAAATGTTATTTTACTTTTATATGTGTGTATCAACAAAAAGCAACTACATTTGATTTAAAATTACATACAAATAAATAAAGATGACTAAGTAATGGTGTATTGGCCTTGTGTGTTATTTTAGGAAATAGTAGGGTGTCCACTGCCTTTTTGAGATGCAGATTTGAAACCAATACTGCATTTATTCCTTCAGCTCAACACATTTCCTCTACAGTATGCATCATCCACTGGCAGCAGGTGTTAGATAAATCAAGTCCAGATAGCAGACTGACTATCCTCAGTACTCAGGTAATTCATACAAACTGTTTCATATACAAACATTAACATTTTGTTTCGTAATAAGCAGTATGATTTGTATGTTCGTATTTTGCTTAGCTTAGCATACAAAGCTAGCTAGCATGCTAGCGGGAATCCCATTCTCTGCCTATGGTTTACTAGCGTGCTAAACTAGCAACACTGAACTGCCCAAGATACACCACACCACTCAACAACAAAATCTGATTGGTTGGAACATTTTTCCCCCATGCATATAAACGAACCATAGATTTCCTTTATGTCTAGCAGCCTATGTCGATTGCTGTATGCATGTGATTGACAAATGTGCAGGGTAGAAATTTGACTGAAATTGCATTAAATCAGGTTGTTTTAACTAATATTAGACTGCAAGATAGGCTTTTGTCCACTACATTTAAGTTCCCTGTTATAGACTAACTTGCCATATTAAAAATTCCCAGTTTATTCCCATTAATTCCCGATTATTCCAGTTAATTCCCATATATTCCCGTTAATTCCCATGTAAAGTTTCCAACTTAGAAAATTCCCGGAATTTTGCAACCCTATTTGTCACACACTTTCGTGACCTCAAAAAAGTGCAAGACAATAATTCCCCTTTTCCCAAAGGACAAGGGCTTTTGATGCACATGACCTTTGTCAGTTCGCTAATAGCAAATGTGGCCGATTGGCTGCTGATCCGTGTCCAGTGGATTATTGAGATACGCCATTTTATTACGCTGTATTCGCCTTTGGTCATTACTTGGACATGAGTGTGCATTACCCACAGGTACATGTGAATCCCCTGACAAGAGGCTTGCGTCTGAGTGACAGGTTATTTGTAGTACTAATCTCTTTTGGTTGGGAACCGTCAGTCACACTACACACAGCCAGGGTTTTGTAAAATGGACAGATATTTGCTGTAAATGTATAAAAATGTATATATATTTGGTATGGGTGCTTGCGTTTCTTTAGGAATCCGTCATCTTGGTTTGTATAGAAATTAATATTAAGTGACACAAACAGTACATGTACACGTAAGAGGTTGGAAATACGGGACAGTTGGTAATTGGTGACATTCCTGTAGATATTTGCCTTCCTACAGTAAATGCACCTGACACTTTGCTCTTTGACAAAATAACTGGAGTATGTGGGACAATATTTTCTCCTTAATCAGGCATGTGTACATCACTATATCTCACCTGTCAATGACTGTGTGGACAAAATGTCTACTTGTGAGAAGTGGTAAAAAAGAGATAAAGTGAATAAATAAAGATGTGTTCCCGGAATAGAGAAGTGTTCCAGAATAGTCTCTGGTCCCTGTTCATTTGAAGCATATTCATCAGAACACTTTGGGGGAAAAATACCAAACTGAAACATGTACATGCATCTACCTGTAGGTGGAGATGTGAGGACTTGCTGAAAATAAAGTAAGAAAATGGCAGCCTTCATCTGTTAATCTGAAACATGTACAGCAGAGGGACTGATAAAATCTTATGAGGGGAAATCAGGCTGGCACACACACACACGCGACGCACGCACGCACACACACACACGCACACACACTGACACACACTGACACATCTCTGACATTTCTTGAGAATTAGCTCAGTGTTGGCAGTGAGCAGACTCAAAGGTTGTGCCCAAATACTTGTATTCATCCACTGACTCCACAGGTTCCCCATGGATGCTGGTAGTAACCACCTCAGTGTAGCTCCACAGCACACTGGCCACGTCTCGCTTAAACAGCTGAATGACGTTTGAAAAGTCATTACCAGCCGTTTCCATTCATCCACTTTGCATCCATTTGATTTTGCTTAGAGCCTAGGAATGTTTGGGTCCAAACTAAACTAAGTGCTGTGACATGCAGAGGGGACAGGCCTCTCTGAAGCAAGATTACAATAGCTGCTCAATGTAAAATCTAATTAGCACTCTGAATAATTAAGAATAGCACTCTGGTACAACCTGATCCAAGAAGACACGCTGAGACTCAAGAGAGCTGCCGTTGATCACAAAGTTTTAATTCACAAGTACTGACAATGGACACAGCCTGACAAAGTCTGGCCATACACCCCAATGCAGTAGAGTGAATCAAAGGTATCTGTAGATAACCTGTCCCCCTTGTACCCTGGAAATTCCAGAGTTCATGAGAAAGCACAATTGAATTGTCCCTGAGAGACACTCTGGCAGTAATGATGCACATTACTTTTACCCCTTGCATCGCGAGGAACCAATCACATCGGTGTATCTGATATACTGTAGGCGGGCGGGCCATGAGGCGAACTAAACAGATGATGACATCGCTGCAACAAATCAGTCAGTAAACATTGGTCGTAGTGTTATCCAATTGCATCAAAGTCCGGAATCAGTCAGTAAACATTTGTTGTAGTGTGATCCAATTGCGTGCAGTGAGATTTTCAAATGCATGCTTGGTGATGCCCCTTGAGTTGGGCCATTTTCATTATTCGTGGCCAGACCCTTGATCTTTCTAGAAAACCAGGGTCTGGATTTTCCAGGCTATCCCCCTTGAGAAAGTTTGTACAATCTGAAGTCTACAGTAAATCATGATGCCATGTTCTTTATACGATACATAATGTCACAGGGCCTCCTAGTTTCCATACGTCATGTCAAATCAGAAATCGAGGTTCTCCCCCTTGACAGGTGATTGACATGCTGACATTTTGTTGATTAGTCATCATCATTTGATGTTTTTGTGTTTTGTGCACAAATGAGACGTTGCAATGGTCCTGTCCCCTACATACAGTGTTTATATCGGATATGTGTTTGCATATTTAATACGTTTCATACACGTGTTTCAACACTGCATTTCGGTCGCTGCTTTTACCTTACCATTACCTTACGCATGCCAGTTATGTTATGTATCCACCAGCCTGCCTGCAGCCTACTTCGCCTACTTCTAAAACTCCAAAGCTGCTTGCTGTCAGATTTGGTTACGAGGGAACAAGTTCAGTGTATCCACAACACTCAATAACAGTTTATGTGATGTGTTAATCAATTAAATTCCCAACAATTTCACAACAGCTAGTTCTGGAGTAGGCCATTCAACTAGCCAGCTTGCTTACGACGAGACTCAGGCTGCGCAGTCGGCACCCGCTTCCTTATTTGGGTTTTGGGTTGCCAGGTTTTAGCCTATGACAAAACGGTTGAAATTGAAACTAAGTGATCGTGTATGTGTAGGGTGTATTTCATACACAACCTGGCAACCTGAATGCATCAATGATTTTAAAATGAAGTTTGATAGCCATGCAAATTACGGGAGTTTTCCGGGAGAAATAACAAAACGGGAGGGTGCTGGGAGATGACCTTGAAATACGGGAGAAACCCGGAAAAACGGGAGTGTTGACAGGTATGGTACTGGGTGTACTGTCTACAAGTTGTACCTATCCCATGCCAGGGTGCCCCACATGATAGTGTTTCACATGTGTGAGACTTCAGATCCTTGCAAATGATAGGATGGCATGTGTGTCTATGAACCTCAAAGACAAAAGGCAGAGGAATGCATTCAGAGCACAGGAATTTATTTATCAGATTTTGTGTTGTTTTTTCCCCTCAGAAATGCTAATGCCAGAAGCCAACTGGAAATGTTTGTGTGTGGTTTAGTTATTATGACGGAGACCTGTTTTACCACAGTTTCATAACCTTGCATGTAAATAAAGTATTGGCATTACAACATTAAATGTTTCAACATTAAATGTCACATCAACAGTTGATGGGAACATTAACACATCCTGTGAAGATGTCACAGCAGTATACATATCCGAACCGTATAGACAGATATGTACAGTATGTATAGTTATGTGCAGTGCAGTAACAGTACAATTGCAGTGTAGTAACAGTAGCATAAGAGTAGTACAAATAAGTCCTATCCATAAGTACATCCTAACTTTACACGGGCTGCTGGCTATACAATTTATTCTAGTTAACAATTGTTACATTTAGTTTGTTGTTACATTTAGTTTGAGATTGTCTGCAAGTGATTGTTTCAGAAAGCGGTGAGTGATAATGTGTAATGTGTACAAATATTTGCATTTTAAGCATAGTTGAATATTGGGGAGGGACATGGGCCTTTCCATAAACATCATGGATTGAAGAAGAACATTTGATTGAGTGCCTTTTTATGACCAGGCCTTTTATGATGTAGCTCCCACAGAGAGGGTTATCATTGGTAATCAAGGAACTTTGGCTCCCATATTCAATTACACATTGTTCTCTTTTAAAGGTGCAGTCAGTAATGTTCAATTCCATAACATTTTTTGTCACATTCAGCAATAATCCCCTCACAACCGCTAGCTGCCCATTCTGTGAGTACACTGTAAAAAAAAAACATTTTCTGTAGGCAGCCCAGGCTCCGACAAAATCGTCTGCCAATAAATTTAAATATAATCATAAACACAAATAAATGTGATATCCTGCACAATTGCTAAACCAATATTTGGACTATTAGGTATTTTACATTACATTACATTACATTTAGCAGACACTTCTTGACCAAAGTGACTTACATATGTCAGCTATATTACAAGGGATTACATTGTCCCCGGAGCACCTTGGGGTTAAGTGCCTTGCTCAAGGGCACAACGGTGGAAGTTGGGAATTAAACCGACAACTTTCAGGATACTGCACGCTAGCCCAGCTCCTTAACCACTACACTACCACCGCCCCGGTATTTACATGCAGCAAAGCAGAACCAAAAAATACGGGATTAACCGGTTATCATTATTTTAGATAAATGATTCTGTTCCGGAACATAAAAAAAAGTAAAGTTTCTGGTTTTGTTTCTGTTCCTAGCAAAACATCAAACGTTTCTGGTTTTTGTTTTCGTTCCATGAACCGGTTCAAAGCCTTGGACAAAAGAAAGAGAGATAAAAACATGCCTGTTTCAGCTGTGCTTTAGTGCGTGTGTTAGACTACTTGGTTCGTGTCGGGTGGGTAACCGCTTCGCTGCACCTGAAAGCATAAAATGTCAAAAATCTGAAATGACTCTTTGAAGCACACAACCACACACACCCTACACCCTACACTAGTTCCTCCAAGTTCTATCTTTCATTCTTACGTGGGGTTATATGAGGGTAGATGGGGTTATATGAGGGTAGATGGGGTTATATGAGGGTAGATGGGGTTAGTTTTTTGATGAAAGATGGAATTTGAAGGAGGAAATATAAGGAAAACCCATATGTTTTTGCATGTTTGATGCACCAGTTAAATAGCAGTGATTAACTGGGTCTGAAACATTCACTAGAAATGAGTTTTGAGAAGTATTTCAGTTTACTTCAAGATTAAGGGTTTTGGGCTCAACTTTTGCAGCAGCGATAATGTTTTTTTTTGGCTCAACACTAATTTCACACCTGCACATTATATTGTTGTGGAAACCGTAAAAGAAACCATAAAGAAAAATGCCTTGGCTCATTTGTAACATGATGTTCTAGCACAGAGCTTTAATCATAATTTACTTGGGGGGAAGGGGGCATTTATACTTGCGGTTTGGAGTAAATTGTCTGCTTAATACATAAATGTGAAGCGAAATATTATATTAGGCTTAGATCTGACTGAATGTGATGCACCTTATTTAATCAGGAGAATAACATGTCATGTACTTGCAGTATGATATTTTGTAGGTACATACAAAGTAATCATTTCTCAATATCTGTTTTTTTATTTTGTATATTGTATCTCTAGAAATTGAATGGAGGAAAGTTATTGAAAATAAGATGGTGCAAATAACCTGCATTATGCCTTTAGAATAACAGCTTTGAATCTGTGGGACAAAATCACATGGACTGACCACGGTGTTGTGAGATTCCTGTGGAGATGAGGAAAATATATGAATACTAGGACAGGATGAAAATGAAAGCCTGTGAATAAATTATCTATTAATTTGCAGGGACACCTACGCATTTTTAAATACCTACTGTACTATCTGGCTCACGAATCTTTCTCTTACTTGGGAAGACCTTTTTTGTCTTGACCTAAGAAGGCCCATCTCTCTGTCATCTCCCTCTTGGATTACAAAACTGCACGTTTTTTTCTCTCTCTAGGTCATGTTCATGAAGAAGGTAATCCATCCATTGTGGTATTTATATACCAGACCGTATGGAGTTTACTATCCCCTTTTTCCCCATCTTTGCTTCGCTTACTTTGTTTCAGTCAGTCTCTAACAGGTGAACTACAGTATACAGCCTGTGTCAATCAAAGTGTCAATACATCATATGTTGCTTTTGATAAAAGTGTCAGCTAAAATTACTAAAACCGGGCAGAAAGCAAGATGTGTTGATAACTGAAATGAGTTTGGTTGTTCAGTTATTCTTAGACAACTAAAAAATTCCATGCCATATGTGAATCTGAACTTGTGCACTTGTTTTGATGCAGAGCACTTTGGCATCTTGAAAAGTCACATGCATGTGTAACCTGTAAACTGTACAAAATTACCAGATTCCATTGTCAGTTCAATTGTATTTAGTAACTAAATTATAACATTAGGAGGAAGCAAATACGTGTCAGAGCATGTGCCGTGTGAGGTCTGTCTCATGGTCGATGTGTGAGACTTCAGATCCTTGCAAATGATAGGACGGAGAGTGTGTCTATGAACCTCACAGACACAAGGCAGAGGAATGCATTCATAGCACAGGAATTTATTTATCAGATTTCATGTTGTTTTATTTCTCAGAAATGCTAATGCCAGAGGCCATTGTGTGTGTGTGTGTGTGTGTGTGTGTGTGTGTGTGTGTGTGTGTGTGTGTGTGTGCGGTTTAGTTATTATGACGAAAACCTGTTTCACCACAGTTTTATAACCTTGCATGTAAATAAAGTGTTAATATTGGCATTACAACAAATGTTTCAACATTAAATGTCCCATCAACAGTTGATGGGAACATTAACACATCCTAATTTTACACGTGCTGCTGGCTAGTTATGTAGGCCTATAGAATGTATTGTAGTTAACAAATGTTACTTTTAGTTTGTGATTTCATCTGCAAGTCACACACAGTCTCTCCTTCGATGCAGAAGAGCAGACAGGGTGAGATTCCATTTGATCGTATAAAACCAATCAGCTAGTAGACACACACACACACACACACACACACACACACACACACACACACTCACGTTCCCAGACTCGGTCTTGCCAGAAAGCTGCAGTAATTGCCAGCCGTGTGACTGGGCCTTATTAGAGAGTTTGCCTCTTAATATACTGTTATACTTTGGGGGGGCATTGATGGAGATCCCACAGAGAGGGTTAACATTGGTAATCAAGGAACTTTCCTATATTCAATTACATGTTTTTCTCTTTTGAGGGTTTTGAACACTAATGTTAGAAAAAAAAACCTCACGAAGCTATCTGATGATGTTCATGATATCTGCCGAGTGCTTTGAGAGAGTCTGGCCATCAAATAACATTATATATCTGATCTGGGTAGTTTCGTCAATATTTAGGATGTGTGTTCCGGCGTTCTCATGAACACAAATATCTCTGTTGATTAACCAGACGTAGATAAACCAACACAGCCCACACAACAGTCAACATGACCGCTGTTCCTGAATGAAAATAGAAGAAGGCTACTACCACGAGACACGTCGACGCTGTGCGTGATGTAGGTGAGCACGTTTGCTACGCTAATTTGCATAAATTCCCCAAATGGTGGAATATCCCCTTACAAAAAATAACTTTTTTGTTGAAGTGCAAGTGCAAGTTATAGGCTACTAGGCTACAGTGCAGTAGCCTACAGTAGTATTTTCATGTCCAAAATACTGCATTGCTGCAGTAAAGTACAGTAATATGCAGTAAAATGCAGTTTAATGAATCTTGGTCAAGGTCTTTTCCTGTTCCTTATCACCATGACCTATGGGGCTTTTCTCAAAGTCAAGGATTTGTGCTTGGTAGAACGAGTCCTGCCAAGTCGAATCCTTCACAGACGAGGCAAGGCTTCTTCCTATCATATGGAAAACACACAATGGAACAGACTAGCAAATGTGCAGGAAGCTGTAGGTGCATTATTAAAAATCATGTGTGCGCACAGGATTGTGGGTGTTCCAAACATGCAGAGGATACACACATGCATCCTCAAAAATCTCAGAACTAAAGACTCAGTACTTGATAGAATTGTAAAGCACCCTTGACATTGGAACAGTGCTTGGCGAGATTTGATGACGTAACATCCTTGAAAGAGTGGCTTTGAAGGACCCATCCTTGACTTTGAGAAAAGCCCATGGACTCCCTCTCTCTCTCTGGGTCCAACCGAGCACTCTGCTCTGTTCTAAATTCTTCGATCCAAACCGTTACTTCATACCTTAGAAAATGACTTGCCCATCCTCCTCAACCTCACACAGTAGGTCCCATCCCCCTAAACTATGAAAAACATGCAATGCCATTGACCAGCTAGAAAGTGAGAGTGAGAGAGACAGAGAGAATAAGTGATAGGAAGAGAAAAAATATATAAAAATTCATGCCTAAGCCAGAGACATTCATTGATTTTCATCATGATGGACTTGCCTTTCTGATGTCACAGTAAAACACAACTTGTGTTGTTTTTAACACATGATCTCAGTGTCCAGATAGGGACAGCACAGTTTGTGTTGTTTCCTATTTTTATTTGTTACACAATGTGTTGAAAATAACACAATTGTTTTGAAAACAACACATTTTTTAACACATCTCTGTGTTCAGATAGGGACAACACGTTTGTTTTAAGAGTGTAAGGACTGGCATATAGGAACATAATGATAGGTCACAGATGCATCTAAGTAATGTATATGTAAGTAAGTAAAGATAATGTATAGAATGCCGGTCATTATTGGGAAAATAAGTCCCGACAAACATCCCCTATATGCCCCGCCCTCTCTCTTACTCTCACACACACTCTCATCCCCCCAGCCCCAAACGCAGCACAACATTTACACACAAAAAATACTCTCCAAACCCTCCCAGACAGAACACCCTCGAGCACACATGGGTAAAATAGCCGCAACCTAAATAGCAGGAAAAGTGCCTAGTGCATAGGTGCACAGAATGCAATATCTGATGCATGTAGGCTAATATAGCCCATTCAACTACTTCTTTTTATTTTGCTTGTGCAGATGCTGTTTTATGTATGCCAGTGTCTGAAGGCATGTTTTGTTTTAACTTTTCCTAAAGGAATAAATGTGATAAGCCAGTTTTGGTCTCTTCACCGTCTGACTAATAGTTATATATTACTAATATATGAATACAGCTTAACCAACTTTATTATAAGGGTCCCTCATACTGATAGTTATATATTACTAATATATTATTTAAGCTTAACCAACTTTATTATAAGGGGCCCCACACTGATAGCTATATACTACTAATATATTAATTAAGCTTAACCAACGTTATTATAAGGGTCCCCCATACTGATAGTTATATATTACTAATATATTAATTAAGCTTAACCAACTTTATTATAAGGGGCCCCACGCTTATAGCTATATACTACTAATATATTAATTAAGCTTAACCAACTTTATTGCAAGCGGTTCCGGCACCGACAAGAGTGGAAACGTGCCAAGGTAGCTCTGTGTTTTTTTTCTTGAATTTCCCCGTGGGGATCAATAAAGTATCTATCTATTGTAAGGGTCCCATGGGGAGTGGTTCATATTGGGATAGGCAGAAGCACAGTTTAATAACAATTAGTTAAATAATAATAAGTCATTAACTTTTCTATTAACATATAGTTTGTAAATAAACATTTAACAATGATGTAAGAAATAACTGT
Organism: Alosa alosa; assembly: GCF_017589495.1. NCBI lineage: Eukaryota > Metazoa > Chordata > Actinopteri > Clupeiformes > Clupeidae > Alosa > Alosa alosa. Next base: position 21,246,358 of record NC_063195.1, on the reverse strand, counting down.
TAATTAGTGCCAAAAATACATTTAGTTAACTATTAACACATATTAATACAATATTAGTTAATAGATTTGTTAAAACATTAACATACAGATTTTATGCAAACAACTAATATTTAATTAATGATGAAAAAACTATTAACTTGTGGCAAATAGATATTTTAGTTACAATTAACAAATATTAACAAAGGGTTAGGTAATTACTAGTTTACTATTTATTATGGCACCTTATTATGGAGTGTTACCCACATTTTTAGTATTAATCAACAACACACACCGGTGCTGGGTTACTTGGGTAAGTAATTAAGTAAAGTTTATTTTTAGAGCACATTTAACCACAGCTTGCACTGACCAAAGTGCTGTACATAAAGAATAATAAAATAAGATAAAATAAAATAAAATAGATAAGTAAGTACACATACAGATCAATGATTTAAGCTAAAATGACATCAACAGACAACACTTAATTACAGACATAACAGGGTAAGACAAGTAAATCACCGGGAAGGCCAATATTAAAAGGTGCGTTTTGAGCCTGATTTTGAATAATGTGATTGAAGGGGCATTTCTGATGTCAAGTGACAGTTGGTTCCACAGCTGAGGGCCAGCACCAGAATAGGCTCTGTCACCTTTTTGCTTAAGCCGGGACCGTGGGACATGGAGGACACCTTGGCTGGAGGATCTGAGGGACCTGGGGGCTACATGGGGATGAATGATATCAACTATGTAGCTGGGGGCCAGAGCATGAAGAGTCTTAAAGACCAACAGCAGTATTTTAAATTGTATCCTTGACTGGACTGGAAGCCAGTGCAAGGAGGCTATAGGGCAGGTGTAATATATGTTCAAGCTTTTTCGTGTTGGTGAGCAGCCTAGCTGCTGCATTTTGGACCATCTGAAGCCGTGCCACCGGTGTCAGAGGGAGACCAAAGTAGAGAGAGCTACAATAGTTTAGACGGGAGGTTATGAAAGCATGGATGACTTTTTCCAGATCGTTGTATGATAGAACAGACTTGAGTTTGGAGATTATTCTTAATTGATAAAAACTGGTGTTTTTAACAGATGTGCTTGTCCAGGTTAAGATTTTTAAGTCTAAAATAACACCCAGGTTACGTGCATGGGATTTCACATAGGGGGCAAGGGACCAAGGTTGACAGGGATGGAATTTTTGGATTTTAAAGGCCCAAAAACAATAACTTCAGTTTTGTTATCATTTAACTGAAGGAAGTTGTTAGCCATCCAGATTTTAATTTCTTCCAAACAGTCTAAAAGATGTTGCATGGAGTTGCGGATTTAAGTGGGATGTACAGTTGGGAGTAATCTGCATAGAAATGGAATGAAATATTGAATTTTCTGATGATGTTACCTAGGGTGAGCATGTACAGGCAGAAAAGTACTGGACCCAAAATGGATCCCTGGGGGACACCATATGACACAGGGGCAGAGGATGAGGAGTACTGGCCTATAGACACAGAGAAAGATCTTTGGTAGACGTAGGAGTAAAACTAGGAATTAGGAATTATACTAAATGTTACTTTCTTGTGATAATGTTTGTTTTTTGTGTTTTTTCTATTAAATTATATAACAAAATGACTGTAGGGGATTTTCAGATTATGGTCAGTGTAGCGAAGGGAAAGAGCAGTGACACCTCTCGGTCGTGAACCCTAAATGTACTAAATGTGCTGCTTGACCACAATGGCAAAGAGCCTGGCTCATAAGTATGGCAGTCAGAGCGGATACTCATCCGTCACACTGCCCTCCCCTTCGGGAAGCTTGCCAAAGCGGTTCACGCACACTGGCTTCCCTCAGGCAACCACCAGCTGTACTTCTCCCATCCCAGGGTGCCCCACACATCATCCATCTCTGGGGTCCCTCACACTAGGGTCAACCTATCCTGTGGGTCCCTCATATAGCTCACACATTGGGCAAGCTTCCAATGACCTCAGGGGAGGCCATCCCACTTTTGACACCATATGTAGCGAAGGGAGAGAGCAGTGACCCCTCCCAGTCGCGAACTCAGGTCTCTGGGGTAGTATCCTGCAGCTTGACCTCAACGGCAAAGAGCCAGGCCCGTTGGTATGGCAGTCAGAGCGCACACTCAACCGTAGTGACAGCACACAGTCATATCAGCATGAAATTTAATCAAAAATGCCCTTGTCCCCCTTTGGTGCTTCCCTACCTTCTAGCTGCAGTGTATATCCTAATAATAAGTAGATGCAGCATATATTGGGTCTTGCAATGTCCACAAGAACCCAGAGCAATGAAATATCCATGTTGTTTCATCCAATATAAGTTGTGAAGATGTATAGTCCATCGTATACACACTAATTGAATTTAAATATAAATGGCAAAGATTTATATTTTTGTGCAATTATTCCATATTTAGCGTAGTCATTCCATACCAGAGACCCTGAGATACAATCCAAATGTGAGCATGTAACTTCAGAGTGTTACCTTTCATTTGAGACCAAGATCTACACAAAGGGGTTCATATGCAGTAAGCCTTTGATTGTCAGTATGCATTTTGGGCAACCAAAAGTCCTATGGGGAGTTTCCATAGGGCATTTTACAAAACACATGAGCATACCTTTGCAAATAATGGTCTAAAATACTCATATTTTCATTTTAAATTGATCTACTTTTACACACAGCTTCACAAGACCTGGTGTTAGGCCTCAGTTGTGTTTCTAAGTCATGTGACCTAGAGGGCTGAAATGTGGTCAGTTTAGAGGTGCTTGTAATCCAGCAGAAAAAAAAACTATATTCTAGCCTCTGTAACTCTGTGTCAGTACACTGCAGTTATTCTCATGATTTCCCAAGACACTCCAGGGTCTGAGCTTTCCAAAGAGGTCAAGCATTTGATGATAGGCCAAACTAGGTGGAAACAGTGGCCTCTGAAGCAGGTGCTGTGCAATTTCACACAAAAACTTGAAATGGGTACCGAAAACCATGTCCCTGGTCTCTGTAGGCAGCATAGGCTCCGAAAACTGGAAACAAACAATGTGGGGGTAGCCCTTCTCCCAAACGAAAACGAAACCCTGTGTGGAGTTTCTCTGGGAATACTAAAGGGAGGGGTGAGTTACAGTAGGCCTACATCTCTGGTGTGTTTTGTTTGGTCCTTGCATAAAATATTATGTACGTTGTTTTGGGGGGAAAAAGTGCAAATAAATTTAAAATTGTGCTTTTCCCTTACTTCCAAAAAATGTTTCCAAGGTGTGCAGGCCCTTTCTGACTTAATACATTTAAAATAACATAAACATAAACCTCCACGACTTCCTGCATAATAGCTGACTGCACGTTTAAGTCATAGATTTTTGTTTATTCATTCTAAAGCCCTATTACAAGAGTGTATTCGCATTTTGTCACAAACTGTTGTCTTGTCTCGTAAAAATGAATATGTTGTTACGAAAATGCTACAGCAAAAAAATAAGCGGACTAGCACGTCGCCTGCCTGCAGCACCAAGCATGACAGTTGAGAGGTATCCATAACTCCTCGACTTCTGTGCCCAAGCAAAAGTGCTTTGCCTGTGCTTCCCCCCAATATGGTCCCAAGCCTATAGGAAATTTCCTCGTCTAAATCTGCATTGCCATTTGTACTCGTTGTGAATATGCAGGCCACAAGAAGTAATTAGGGAATTTTTTTGTTGTTGTTCGCTCACTTTTACTCATGACATGCTATCCGGCGACAAGAGATTTCACTCACTATGCTAAGCTAGCGGGAACGCTTCCAGACAAAGACAATGCATTCATGGAGAAAAAAAAATGCTCACTTATCTAACTCTAGGGGAGACGGTGAATAACCCAATTTCATTAAACGGTAGCGTGTTCCTTTAAGACTAATTGTAATGCAATGTTTGCGGGTTATTGTTACTATAACCTACTTGGCCTAAATGCTCCCTGCATTTAAAACAGACACACAGACTCTCTCTCTTTCACACACACACACACACACACACACACACACACATATTATACATGACACAATCTCATCATCACTAACTAGTTTATCTTGTTATTTCTGTTTTTTTTTTTCAGATTTTCTTTTTTTTTTACTTGCTCTAGCTTGTATTTAAAGCGAAAATCCGAATCATCACTCATTCTGCAGTTAGGAAACAAGTAAGACCTTCTACCAAGGCATTAGATAGTACATGTTTTTCAGTGACCAGAAACTTACATCTAACATGGTAAGTTACATCTTGTTTTGCAAGCTACATCTTGTATTCAGTTAAAATCAAAATAAATGTATTCAAATTTAAAATGGCAGGGTACCACAGCATTAGGACATAGTTTTCAAGACAGTGTAACACCAAATTGTGCAAAATATTACATAAAGAAACATTGTAAAAACATGAAATTATACTATAATGAATAATAAATTACAAAAGAGAAACAGTTTAAAAAGGGAAACCACCAGTAACAGTAAGATATTGAGTGGTAACACTTCTTAATAGCTACACACTATTAAGTATTTATTAAGCATTTTTAACTATTACTAAATGTTCTTCATTCGTAAAGCAGTGTTCCTACAGTAAATCTCATTAGTCAAGTATTTATACATATAGTTTGTTCATAGTGCATATAGCCTACTTATAGACATACTAAAATATGTTTATATATTTTGAATATTTGAACACCAAAGCACTTTTCCTGTCGCACGCACGCTATTTGTTTATCCAGCACCGGCTTTTGAAACAACCATGTCCACAGACAATGTAGAGTATGCATGATTTTATGAAAGTATGATGCATTGCAACATCAGAAGCAAGTCAAATTTGCATGTCTCATTCTATCGACTACAGATCCGTTACCCGATCTAGCAAACTTGCATAGTGCGGTTATAGCCGATAAAAAGTCGCAAAGCGAATGCAGAAGTGCCGTTCACCCTGTACAAGTTGAACCACTGAAACAATTTTGAAAGATTATTTTAAGGTACAAAAAAACTCTTTGGTGTTGCTTTAATAAATTATGCAAAAATAATTTGTTTCCATTATTTGACCGTTGTTAAGGAAGTCTGTGGTTTATAAGATTTGGTTTATTAGAATGGGTGTGTTAATGATTAAGAAACTATTTTCACCTTCATGTATGCATGCCTTTATAAAACATAATGATTACTGTAATAGCCGAGTCCCAAATAGACGCCTGTCTCTTTTAACTCATTGAGTGCCAAAAACGTAATATTAAGTTTTTCCTTCCCATGCGTTGAGTGCCAAAAACATAATATTACGTTTTTAGCTTTTTTTTTAAATTACGAAACTAGACACTCTAACACACCTTATATGTGATTTTGGGAACTCTGTGATGAATGGAAATAAATATATGACGATCGAAAACTCATGAAAACGCACAATCTGGACATTTTATCTGGACATTTTATCATAACTCGGTTGCCGCTTTGGGTCGAATCAGTGACGCATGCACGTCAGGTCAAAACGAGGCCATTTTCGTGGGTCTATCACTAGGTGGCAGTCTCGCCAGGTCTCGCTGATCACTTCGCGGAAAGTTTACAGGCAACACTTCATATTTCATGAAAGACGTTATATCTCCATTTCTAGAAAAAAACAGCGATTTTGATGAAAACTAGCCACTGTTTATCTTGGGATTTCTCAGGAACAGAGGCGTGTAGAAATACACGGTTTGCACCCACTGAGAGCTTAAAGTCTCACCTTTTAAACGAGCCATTGTATGTGTTCATAGCTATAACACAGAATATGCTGTGGCTGTACAAAAATCATCAACAATGGTCTAGATTGCTGGCACTCTAGGACAAAGCTTCTGAAAACAGCTTGGCATTCAATGAGTTAATCATCTGGTGTGGCTACAGGTTTGGGTTAAAGGCTGGTCTCAAATAGAGGCCTTGTCTGTTTTTTTAGTTTCGGGTTGTATTTAATCTTCTGAAACCCGTCAGATCGTCTGTTTAAGCCAGTATGGTGCAGACTACGCACGCTAAAGTTATGATCATATGGCATTAAAAGATTGCGGTGGGGAAAAGCTAGAGTTCCAAATTGTATACAGTAACTTTTTTCAATATGAACTATACCTATATGTCCGACTTCGACATCGTTCAATTCATCCCTTTTGTTTCAAATTTGCTGAGAAGCCGATGGTAAGCTTGTATTTATGCTGACAACAAAACAAAAGGGTTCACAAACATTATTCTTTATTCTAAATGAGTACCGCCATAGCAATAAATAGAAAGAGGTATGCTATGATTTGAAATGTAAGCTGACTGTTGTCGAATTTGCCAAATAAAATATGGGAGAAACTATATGGTTCATGCTCTCTCATGCTGTTTCATTTGTGCCAAAAAGGAGGGAGAATGAAACATTATGCATGTTCCACTTTTGCATAAATAATTCTTGAACGGTTTTGGTCAGGGCTGAAAATGTGATATGATCTCTTTGTAAATTACGTTTGATTAAAAAACGTGTTTCATCTGTTCTGGTTATCCCCGCTATTTGGATCTTATCTCACTCAATGAACAACACAAAATGAATGATCATCCGTAATTGTCATCGGATAGCCTAGTCATATGGGTAGACATTCAGTGTGTTTGAAATAATTAATACGATAATATTTTCCATCTTTGCAAAGGAAAAGTTTTGTGTAAAGGGAATTAAAGGCCTGTCTCATATAGACGCCTGTCTCTAATACTAGCCGGTGCAGTTTGGCGATTTGGGAAAATAAAAGCCTGGGCTATTATTTGGAGTTTTATGGTAAGCATATGCAGTAAGGATTAGTTAGGATGTGGATACAAGTTTTGTAAGCCACTTTCTAATAATATAATTTATGGTTTACTCAAGAGTTGCAAGACGTAAGTTAAGGATATTTGTGAGCTCATCTAAACTGAGGACTTTCCATGGTGTGTAAAGGTTACATTTACATTTATTCATTTAGCAGACATTTTTTATCCAAACCATGATAACTAATGAGAATTAATATAGGAACAATGTTTTACAAATGAGGAACACATAATGCTTAATAAATGCTTAATAGTGTGTGTTACCGATTGGGTATGCTATTTAGTTATTTTGTTAGTTAATTATAGTTTGGCAAAATGTTAAATTGGCCATTGTCAAATAAACCTGACTGGAGATACACACATGCACACACATGCATGCAACACAAATAGCCTATATGAATCTGTGACTGTACATATACACCGCTGCCGACTTGAGCTTCCAAAGAAGCTCTGGTCGCCCTGTCAAGGAAGCTTGTCAAAAAAGTATAGGGAAGCTTTGGAAGCTTTGGCAGCTCTGACGTGACAACATTTTACGTTTGATCATGTTCTATCCTAATACTTTATTCTATTCGATTGGTTGCTGGTCGTTGGTCGCTGAACCGCGTCATAGCTCATTACCATAAAGTTGACTGACTTTCAACTTTCTGCTTGACGCTCAAGTCGCTCAAGACGCCCAAAACGCGACGCCGACGGATTTGCCGCTTCTGGCAGCTGAGAGAAGCCGGCTTCCATTGAAAATGAATGACTTCCTGAATCTTTGGAAGCTCAAGTCGGCGGCCGTGTGTACGTACAGTGATCATAACACTAAAATACAGCTTCATTCTCCCAACCGCTTCTTTCTTGTTATTGTCTTTCCCTGCAGCTCTGCTGCCTCTTAGCTCTTCTGCTCCCCCTGGTGGTGAACTCCCACCCCGTCGGTCGAAGCCTGCTGCCCTTGGACTGTGAGGACATCTTCCAAAATGGGTCAGTGCACAACGGGGTTTACACCATCTACCCGACAACGGAGGACAAGCCTGTGGAGGTGTACTGTGACATGGGGTGTACAGAGGATGAGAATCACAAAGAGGGACAGTGGACGGTCAGTAAAACTTTCAAAACAATCAGTTGCAATATCAATTGACTGGATTAAAAAGGAGGTGTGAAATGGAAAATGCAAAATGGAAGAGCTTAAAGGTTGTATACAGTAGCTTAAAAATAAACTCCTGGTTATTATCTCTTAGCCTATTGTATATGTAGGCTACACTAAATGTGAAAAACAAGATTGACACACTTTTATGGTGGGCCTCTTCAGGTGATCCAGAGAAGAATGGATGGCACTGTAAACTTCTACCAGCCCTGGGATCACTACAAGGAGGGCTTTGGGAACAAGAACGGAGAGTACTGGCTGGGTAAGCACACTGCAGCTCTCACTCTCTGAATGGGTCAAGGGGAATATTTTGTGTTGGCTCCCCCTAGGGGAATTTGCTTGACACTTTCACCTACAGAAGCAAACAGACTTCTCAGTTATACTCTGTTTTCCTATCTCCATCTTTATTAACTGAACTGAATCAGTAAATCGGTACTGATTGTACTGACATTAATCTCTGGCGTGCCATGTAACATCTGAAATACATGCATTCAATCAAATGTAAGCCACATTAAAGGCGCAGTCAATGACCATACGCAATTTCAAGCCAATAACAAAAACATCTCAGGATTCGCTAGATGCCCATTTCTTGAGTATACTGTAAAAAAGAACAGGTCTCTGTAGGAAGCCTAGGCTCCGAAAACTGGAAACAAACTAAGTTGGGGCAGCCTGTCCCCCAAACAGAAAGGAAACTCTGTGTGGAGTTTCTGGGGTAATACAAGAATAGTTGTTAAATCAAGTCAGCGGTTCTGAATCCTTGACAGACATAAATGTTATCATATCTGCAGGTCTGGAGACTATTTTCAGCCTCACCTGGAGGGGTAAGTATGAGCTGCAGGTGGACATGGAGGATTGGGAGGGGGGCAGTGTCTATGCCCGATATTTGTCCTTCTCCATTGACTCGGAGGACGATGGCTACAAACTTCACTTGGGCGGATACATCAACGGTGGAGCGGGTGAGTTTGGGGTTTTCAGAATGATCTAAAGCATTCTCTCATCAACATGACATATCCTCTGAGCACTTTTTCTTCTTCATGTCACAGTGTATGACTTTTTTTTTTAAATGTAGGAATGGATATGCAATTTCACCTACTTCAATGAATCACCTAGCTGAGCACTTTTTTATGTCGCAGTGTAATTGTCACTGGCTGACAAGTCAATTATGTTTTACTATGAAATTTCTTTAAATGTGGGAAAGCGAATTCACTTACTTCAATGAATCATCTAGCTGGACTAACTACAAAGCTCTTGCCCATAGCCATTCAGTCTGTCTTATCGTTACAAAAAATGAGTTTTGTAAACATGTCTTTTAGGTGATGCTCTAAATTATGTGAATGGGAGGAAGTTCTCAACCTACGACAAAGACCAAGACTCCAGTTACTCCAACTGTGCAGACCTGTATGATGGAGGCTTCTGGTTCTATAGCTGCCCATATTACGCCAACCCCAACGGATTGTACAAGGGGAGGGGAGATGTGGAGTATGGTACCGGAATCAATTGGCACCACTGGAAAGGCTCTTATTACTCTCTAAAGTCCATCATGATGAAAATCAAGAGGGTGTCTCTCTCTGAAGCGTAATTTATAATGTAATGTTTCTCTCTCTCTCTCTCTCTCTCTCTCTCTCTCTCTTTCAGATCAAAATGTTCTGTTAGCATAAACTTGATTTTTTTCATGTTGTAACACAATGGCAAAATGAAAGGCATTAAATGTGCTACTTTCTCATAAATTCCACCTATTTTTTCTTTGTCCAGCAAGATGAAAATCAAGAGGGTATCTATCTGAAACGTAATTGGTAATGGAATCTCTCTCTCTCTCTGCCAGATCAAAATGTTCTCTTAGCAGAAGTTAGCACCAACATGATTTTAAAAATTTTCATATTGTGAGACTGTGGCAAAAAACATTAAATGCGATACATTCTCTTTTTTGTTTGTTTGTTTGCCAACTGCGTGACATACAACAACATTCCAGGGATTAAGGTGTGTGTGTGTGTGTGTGTGTGTGTGTGTGTGTGTGTGTGTGTGTGTGTGTGTGTGTGTGTGCAAGAAATACAAGTAAAAAAGTTGAGAAGTGATTCTGGTTAATGGTTGTTGACATTATGTGTATAAGCATCTGAGGCTTATTGCCCGTTCAAATTCAACCTAAGAAAATGAGGGGTCAACTAACAAAAACACTAATATGTTTATGTTGTTGTTTATGTTTATTTTCTGTGCCTTAATACAACAGTGTGTGTTAAATTATTTTTCTCTAAAGAAATGGATTTTCCTCTTGGAAAACTCATATTGACCTTTAGGGTAGGTACATGGTCTCTCTCTCTCTCTCTCTCTCTCTCACACACACACACACACACACACACACACACACACACACACACACACACACACATGTCCATTCCCAAGCTGTCACTGTTGAGGACTGGAGTGGCTGGAGTATCTGACATTGAAAAATCTTGTACAAAGCTAAGGAGCGGATCTTAGATGGATACTCTATGTAGATACATTACTGAATGGTATCATAGTATGTGTTTTGTTTGACACTTCTACCAATGCGGTTTCTAAAATGACTATTTTAGAAAAAGAGAAAGAAAAGAAAATTAAACCATAGAGCCGATTTGCAATTGAGAAAAACACAGCTATGGAAACCTACTTTTATCCTACTTATTGTTAAAGGTCTCATTCCATTGCTTTTTCATTAATTTTGCCTTTAGGATCTGAGGGTCTTTTGTGCCTCCAGCTCTTTATTCTGATCTGCCTGAATCACATGTTTCATGCATCACATGCATCTAAAGCTACTGTAATGATATGCAAGGTATGTTTTTGAGCAATGTTCCAGATTATTGTTGTTCCGGCATATTCACATTGACAATGGGCCACATTTTTCTTCTTAACTTAATTATCATTAGGCATGTGTTCATTACCATCCAGGGGTGTAGTGGTAAAATAAGAGGTGGGTAAACTATGAATTTGCTGATCATGGTAAAGTGTACTGCTCCATGCGGTATCAGATTTTTTAAAAAGGTATTCAGAACATGTTTTATGGTGGTGGAGGTTATTGTCCAATGTTTATAACAATAGTGGTATTAAATGGTTCCTAGAGTGTTGTGTGTACATGTGTACATATTGTAAATGTGGATAATACAGTGTGATTTTGTTTTGTTAAAAGTTGCAATTGGGAATAAACTCTTTTGAGAGGTATCTAGATAAACTCTAATAATAGGTGGATAAACTCTATTTCTGAAATGTCAGAGGTGGATAAACTGTGTTAAACTGTTAGTGCCAATTATGCAAAAATAACACCAATGTAAAATCTTCAAAAATATACAATATTGCAAGTAGGCTCTATGTCAGCAACAGGTTGAAGTTCGTTGAACTTGAACGAGGAGATGTAGGCCTGAGCAAGCATAGAGGGACAGTGAGCAGCTGGTGGAGAGTACCCTAGTTGAGGCTACATGATAACAAGAACTGTGTCCTACAATTCTATGATTGACAACCAAAATGACATCCACTTGTCTATTTGACAAAAAAAACTCCTCTTAAAATCTTAAAAACTCCTTTCAAGATAAAAACCTTGTCCTGTCCTTCACTGTCTCTTTTTCTCCCCAAAACGTTGCCTATTTCGTTCTGGCATATGTAAGGGATAATGCCCTACGAGGTGTCCATTATCAGAAATAAATGGACGACGCGGAGGCGTGAACTGTCCGACGCCAAGCGGAGGACGGTTGCTTCTGCGAAGTCCATTTATTTCTGATAATGGACGCATCAAAGGCTGTGGTTGTTAAGTCACAGCTGAGCGGACTAACTCAGGTTGTCAAGCAACGTCATAATAATTTTATAGGTGTAGTATATCACTTTTTAAACGACACCCTTTTCAACCTAGACCATGATATAAGACATGATAAACTAATCTACATGTAGGTACTTTAGCCAGAGAGTTTTTAATGAGGAGACACAACACTCAAAACTTGCCCCTTTTGCAACAAAACGTCGACATGTGAATACATTGAGCCAATCATGTGCTGTGTTGTGAATACATTGAGCTAATAATGTGATAGATAGATAGATAGATAGATAGATAGATGCTTTATTGATCCCCAAGTGAAATTCAAGTGTGAAATTCAACATGTGGTGTGTTGTGAAGACAGCTTGTGTTGTGAAGGAGCAAGTTTGGTGTTGTGAATCCTTACACACGCGCATTTCCGAAATAGATGCCCGATAAGTGCCCAAAAAGCGTTGCAATATGGCCGCCGACTAGAGGGACTTATCTAATAGGACTTTGCTTTAGCCTACATTGTTGGTGATTCATTCAAAAATAGCCTACAGGCTAAAGATATTTTGCAGTGTAGACTAATGCCCTTTAAACAAACGAGAGGATTTTTTTCTGTTTACCGGTAGGCTATATGTACTGGTAGGCTAAGCTAATTCCACAAGGAGACACTGCTAGTCTGACCTAATTTCAAGAAATTAGGTAAATCAAAATGTATCTTAACTAGTATCTCAACATGTGCAGTACATTTACAGTTGATTTAATGAAAAAGGTACTTAAGTTATAGTACCTAATACTTTTGATACATTAAACAGAAACACAGAACAACTACTTAGTAAATGATTATGCACAAACAAGCATGTATCAGTTATATATATTTGGCCTTTACCTGTGGTCTGGGTCGGTGTGGTCTACAGAGAAATACAATAGACATGCACATACTGTATGTTAATTCTAAACTAACTAAACAAATTATATTCAAAATGCACACAACTTAACAACATATGAATTGTTCACAGCTAAATTAGTTCAAATGAGGGAAGGAATACAGATGGTGTTTATGGTGTTCCAGAAAGAAAGATGGTGAGAAAACATTTAACCATTTATCATATTTGGTCTTGGTTTCATAAAACTGTCCATCTAATATGAGGCTGAAAATCACCCTCTCAGAATAGCATAATATGGATAAATTATCGGAGTGTCTATTTACACCCCTGGTACGAATAGCCTTGGCCACACAGCTGAGCTATTCACACCCTGTGACATAACAACAAAAAGACGTTTTTTCACGTGCACAAAAAACATGGTGGACATTCGTTTTTTCGTCAGCAGAAAGTGAAGAATTCTGAAAGGTTTCGGCAATAATATCTGTTGAGATGTGTTTTATTTTCATACTGTGGAGGAACGGGGGAATTGACTGACACCACTTACAACGCAGGTGCTGGAGATTGGTAATTAACAGCAATGGCTGTGTTCAAATGAACTGATAGTTTTAAGGGGGGGGAGGGTTACTGAGTTTTTTTTGGGTTGAGACTGGAATCACGCCGTAGGGAGCTCCTGGGTTCGCATGGACTTTGGGGACTTGAGGGTTGGACTCGTTCGTGGTCGGCTAGCACCACTGGCGCTGAAGATACCGGGGAACCACTTATTGGCCCGGAGGAAGACAGCGGGGCTTTGGATTTAAGGTAGCCAGAATCCAGTGTAGGGGAATGCCAGCGAGCTACCCTGAATGTGTGTGTGACCAGAGACACTTGCGACCCGCTTTTCAGTGAGACGACGGGGTCTCACTGAACCCGGACAGGGAAGTCCGCTTTTAATAACTTTGTAATTGTGTGTGTGTGGGTGCGTGTGTGTACGTGCGTGTGTGTGTTGTTGGACTATCGTTCGGCTAAGGCCACCACAGCTGTGTATTCCTTTTAGCGTCTGACTTTATCACGTGTGTATTGAAAGTAGCCTACCTGTTTTTCTAAGTAACTAGCCTAGTAGTGTGTAGAGTGTATTTCTACGTGGTATTTATTACTGGAGAAATGTGGCGTTGACTTTTATTATTGCAGTGTTGAATTGATGAATTGTAGCCTGTCTTAACGTAGGCCTATTACCCATTCACGTGTGTTCTTAATTTTATTCAGACCTATTGTGATTACCTAATGTGTGTGTTGCTGTTTGGCCAACGTGGGCCACTTTTTTAGGACTTGTTAAAGTAAATAAAGATCATTGTTATTTCCTTCAGACCGCCTGTAATGCTCAGTGTTTTGACCGGACCAGACCGGGTTAATTAAAGGTGGTGGCAGCAATATTCGCTGGTCACCGTGGGGAGTTACTAGCGTCACTAGGCGCTAAACATTGGTGGCAGCGGTGGGATACTAGAATTGAGAAAGTAACTCGCTTATAATGGAACGCGCTACAGGCTCTGAGGGATCTGATGATATGGCAGGGGGCGCTGGCGGCAGGGTGGTGCGCCCGGTTTTCATGCCTGAAACATTTACTAGTCAGAGTCGTGATTGGGTTGATTGGTCACAATTTGAATTAGCAGCGGATGTCAATAACTGGAATGATGAGTTGAAACTAAAATTTATGTCTCTTTTATTATCTGGGAAAGCCAGGGAAGTTTTTTGTGGTTTGACGGCAGATGATCGGAGCAGTTACACAAGATTGAAGGCAGCACTAAATAAATGTTTTGATCCTTGTGAGAGTGAAGATTGGAATCGGGCCAGTTTTTCCTCTAGGAGGAGGTTACCATCAGAATCTGCAAGAGACTTTGGCAATGCACTGAGGCGGCTAATTTCTAAAGCATACCCGACAGCTAATAGCGCCACCCAAGATCTTTTGGTGCGTGAACATTTTGTAGCTCACGTTGGTGCAGGTGAACTGCGTATACAGCTTCGTAGCTCCAAACCAGCCACATTGACCAAATTGACCAGCTTCTGTCAATTTGGCTGCAGAACTAGAACTCATTCGGGAATTAGAACATAGCCAGGTGGGGGCAGATGCCAGGGTTCGTGGAGTGTCTAGCACTACTCAAGACTCCCAAATGACAATTTTGTTACAGACTGTGGAGAGTTTGCGTTAAGAAGTAAAAACCTTAAAACTCACGGTGGATAAACTTTCTACTTCTATAACTTACAATGCTACTGTATCTAGAGCACCAAAAGCAGGGACACAGACCACTAGTGGGGCCCCTAAGGACCGCTCTGATGCATGTTGGGAATGTGGCTGTACTCGGCACATGAAGAAAGACTGCCCCTACTTACAGGGAAACTAGAGGGAGTGAGTAGAACGGGCGGAATGCTCACTCCCCTCTCTGATCTTTCATCTGGCCTACAAATTAGTGCTGCTTGTGGGCTCCAGGGTATTGGGGTATTCTTACCAGCTAAAGTGGGGGGGGTAAACTGTAACTTGCTGGTAGATACTGGTGCCCAGGTCTCTGTAGTGTCCAAAGAGTTTTATCGGCAGGCTACTAATGGCAGGTCCAATCTGTTGCCTTATTCTGGAACCGTGTCTGTTGCTAACGGAGGTCAAATGAACATTCTTGGAAAGTGGTCTACTGTATGTCAACTAAATTCTCTTACACTTGTCACAGAATTTTTAGTAGCTGATATCCCTTGGCATGAGATATTACTGGGTACAGATTTCTTATTTAAATTTGGGGCTGTGATTAATCTTGGGGAGAAGTGTTTCCGTATTATGGGCCAACAACTGCCACTATTTTTCAGTAACTCAACTGATCAGGCTCGAACCGTGGTTATTGAGCAGGATGTAACTGTCCCGCCAAGGAGTGAGTTCATTGTCCCAGGTAGCATTAAGGGGGCACAGGGGGAGCTTCTCGAAGGAATGTTGGAGCCCTCAACTGGTTTAGCAGTAAGCGTCTTGATAGCAAGGACTCTGTGTAGAGTTGATCATGGTGTTCTGCCACTCAGGGTGCTTAATGTAACAGAAGATGAACTTATGTTAAGGAAGGGAATGACTGTGGGAACCCTGCACACAGATGTTGTAGTGGGGGAAAATGGCACGATCGCAAATGGTGTGGAAGGGTCACAGTTGACTACGGAGTCACTGTTGACACAGTTTGGGCTCAAAGACCGTGGTTTCAGCCTGATACAATTGCAAACCATTAGAGAACTTCTCGGAGAACATCTTTCTGTCTTTAGTCAACATAGCTCTGACTTGGGTAGGACCCACCTGATTCTACAAGAAGAGGTAGCAGATCATGTTAAGCAGATGCAAGAGAGCGGCATCATCCAACCATCCTGCAGTCCCTGGGCAGCTCCTGTTGTGCCGGTGAGAAAAAAGGATGGGGGGTTACGATTTTGTGTCGACTATAGGAAATTGAATGAGGTCACTCGAAAAGATGCTTACCCCCTCCCACATATTGATGATGCCCTCGATAGCCTGCACAGTGCCCAGTGGTTTTCTACTCTCGACCTTGCCAGTGGGTACTGGCAGGTCGAGATGGACCCACAGGATCGCCCCAAAACTGCTTTTACAACCAGACAAGGTCTATTTGAATTTAATGTGCTCCCCTATGGTTTGTCTAACAGCCCTAGTACATTTCAAAGATTAATGGACTTGGTTTTGGCAGATTTGCAGTGGACTACTTGCCTGGTATATTTGGATGACATCATCATTTTTGGGCGGGACTTTACACAACATCTTCAGCGGCTAGGCCAGGTATTGTCTAAATTGAAGATGGCTAATTTGAAGGTGAAACCTTCTAAATGTAACCTTTTTGCTACCGAAGTTCATTACCTTGGACATGTTATTTCAGCTGCAGGAGTGATGGCAGACCCCGGCAAGATAGAAACTGTGCGAACCTGGCCTACTCCCAAAAATCAGACTGAGGTATGAAGCTTTCTGGGGTTAGCATCATACTACAGACGATTTGTTAAGGGGTTTGCAGAATGGGCTAGGCCATTGCACAGGTTGACTGAAAAGGGCAGAAGGTTTTATTGGGATGAAAGCTGCCAGAAGGCCTTTGATAAATTAAAAGTTTGTTTGATCTCTGCACCCATCTTGGCATACCCTGATCCCCAGCGAAGCTTTATTTTAGATACAGATGCGAGCGACATCGGCATAGGGGCTGTCTTGTCTCAAGAGGTGGATGGCCTGGAGAGGGTGGTGGCTTATGCAAGTAGAGCCTTGACTAAGCAGGAGCGTAAATATGCCACTACTAAGAAAGAACTCCTGAGTGTAGTGGCATTTACCAAATACTTTAAGCACTTCCTGCTCGGTAGAGAGTTTCTCCTGAGAACAGACCACAACTCTCTATGGTGGCTGCATCATTTCCGAGGTATAGAGGGACAGCTTGCACGGTGGCTTGAACAGCTGGCTGCATTTCAGTATAAGATCATCCATCGGCCTGGTAAAACTCATATGAATGCTGATGCATTGTCAAGACTTCCGGCATACATAGGAGACCAGTTGGAGCTCCCAGATGAAGTGGTAGGAATACAACCATCACCTCAGGTCTGTGCCCTAGAACAGTGTGATAGACAGGAGATAGAGCAGAGTGGGGGAGCCTCCGTCCAGCCAGTCGAAATAGTACAGAATCCCCTGGCAGAGGATGACCTGATAGTAAGAGCCCAACATAATGACCCAGATGTAAAAACCTTGATCAAAGTGAAAAGCCAGCCAGCAGATAAATGGGGTGTGTGGGACACTTATCCTTCTCTCAAAAAGTATGGCCGTGTTTGGGACCAGGTACAGGGAGAGAGGCTGGTTAGGGTCTTGCCCCCGAAACTAGGGTGGTCAGCAAAGACCCAAATAGTATTGCCCCAGTCCTTAGTGCCTATGGTGCTCAGTCAGCTACACAATGTTAACACTGCTGCTCATTTGGGTGTACAAAAACTTCAAGGGAAGGTTAGGGAGCGGTTCTACTGGCCAGGATGGTTCACCGAGGTGAAACAGTGGTGCCAAGAATGTGCAGAGTGTGGCGCACAAAAAGAAGTGGGACCAACACCTCGGGCGCCCCTTGTCCCCTCAATTACTTCTCGCCCGTATGAAAGGATTGCTGTTGACATCTTGGGCCCTTTGCCTCAAACAAGACGTGAGAATAAGTACATCATGGTGGTGGGAGATTATTTCTCAAAGTGGACAGAAGCTTACGCAATCCCTAACCAAGAATCGGAGACATTAGCCCAGGTGCTGTTAAATGAATGGGTTTGCCGCTATGGCACTCCCCGGAGCTTGCACTCTGACCAAGGTCGGAGCTTTGAGGCTAAATTGTTTCAGCAACTCTGCCAGCTGTTGAACATCAATAAGACTAGGACGACACCCTACCACCCCCAATCGGATGGCATGGTTGAAAGATTCAACCATACCCTCCTGTCTATGTTAGTCTTTTATGTGGATGAGAACCAGCAGAATTGGGATGCCCTCCTCCCATTTGTGATGATGGCTTACAGAAGTAGTGTGCACGCTAC
This sequence comes from Alosa alosa, assembly GCF_017589495.1. NCBI lineage: Eukaryota > Metazoa > Chordata > Actinopteri > Clupeiformes > Clupeidae > Alosa > Alosa alosa. Next base: position 21,228,323 of record NC_063195.1, on the reverse strand, counting down.
TACTGGTTTCACCCCTTATCGAGTACTGTTCGGTCAAGAAATGGTATTGCCTATTGACGTAATGTTAAATCTAGAGGGAAATGAAAAGTTCTCCTCTGTTCACGCTTATGTGGAGAGAATAACTGAAAGCTTAGCCACAGTAATTGAAGCTGTAAGAAAACATCAGGCGAGGGCTTCAGAAAATCAGAAGTCTAATTTTGATTTTAAAGCACAATATCAGTTCTATTCTGAAGGGGAACTGGTTTTGGCTAAAGAATAAGGCACTCAAAAAGGGGGTAAGCCCGAAATTGCAAGGACGGTTTAAAGGCCCGTATAGAATTATGGAAAGGATATCTGATGTGCTCTATCGGATACGACCAGAAGGGGGGGTCTCTGACAGCGTGATGCATTTCAATCAACTGAAACCATGCGCGTCTCCTTCCACTCTAGAAGCAAAAAGCCAACCAACAGACGTGGTAGCGGAACAGCCTACGACTAGTTCGTTGCGGCCCAAAAGAAGGGATGTGAGACCCAGGAATAAATCGGACCGGGTTTTCCGGCGGTCTCTTGGGCCGGCTGCCGGAGCGCCTCCTCTGCCGGCGTCCTCGGCCGGGCCGCCTGGTCTGCCGGCTTCGTCTGCTGTCAGCGCTCCCTTCCTGCCTGCTGCCAGGGCACCTCTCCTGCCTGCTGCCGGGGCGCGCCTCCTGCCTGCTGCTGCGACACCTCTTCTGCCAGCTGCTGGGGCGCGCCTCCTGCCTGCTGCTGCGACACCTCTTCTGCCAGCTGCTGGGGTGCCTCTCCGGCCTGCTGCTGGAGCACCCCTCCGGCCTGCTGTTGACGCTCCCCTTCTGCCTGCTGCAGGAACGCCTCTCCCGCCTGCTGCCGGGACGCCTCTCCTGCCTTCTGCCGGGACTCCTCTCCCGCCTGCTGCCGGGACTCCTCTCCCGCTTGCTGCCGGGACTCCTCTCCCGCCTGCTGCCGAGGCGCCTCTCCGGCCTGTTGCTGGAGTATCTCGCTGGCCTGCTGTCAATGCTCTCCTCCTGCCTGCCGACGGTGCGCCTCTCCTGCCTGCTGCCAGGGCGCCTCTCCTACCTGCCGACGGTGCGCCTCTCCTGCCTGCCGACGGTGCACCTCTCCTGCCTGCCGCCGGTGCGCCTCTTCTGCCTGTTGGGTCTTCCTCATCTTTTGGGGGGCTGGCTCCACACCCAGGGCCCGCTGGTGGTGGGCTTTGTTTGTCGGACGCAGTACTGAAGCGGGGCTTTGGATTTAAGGTAGCCAGAATCCAGTGTAGGGGAATGCCAGTGAGCTACCCTGAATGTGCGTGTGACCAGAGACACTTGCGACCCGCTTTTCAGTGAGACGACGGGGTCTCACTGAACCCGGACAGGGAAGTCCGCTTTTAATAACTTTATAATTGTGTGTGTGTGTGTGGGTGCATGTGTGTACGTGCGTGTGTGTGTTGTTGGACTATCGTTCGGCTAAGGCCACCACAGCTGTGTATTCCTTTTAGCGTCTGACTTTATCACGTGTGTATTGAAAGTAGCCTACCTGTTTTTCTAAGTAACTAGCCTAGTAGTGTGTGGAGTGTATTTCTACGTGGTATTTATTACTGGAGAAATGTGGCGTTGACTTTTATTATTGCAGTGTTGAATTGATGAATTGTAGCCTGTCTTAACGTAGGCCTATTACCCATTCACGTGTGTTCTTAATTTTATTCAGACCTATTGTGATTACCTAATGTGTGTGTTGCTGTTTGGCCAACGTGGGCCACTTTTAGGACTTGTTAAAGTAAATAAAGATCATTGTTATTTCCTTCAGACCGCCTGTAATGCTCAGTGTTTTTACCGGACCAGACCGGGTTAATTAAAGGTGGTGGCAGCAATGTTCGCTGGTCACCGTGGGGAGTTACTAGCGTCACTAGGCGCTAAACTTTATTACAATACTCTTGGTTCAGTGAACACATACAACCGTCAGTTTGTTAGTTAACAGAAATTTCGTGAATAGTATAGTATATATATACTCTTTTGATCCCGTGAGGGAAATTTGGTCTCTGCATTTATCCCAATCCGTGAATTAGTGAAACACACACAGCACACAGTGTACACACAGTGAGGTGAAGCACACACTAATCCCGGCGCAGTGAGCTGCCTGCATCAACAGCAGCCCCGGAGAGCAGTGAGGGGTTAGGTGCCTTGCTCGGGGGGGGTGGGGGGGGGCTGTCAGTGATGGGATGGGAGAGTGGGTAGAGTGTTCAGCATCCTGATTGCTTGGTGGATGAAGCTACTTGCAAGTCTGGTGGTGCGGGAGCGGAGGCTCCTGTACCTCTTTCCAGAGGGCAGGAGGCTGAACAGTTTGTGTGCAGGGTGGGTTATGTCCTTGACAATCATTAGTGCTTTGCGGGTGAGGCGGGTGGTGTAAATGCCCTGCAGGGAGGAGAGTGGTGCTCCAATGATCCTCTTAGCTGTGTTAACAATGCGCTGGAGGGTCTTCCTGTTCTGGGCCCACTTCCCCGATAACGACGGAGACACGCTCTTAGAGGGTTTTCTACAATTCATCTTACGATCGTTCGTTTGTTTTTTCCGACTGTTTCTCCAACATGCTCGTAGCGTGAACGCGCATGCACTGCTCTTAAGATGCTCTTAAGGGGAGCTGTCCACGTTAATAGTTCTGAAATATCCTCTGATTTGACGGTGATGTCAGGTGACTGCACGTCACAGCTATAGGCCTACCATTTAAACTTCGGATCTACACATTAATTCACATCAATACGAAAATAAAAACACTTTGACATCTGCATGTAAGCATCCCAAGTAGGTTATATACCACACAGAGATATAAATAATTGTAATTATTTTAAGATTAGATTGTTGCACCATGCAATACTTTTTCGCGATGCCACTTAAGAACACGTTTGAAGATAAGAAAGAAGTCGAGTAAGAAAGAGAGAAAATGTGTAGGCTTAGATTTTGATGCAGTAGGCTACAGACTAAACCACATGTTGCTTTCTCTGCTTTTTACCTCATAGGCCTAATAAAATATTCACTTAGCAAAGATAATGTCAAACTATTCTGGCAACGTCTCGTTTCAACTTGATTGCATTTTTGACCGCTTTTCATCACATTATTATGACCATTAAATGTAGGCTATTTTGCACGCTAAAATCTGATTCATCACAGGTAAACACAATAAAGAATGGGAACGTAAATTGGATTTTGTATTCTAAGTTGTAATTCCTCTGTATGTCCTGTTGGTGACATCAGTGAGAAGTAGCCTACTGTTAAGATGCTCTTAGCCGGTAACGAGTACTCTGGAGCACTCGTAGATCTACGAGTGTTTTCACGATGCTCTTAAGCTACGATGGTTTCTGGAAACAGTCGGCAAATCTTAAGACGTTCGTAAGAGGGACGTAAGAGGGGCTTAAGATGCTTTCGGGGAAGTGGGCCCTGATCTGTGCAGCTTCCGCCCCACACTGTGATGCTGCTGGACACGATGCTCTCGATGGTCCCTCTGTAGAATGTAGTCATGACGGGAGGCGTGGCACTTGCCTTCTTCAATTTGCGCAAGAAGTAGAGGCGCTGCTGGGCTTTCTTCGCCAGTGATGCTGTGTTGGTGGTCCAGGAGAGGTCGTCGCTGATGTGCACCCCCAGAAATTTTGTGCTGCTCACTCTCTCCACAGCATCTCCGTCGATGGACAGTGGTGGCAGTTGTTTAATCCTCCGGTTACAGGTCCGAAGTGCTAACCAGTAGGCCATGGCTACCCCAATATATATATGACGTTCAGGCCTATAAACTATAAGTTTACCCGCCAACACCATTTTCTTGTGGAAGAGGATAGTGCAGTGTTCACAGATTACGGATAGCATGCGGGAGACTGGGGTTTGAATCAAGGCCGTAGTCATGATGTCAACATTGGGGGGGACCACATCTGTGGCAGGGTATGAGGGACCCCAAAACAGAATTTTAATACATTTCCTACCATGCAAAAATATTATTAAAAATCACAAACAAGTCGTTAGTTAGGTCAGTCAATTAGGTTATTCTAAACTTTTGACGGGCATGGCATGGATGGATTATATGAACCCCTGGACACAGCATAACATTTTCGGTTTGGTTTGGGATTTAATTTACTTCTGAACTGTTTGATTATATTGCTAAATGTTTAGACTGATGGGCACTGAAATCTGGGAGATATTTGATGGTTCACGGTTATGTTTCATGCAGTTGAAAAAATGTCGGGATTGTGACATTCAAGTGAAACAAGCGCCGCTGTTTATTGCGAGACAAGGCAGCCATTCATTGTATGGGGTTGTGCTGTAGCCTAATAGGAAAATATTTGCGTAGCCAAGTAGCCTAAATTGAGTTATTGTTTAATTATGCATGATTTAGTACTTTTTTATTAAATCTGGAATGCCTTGAGTCGCGAAACAATTGTGTTTAAATGTAGTAGGCTAGGCTTCAGCCAGCAATTACCTCAAAAGGGGCGGCAAGAGAGTGAGCTTGATAATGTGTGTTGGAGACCCATGGTAGGAAAACGATTTTTCTTTGCCAACCGTAGGCTATTAATCCAACCAACAATATAATAAAATATTTAGAAGAGGTGTTATTTCATTGACTTAAATCGAAACAATGTCTTCTAGTGCTGGTGGACTGATGGCAATTGTTACCCCGTCTTGTAGGCCTATATGGGAACCTGCCATTATTTGTCCAACTATATAGAATCAATCCCGGGCATAATTTGAGGATTTATGGTAGCCTAGTCTCCTGCTCAACATGACATTAGCTGTTATGTTTATTGATAACAAACTCAACTAGCCTACTGATCAACTCGTTTTACTACCCTAACTAGCCTATAAAATACAAGTCTATACCAAACGTTGTTGTTCTAAGACATTTATTTCAAACATAATTTCAAGACACAAATTGGATATGTCAGTTACCTTGGTGCATACATCCAGAGCAGGCTACACCCCAGAGTGATGGACCTAGCGTTCTTACGCGTTCAGTGTGTATAAACAAGGTGAGAATTTAGTGGCATCACGTCTGCCTGTCACAGACGTGGGGAGCTCTTTGAAGCTTGGGATAATGTGGTACAGTTACTACAGTAACAGTATTTATTTTTTAAATTTATAAATGCTTTGTTTAAATGCTGTTGGAACAAATAGTAGTTGATTATTATAAAGTAAACTTCCTGTTGCAATTTTGCAATTCTGTGTGTTCTGGACTGGTAACTTGTTAAGCCAACATGTTCTAACGTTGCATAAATATTAACTGCAAACACATAGTGGAGAGTTGATTTGGTTTATACCAGACAATTTAAGTATAGGCCTAACTAGGCTATTTGATCATGTAGTCTATGTTTGGATAGGCATGATGATTCATTCATGGCTTGATAAAATATCAACATCCCATGTTGCTTTTAGAGTTTTCTACCATTGGCCCAAATAGAAATAAATCTAAAATAAATAAATAAAAGTAGAATTGCACATAGCAAGAAGCTGGTCTGAGGGCAGATCTGGCGTTGTGCTCATCTCACAGTTTTGACCATTTTTTCAAAAAATATTTTGAAAACAATCAATGGTATTATCTTAATATTCTGGCAAGTTTATGGTCGAAAGTGGACCAGAGGTAGCGATCCGACATCTGGAAATCTGATCTCACTATGGGTTTGTGTTCACAATTTGGTCCCCCTCACTTTCAAAATATCTCCTGCGCCCCTGCCAGACGGGGTAGGCTACTAATAGGACACATTGCTGTGTGCACCGGGGTACAAATAGAATTCACTTCTAATTGCACCAGGGTACGAATACATATTTCTATGCAACGTCACAAAAACAGGCGTGCGCAACCAAGAGGCAGAAAGCACCATAGAACAGCATAGAGCAATGCAAAAGAGCAAACGAAAAAATGAGTTTTTGTGCTGAAAACTGCACAAATTCGAAATCATATGGTTAGAGAATGTTAAATATGTTCATTATCCCGGAATATATGTCTTCTTGTACCAGGGGTGCAAATAGCCTTACTCATAAATTATACATTTCCTGAATCGTCGTGTCAGTATTCCAGGTTTCTCTGATGTTTCTTAATGCACCAAGACAAAAATAAAATATGATTAAGGCGGAAATTGTGTGTGTGTTTAAAGTTTGAAGAGCTCCATTGTCTACTGTATGGCAATTCCACGGAAAATGGACTTTTTGTGATATCCATAACGCCAGTGAAATGCCTTGGCATTTGTATGATGTGATAAAATTAATCTTGTGTGCATTTTTTGTCATGTACATAGCAAATAGCAAATGCTCAAATTTCATGTAATCATTCATATCATACAATACCATCACATTTTATTGGCGTTATGGATGTTACAAAAAACATAATTTTCCATGGAATTGCCCTTGTCATATGTATTTACAAAAGGGCTTGAATGAAAGGCTTCGGTGTAACCTTAGAAAATATACCAAAAACAATAATATAAAAAAATGAAATATGTGTTGAACATGAACCAATACCAAGATATGGTCTGGCCCATGGACTAAAGTTCACCTCGTCTTATAAACAATTCTAATTCCTCATTAGAAACGTACAACAACAAGAACAACATCTTGTTGCAAGACATCAACAATGCTGCGCTTGCAGAAGCAGGATATGTTTGTTTTTGAGAGGGCTCATTATCCCCAAGAAGACAGTGAAACTTTAAAAATTGGGTCACACCAGAACTGAAATAACTTCTGGTAACACTTTATGAAGGGTACATGAATTATCATGAATTCAATCTTTCATGATTTATGTATTACTTCATTCCTTAATATCTCATGAATCATCAGAAATTGACAGAAATTGTAAATATAATATATCAAAGCATAGCGTTTTACTGTATATTCTCATGAGGCAAATTACAATGGTAGATGATTATGAAATCAATTATACCGAATAGCCTACATTTTATATCATACACTATGATAGTTTGATCTACCCTGGAGCTCTTTACAACAAAAACTCTCGTTCTCAGTTGTCATTGGCAAGCAGTTGCTGCACAGACACCATTGGTTGGTTCCTCATCTCTTAGATTGTCTTCATTTTCACGTAAATCTTGAGTACCATCTTCCGCATTATTCTCTTGATTTACAGTCCCCCCACACGCACATATTTTAAGAATGCGGATGAGACTGCCCTAAATTGTGTATAGGGATATCGCTACAGATTAAAGGAATGAACTGGAACAAGAACAAGAACAACACTTCAGCAACATTTGACAGTGTGGGGCTTTCCAGTGATGTGTTTCCAGTGAGCTGCTGGAGAGGGCAAACACGCAAACAGGGCAAACAAGTTTGCCGCACAGCTGAGTGACAGAATTGGGGCAGAGTGGCACTGTGCCGTCTAAATCCTCATGCACCAAACACTACACAAAGCTTTTCAAATGTTTAAATTGGATCTTGACCATTTGATCTTTTCACTGTAATATGTTTATATGAAACAATCTAGATAGGACACGTAGTTTAAGATAATTTTTTTTTGAAAATATATAGTTCCGATATGGGCATGATGATTTGTTCAGAATTGTTCAATGGTTCTCAGACGACACTTTTGTCCAAAGCAACTTACAATGAATGACATCAATAAACATTACATTAACATTAAAATGAATAGTTTAAAGTCAAGTCATTTAGCCAATATTATAATACCAATATTACAGTATATTATAGACTAAATCATAAAAAAAGAAAAACAGAATAATAACCACACTGCACATTTATGGTATTAATCAACAACACTCACCAGTGTTGCAAGGTAACTTGGGTAGGCATTATGGCTAAATGTTACTTTCTTTGTGATAATGTTAATTTTTTCTTAAATATTTATTGTGGCTCAATATGTTGTCAAGGTAGAAGAAGCAAATTGACCGCATGGGATTTTCAGATTATGGTCAGTGCATCGAAGGGAAAGAGGAGGACCCCTCCCGGTCGTGGGAACCCGGGGTCTCGGGGGGTACTAAATGTGCAGCTTGACCATAACGTAAAAAAGCCAGGCCCATTGGTATGGCAGTCAGAGAGCATACTCAACCGTAGTGATGGCACTCAGTCACATCAGGATTAAATTGAATCAAAAAATGCCCTACTCCCAAAGTATCCTGTAGTTATATAGTTTAAGTGAAGTTGCATCTCTAAGTACCAACTTGAAGGGTTAATATATATATATATATATATATATATATATATATATATATATATATATATATATATATATATATATATAATGATGTAGTGCATATATATATATATATATATATATATATATATATATATATATATATATATATAATGATGTAGTGCAAAATTTAGGCCACCTCACCCCATCTGTCAAACCCCATGCCAGACACCTGGGTGTCATCCTCGACTCCGACTCTGCTTTGACAAACAGATTAGCTCTGTTGTCAAAAATATTGATCAGCTCAGAACAATCTCCCGCCTCAAATCTTTCCTGTCTCACAATGACCTTGAAAAAGTTATCCATGCATTATTACATCACAATTATCCCCAAGAAGACAGTGAAACTTTAAACATTGGGTCACACCAGAACTGAAATAACTTCTGGTAACACTTTATGAAGGGTACATGAATTATCATGAATTCAATCTTTCATGATTTATGTATTACTTCATTCCTTAATATCTCATGAATCATCAGAAATTGACAGAAATTGTAAATATAATATATCAAAGCATAGCGTTTTACTGTATATTCTCATGAAGCAAATTACAATGGTAGATGATTATGAAATCAATTATACCGAATAGCCTACATTTTATATCATACACTATGATAGTTTGATCTACCCTGGAGCTTTTACAACAAAACTCGCTCAGTTGTCATTGGCAAGCAGTTGCTGCACAGACACCATTGGTTGGTTCCTCATCTCTAGATTGTCTTCATTTTCACGTGAAATCTTGAGTACCATCTTCCCGCGAGATTATTCTCTTGATTTACAGTCCCCCACACGCACATATTTTAAGAATGGATGAGACTGCCCTAAATTGTGTATAGGGATATCGCTACAGATTAAAGGAATGAACTGGAACAAGAACAAGAACAACACTTCAGCAACATTTGACAGTGTGGGGCTTTCCAGTGATGTGTTTCCAGTGAGCTGCTGGAGAGGGCAAACATCAAAACAGGGGCAAACAAGTTTGCCGCAGAGCTGAGTGACAGAATTGGGGCAGAGTGGCACTGTGCCGCCTAAATCCTCATGCACCAAAAACACTACACAAAGCTTTTCAAATGTTTAAATTGGATCTTGACCATTTGATCTTTTCACTGTAATATGTTTATATGAAACAATCTAGATAGGACACGTAGTTTAAGATAATTTTTTTTTGAAAATATATAGTTCCCTATGGGCATGATGATTTGTTCAGAATTGTTCAATGGTTCTCAGATCTATTACTTTTGTCCAAAGCAACTTACAATGAATGACATCAATAAACATTACATTAACATTAAAATGAATAGTTTAAAGTCAAGTCATTTAGCCAATATTATAATACCAATATTACAGTATATTATAGACTAAATCATAAAAAAAGAAAAACAGAATAATAACCACACTGCACATTTATGGTATTAATCAACAACACTCACCAGTGTTGCAAGGTAACTTGGGTAGGCATTATGGCTAAATGTTACTTTCTTGTGATAATGTTAATTTTTTCTCTTAAATATTTATTGTGGCTCAATATGTTGTCAAGGTAGAAGAAGCAAATTGACCGCATGGGATTTTCAGATTATGGTCAGTGCATCGAAGGGAAAGAGCAGTGACCCCTCCCGGTCGTGAACCCGGGGGTCTCGGGGGTACTAAATGTGCAGCTTGACCGCAACGCCAAAAAGCCAGGCCCATTGGTATGGCAGTCAGAGAGCATACTCAACCGTAGTGATGGCACTCAGTCACATCAGGATTAAATTGAATCAAAAATGCCCTACTCCCAAAGTATCCTGTAGTTGTATAGTTTAAGTGAAGTTGCATCTCTAAGTACCAACTTGAAGGGAGTTAATGTGTATATATATATATATATATATATATATATATATATATATATATATATATATATATATATATATATATATATAATGATATATATATATACCCCATATATATACACCTGGGTGTCATATATATATATATATATATATATATAAATATATATATATATATATATATATATGATTACATAGTGCAATTTTTAGGCCACCTTGGCCACCCCATAATCCTCACTTAGATGTTTGCAGCTGGTCCAAAATGCAGCTGCACATGTTCTAACTGGCAACAGGCATGCATATCACCCCACCTGGGTGTCATCGTTGCTAACTCTGGTAGCAACTAACATGCTTTGCAACAATGTAAGATTAGCACAACTGTTCCCCAAAAATAGTGTGAACTGGTTGGAATCAGCTCAGAACAAGTGTTTCCCAAAATACAGAGCAGACATGAGAGTGCAGTTGTGAGATGAGAATGAAGAACATGAGATAGAGGAAAGGTCATACGATAATTATCTTGTTGCAAGACATCAACAATGCTGCGCTTGCAGAAGCAGGATATGTTTGTTTTTGAGAGGGCTCATTATCCCCAAGAAGACAGTGAAACTTTAAACACTGGGTCACACCAGAACTGAAATAACTTCTGGTAACACTTTATGAAGGGTACATGAATTATCATGAATTCAATATTTCATGATTTATGTATTACTTCATTCCTTAATATCTCATGAATCATCAGAAATTGTAAATATAATATATCAAAGCATAGCGTTTTACTGTATATTCTCATGAAGCAAATTACAATGGTAGATGATTATGAAATCAATTATACCGAATAGCCTACGTTTTATTTCATACACTATGATAGTTTGATCTACCCTGGAGCTCTTTACAACAAAAACTCTCGTTCTCAGTTGTCATTGGCAAGCAGTTGCTGCACAGACACCATTGGTTGGTTCCTCATCTCTTAGATTGTCTTCATTTTCACGTAAATCTTGAGTACCATCTTCCGCATTATTCTCTTGATTTACAGTCCCCCCACACGCACATATTTTAAGTATGCGGATGAGACTGCCCTAAATTGTGTATAGGGATATCGCTACAGATTAAAGGAATGAACTGGAACAAGAACAAGAACAACACTTCAGCAACATTTGACAGTGTGGGGCTTTCCAGTGATGTGTTTCCAGTGAGCTGCTGGAGAGGGCAAACACGCAAACAGGGCAAACAAGTCTGCCGCACAGCTGAGTGACAGAATTGGGGCAGAGTGGCGCTGTGCCGTCTAAATCCTCATGCACCAAACACTACACAAAGCTTTTCAAATGTTTAAATTGGATCTTGACCATTTGATCTTTTCACTGTAATATGTTTATATGAAACAATCTAGATAGGACACGTAGTTTAAGAGAAAACAATTTTGAAAATATATAGTTCCGCTATGGGCATGATGATTTGTTCAGAATTGTTCAATGGTTCTCAGACGACACTTTTGTCCAAAGCAACTTACAATGAATGACATCAATAAACATTACATTAACATTAAAATGAACAGTTTAAAGTCAAGTCATTTAGCCAATATTATAATACCAATATTACAGTATATTATAGACTAAATAATAAAAAAAGAAAAACAGAATAATAACCACACTGCACATTTTTGGTATTAATCGGTATTATTAAACACTCACCAGTGTTGCAAGGTAACTTGGGTAGGCATTATGGCTAAATGTTACTCTCTTATGATAATGTTAATTTTTTCTCTTAAATATTTATTGTGGCTCAATATGTTGTCAAGGTAGAAGAAGCAAATTGACCGCATGGGATTTTCAGATTATGGTCAGTGCATCGAAGGGAAAGAGCAGTGACCCCTCCCGGTCGTGAACCCGGGGGTCTCGGGGGTACTAAATGTGCAGCTTGACCGCAACGCCAAAAAGCCAGGCCCATTGGTATGGCAGTCAGAGAGCATACTCAACCGTAGTGATGGCACTCAGTCACATCAGGATTAAATTGAATCAAAAATGCCCTACTCCCAAAGTATCCTGTAGTTGTATAGTTTAAGTGAAGTTGCATCTCTAAGTACCAACTTGAAGGGAGTTAATGTATATATATATATATATATATAATGATGTAGTGCAAAATTTAGGTCACCTCACCCCATCTGTCAAACCCCATGCCAGACACCTGGGTGTCATCCTCGACTCCGACCTCTGCTTTGACAAACAGATTAGCTCTGTTGTCAAAAATATTTATCAGCTCAGAACAATCTCCCGCCTCAAATCTTTCCTGTCTCACAATGACCTTGAAAAAGTTATCCATGCATTATTACATCACGGCTGGATTTTTAGCCTCTACCTTGGCCTCCCCTAATCCTCACTTAGACGTTTGCAGCTGGTCCAAAATGCAGCTGCACATGTTCTAACTGGCACCAGGAGGCATGAACATATCACCCCCATTCTGGGGTGCGTTTCCCAAAAGCATCGTTGCTAACTACGGTAGCAACTAACATGGTTGCAACTATGTAAGTACGACACAACTGTTCCCCAAAACGATAGTGTGAACTATGGTGGTGGAACTTACAAAGTACGATGCATCGTGACACTGCGTCAGTGTTTCCCAAAACCATAGAAGCAACTAACGTTCGCAACCACTATCGTAAAGTTGTGTAGTTACAGCTACACCTCTCAACCTGTAGTAGCCTATGTAGTAAGAACCATAGTTGCTGGAGACGACGTAACCCTGATGACGGAACACGCAGAGGACAGATGGATGAGAGGTAGCCATAAAACGATCCCATAACATTGCTGTGGGATACCATACCATAGCATTGCTGGAGGCTACAATTGCACATTACTGGACAACGTTATGTGGTACAGTCGAAAGTGAAGTGTTGTGAAGTTAGCCTACAACAGAGCGGCCTGTGGTGAAGTGTTATGGTGACCGCAATCATCTTTGTTATTATTCGTGAATTTACATGTAGCCTAATGCTAATGTGTCAGCACAGATTCTTTCGAACACCCGTTAAGTTATCTGGTGATAAAGCTTTTGAATGCCAACGGTAGTTATGTGAGGCTAGCATTGTAATTGTTATAAAAGGATAACGTTACATTGTAGTCGTATGTTAAGTGTGTTTGGATGAAGCATCTGCTAATCATACACATAGCTAACGGTTTATGGACTCTACAGCCCATTATGATGTGGTGAAGTGACTGTGCTGTGGCAGAGATGTAGCGTGTGCTTTACATGAGAGAGGTCAGGGGTTCAAGACTGAGTCGATGGGTGTGAGGTGAGTATGCCTGTGTTGTGGGGTTTGTGTTGTATCTTGTCTGATCACAAGCTATGTTTAGCGGGTGTATAAGTTAGGCTACTCTTAGTTATTATATGATCTTGATATTTGAACACATAGCTGAATTATGTTGGTACAGTGACATTGGAGAATGCTGCTGTGAAGTTGAGTAGCCTCTCGCTTGGAGAACTTTGAACATAAGACCTCTGGGACTTAAGTGAGCATGCAGAGTGCTGTGGTCAGTGTCAAAATGTGACATGATTTTCACTGATTTAACTTGTCCTTCATGGCCCAGGTATGGGTAGGCCTGTCATTGGAGGCAGAAAAATGGTAAGATGCCTTTGCTTTGTGACCTTTCAATCTGTGTATGTATATTTTTGATGTCATGGCTCATAGGAAACGTGTGTGTGTGTGTGTGTGTGTGTGTGTGTGGGAGGGATCATGGGGAGAAAGTGATGGTGGGAAAGTGAAGTACATTTACCCCCTCACCCCCACCAAACTAAAAGAAATGTAAAAAACAAAAAAAAGGGAAATGTGGCAGGGAATTGTGGGGTTTGGGTGTTTAGGGGCCAAACATATGTGCAACTAATTCCCAGTGTGCTTCCAGGCCAGCAGGAAGGTGTGAGCAGCCACTGGAATGACCTCTGCCACCTCCTCCACTAACAGCTCCTCATCAGCTGGCAGTGGGATGTGATCCTGAAGGGCCATGTTGCAGAAGCGCCGCCACCAAAACTACACTGCACGCCTTTGCAGGATGGAGCTTCAGGCCACCAGCGGATTTGCTCACACACCTTTCCACATGCCTAGGGCCCTCTCCACAACAACGCAGGTCCGGCTATGGGCGTTGTTGTACCGCGCCTCTGCCTCGCTGTTGGGCTCCTAGATGGAGCAGTTGACATGCTTGTATTATCATAGGGGGTTGATGGAATAAAGTAGGTCTTGAAATGTCAGTGCACTCAGGAAATATAGACATGCATTTGAAAACAACAGTATAGACTTTTCTACTATTTCAGCAGCAGAAGGCAACAACATGAGCAGCACCTACAGTAACACTGTGTGTGTGTGTGTGTGTGTGTGTGTGTGTATGTTGGTACAGCTGGCGTAGATCCTTCAACCATTTGAACATTGAAACATTTGTGCTATGTGAACTGTCATTTTGTGGTTGTGATTCAACACACAACTTCATAACTACAATTGGATGAAAAGTAATGGTAAAAAAAACTGTATCTGTGCATTTAAAATATCATGAAATACTTGTGTGTGGTAACAGTGTTCAGTTTTCAGTGTCACAATGAAAACACATAACAAGGGCAACATTGGAAAAATGCTGCATAAAGGCATGAAAATATTCCAGTGAAATGAAGGGCAATCATAAAATAAAGTATTCATTTGTATAGCGCTTTTAGAACAGAGTGAAACCCAAAGCACTTACACAACAACATGTTGTTCAACATTGTTCATATTACATATCCATATTTATTCTGCTCTTACTGTAAGGTAACTGCTAAGATACTGCACATATTTATATTTCATTTATATTACTCTAAACCACCTTCTGCAAACCAACTGTATACTACTGTCTACACTGCACTATATGTCTTGTCCTGTCTATGCACCACCTGTCTATACTTTATCACATTGCACTTTTCTGCCTTTTTGGCACTTCTGGTTAGATGCAAACTGTATTTGGTTGTATTTGTACTTGTGCTCTGCACAATGACAATAACGTTGAATCTAATCTTACCATGCCAATTTTCATAGAACATAATATACATCTATCCTAAGCCTAGGCTAGTAAGCATATGGTCTCCAATCAGTAGTTAAAACTAGGACTACAGGTTCTAAACGATCATAGGAATATTTAGTGATTGAGCCTATCCAAGATTCCAACACCATTGTTAAATGATCATTATCCAGGCTCGAACCTACGACTACAAGATCCAAAGTGCAGAGGTCTATCCTTTCACGCCACCTTGTCACGCTACAACAAATGAAAATATTGGCCAGTATTTAGCCTATATGTAGGCTATTCGGTGTGTTTCATTAAATGTGTAACTTATTTGTTCACATTTGCTCGGTTGGCGATTTATGCTTCACTGATTAGGCTAATTAGTAGGCTACGTTCAATAGACGTTATTATTAAAATTATCATTATGCCTATTATTATTATTATTATTATTATTATTATTATATATTAATATATATATATATATATATATATATATATATATATATATATATATATATATATATATATATTTAAAAAGCATACATAGCCTAGGGCCTATTGAAATTACTGCCTATTGTTGTAATAAGTATTATCATCATCATTATTATTATTATTATTATTATTATTATTAATGATATTATAACTGCTGGGCCCAGGAAACGTCATGCAATGTCAAATTTCATTACTTTTACGTGACTTCATGCATTCGGCTCTAACCGACAGAGCCCGACATTCTCCGAACACATCTGCAACCATTGTAGTCTGAACTATGTTGGTTGAAACCAACATGGTTCAAACTAACAAAGTACTATGTAAGTACGACGGTTTTGGGAAACAGTCGTAACTTACATGTTGGTTAGTTGAACGATGCATCGTACCACGTTAGTAAAAAGCTAACCTACGTAGTTGTACGGGAAACGCACCCCAGGCCTCCTTGCACTGGCTCCCAGTTGTTTTTAGGATTCAGTATAAAGTTTTATTATTTGTTTTTAAGGCACTTAATGGGCAGGCCCCAACCTACATCACCGACCTTGTACAGCCCTACTCAGCTCAAAGGTCCCTGAGATCCTCAGACAAAGGGCTTATGCATGTGCCCCGCTCACGGCTCAAACAGAGGGATGATAGAGCCTTTGCAGTTGCCGCTCCACGTCTGTGGAACCAGCTCCCCCTGGATATTAGATCTGACACCTCCATTTCTGCCTTCAAATCAAGGCTAAAAACCCACCTTTACTCCCTGGCCTTCCTTGCTCCCTAACCCTGTACTCCTGCTCATCATATGTATGTCTTTGTTGTGTGCCCTGATATTGAAGGTTTCCTTTTATTTATGTTTTCATGTTCTTATGACTATTGGTCTAATGTGTTTTTCTGTATTATTTGTCTTAGTCTTTAACTTTAGTTATTCGCTGTACAGCACTTTGATCAGTTTATGCTGTGTTTAAATATGCTTTATTAGTTAAAGCTACCTTGTGTAAGAACTTCTCCCATCTAGCGGTGAAATTCTATATGACAACCAACAGAATATTACTTTCTAGCCCCTCCCATTCCGAGCGCATTTTAACTCCTACGGTGGCCGTTTCATGCCAAGGTTAACATAGCTTCCAGTACTAGGCCTACGACTTCGTCCAGTGTTCCTTCCAGTGATACTTTAGAAAACAATTACACGTTGCATTTAGTTATATAGCCAGTAAACATGTTGGTTATGACCTCTATGTAAAGTGAATAATAGTTTTACGTTTTCGGGGACATTCCAGAATTAGAGGACTTTTTGGCATTTACACTTCTTAAATAATTATTTTCTATTTTAACATTTTATGTTGAATATTTAAGAAATATAGGTCATAAACTTCTAAATTATATGATTTGTCAAGCTAAGGCATCAACGGTACTTTTTCCACCTCATATGTTTTATTTGCTGTGTACATGTAGTTACGCAACCCTGTTACAAATACAAAATAGCATGAAAAAAGTAAAAATTTTAAATATTTTTCAGTAAATCCTTTTTCATCCAATAAAGGAAGTCATTTTACACTGAATAGTCATATGATTTCAGGTAAGATTGTTAATATATATTATATATGTTAATTAGACTAACTATCAAATTAATTATCTTCCATTTGAACAGTGACATACAGTTGTTTTTAATAATTCCAGTATCTATTGTAAAATATGCTCAGATACATTGTGCATATAATCATATAAGCTGTTCTAAGGACTATTGATGTAATTTTTTGTGTGATAGCAAAATTACTTACCATTATTTATCCTTGTTTTAATAAAAATGTTTTTGTAACAGGGTTGCAAATTGAGTCATAACATCATAAATCTGTAGAAATCCATTACAAATTCTGATATTAGGCCTATCTATTGCAAATAATCACAAATATCTAACCAAAATGTGTTTATTTTCAGCTGTAATTGAATCTCAACATGTATTTTAGCACACTATGCTGCAATGAAGCTGTACTAACAGAAGACAATCTGGCAATTTATTTAAAATATGTAAATAATGTTTAATTATACAAATAAATTCATTTTTATCATTTAACTCAGCATATTTAATCATAAATATGTCATAGTTAACAAAAAATACCCTGATAACTATGATAATAAACATGTTACTTTAATTAGAGTAACAGGGTTGCGAATTAATGCTAATATAGCATCTACCTTATGAATTAATGCTGTAAAATATAGCATTTTACCTTATGAACAGAAGCTAGCTGTAAAATTTGTGAAATTATTCAACATTAATCTGAAAACATGAGTAACAGGGTTGCGTGGTTAAGCTTTACGTACTCAATTATCCCAGAAAAGTTTGAAAATATATTAAAATTGGAAGATGACACTCACCTTTTGTCTACCCATGTTTTTTGAAAATGATTGGATGATGTCATTTCTTGTTTGTAATATGACATAATATTTTAACCCTTTATTAGCCAGGCAAAAATGGTATTGGTAACAGGGTTGCGTGCACATTCGGGGACACAACTTCATGGCACAATAAATAGTATTCAAAATATGTTATATTCAAATCAATTCTTTTTTACAGATACAATAGATGCGTATCCACAAAATACTGCAAAAGATAATATATTAAAGACTTATTTTAGCTGTTCAATTTGATTTAAAAGTTGGTCATCAGGAGCCGGGGACAGGATAAAAACCCCATTTTAAGGGGTGTTCCAGAACTAATCAGTATTTTTAATCATGTAAAGGAACCACTTTTCCCCAGCAGATTATTATGTTTTGCTTTATGACAGTTTCACTTGCAGGTTATGTGAACATTTTTGTTATTTTGGACTGTATTTGAAATATCAGGGGGGGGACACCAAATGTCCTCTAATTCTGGAATGTCCCTTCGTTATTTTGGTAGGTTACTATTTCATTGCTAGCATCAGCTATCAGGTTCCCAAACGAATGCATGCTAATGTTAGTATCAGTGCTATCGTTATTCTGTATGTGCGAGATTAATAGTGTAAAGGCCATGTTTACAGCGTAGCCTACTATTTTTCTCAGTGAGCAGAGTCAGAGATCAGTCGATGCAAAGGAGGTGCGAGGGAAAGGTAAAGGAAGAGGGAAAGGTAAAGAAAAGCCAAGAGCAGGTGGCAGAGGATCGGTGAGACCTGCTAGGCAAAGAAAAAGTAACACTATCCAAAGATGAGAAAGGAGAGAAGCAACGGAGGTTTGTGTTTTTAATATTTCTCTGAACAGTATCAATGTCAATGACACCGAAATTAGCTCGGAAGCTGCACCAGGCACGTTCGTTTGCGTTGCGTATGCTGCCACTACACCAGAAAAGAAATAGACCATTCTTTTAAAATTGATTTTACACGTTGTGAACGGAACGTTTCAGTTACGCGCTTGGTGTAGCTTCCCTGCCTGTTTGTATCTCCATTTATATGTAGCAATTTCTAGCTGTTGCCAGTCAACTGCATGATGCGAGTTGTCTGCCAGTGAAATCACGACACATATGATTACATTATGGTCTATAGAAAATGTTACACAACAACATTTCCACCTTTTCATTGTCCATGCACATAGTATTCTTCATCATTTTGTGTGAACACTTGAAAAATGACACAGAGTACTATTACTACTATTCTGCTAATAATCTAACTTTGCTACCTAAACAAGCCTATCTGATCTTATTTCTTGTGTCTTATTTCTTCAGAGACTTGTGGATGGAATGAGCCTGCAAGAGCACAGGAACCTCACCACACAGTTGCTAGTGAGGCAGCCAGGTCTGGTGTTTGATGCATCAGTGCAGACATGTCGTCCCCCCACCTGTGCCAGGGATGCCTTGGTGTACTTGTACACCCTGCAGAGACATGCCAACCGATCGGGAGAGAAAATGCTGTGGACAAAACCCTGCCACCTGTGTGAGCCTTCTGCCTCACTTCACACAGTACTGCCTAGATGAAGGTTTTCTCCAGATTCACAGGCAGTACATCACAGAATTAGGCCATGTAAGAGAGCCAGGTGATGACAATAGAGTTCAGATATGCTACCTACAGACATTTCATTTTCTGGCAGCATGGGTCTCTAGGACAGGGTAATAGAAGAGTGATCCCAAGCTGTGTGTGTAGGATAAGGGATAAATTCCCTGACCCTCAGGGACATCTCTGGAATTTATATCAACTAACTATAATGTTGTAATGTTGTGTTGAAAATATCTCCCTGCCACCTGTGTGAGCCTTCTGCCTCACTTCACACAGTACTGCCTAGATGAAGGTTTTCTCCAGATTCACAGGCAGTACATCACAGAATTAGGCCATGGTCACGGTACCGATCCACTTGCACGACACTTCTTTTTGTCGTGTCGCATTCCACTCTAGTCCTATGGGTGACGTCAAGCAACTTTAACGCGCCCGCAAAGCATTCCGGGAAGGCAGCGCTGCATTTGAAAATATGTCGTGCGTCAAAAAGATGGACGAAGCCCATCTTTATGCAAATGAATCCGTTGAACGCGAGGCGACTCTCCAATGAAAGGACGAGGTTGTAGGTCCTTTGTTCTACCACAACGGTGCCTGTAAACAAATAATGTTTTAACGATCTCTTCCACGACCACCTAGTAGTCCATAAAACAAACGAAACTAGGATTTGGATGAATATATTGACTGTTGGTGTTTCTGGTGAGGATTTGAGATTGCATTGAGTAGTTTAAATAAAACAAGATTTCCAAATGGCTTGCATAGTTTGTTTAGGCTATTACTGTGTTGTATACTGTTAAGTACATGCTTAAAATTGTGGTCCATTTGTGGAAAAACACTTAAGATACATTAAAACAAACAGAGTATGAGCTGGTAACTGACATTTTAAACAAAACGCCCACACACGACTGAACGTGGGGAGGCAGCGCGACATCTATGCGACACGACAAAATGAAGTGTCGTGCAAGTGGATCGGTACCGTGACGACAGAAACACCAACAGTCAATATATTCATCCAAATCCTAGTTTCGTTTGTTTTATGGACTACTAGGTGGTCGTGGAAGAGATCGTTAAAACATTATTTGTCTTGTAAGCGGAACCAAAGTTTCACATGCACCGTTGTGGTAGAACAAAGGACCTACAACCTCGTCCTTTCATTGGAGAGTCGCTTCGCGTTCAACGGATTCATTTGCATAAAGATGGGCTTCGCCCAGCTTTTTGACGCGCGACATATTTTCAAATGCAGCGCTGCCTTCCCGGAATGCTTTGCGGGCGCGTTAAAGTCGCTTGACGTCACCCATAGGACTAGAGTGGAATGCGACACGACAAAATGAAGTGTCGTGCAAGTGGATCGGTACCGTAAGTAGGCGTTCTACATACTCGACGCACCCGATTGGTAGCGCGACACCGTGACGTCAAAATGACGTAAATCTTGCTGGCGCGCCAGGATTTTAGCCAGGTAGCGCGAGGTAGCGCACCACTCATTTTTTTTCAGATGAGCGCGACAAAGCGGAAACAGGAAGATGGACTAGTTCGAGGGCAAGCGAGAGTTGCAGTGTTTTGTTACAGTCGTGAATTTGTAATAGTTTGCTGGATAAGTTAATAAAGTTACCAGTGAGAGTTGCAACACATGGAATTAAGAGGAAAGAATAGAAATGATTTATTTTCAAACAAAGGATATCTATTAAGGCCTGAACAAAATCTCTTTCCACTTCAGGAAATTACACAAACTCAGCCAGCTGCTAGCTAGCTAGCCAACTAACTAAACTGTTTAAATTATTAAAATTTCCCTCGGGATGACTAAAGTATCTATCTATCTATCTATCTATCTATCTATCTATCTATCTACCTGTGCGCACACCTTGGAAACTAGATGATAATGATGGTGGTAGTTGTGAATAGTAGCAACCAAAGTACCATCACAGAGGCTAGCTAATAGCAGAGCCCGTTTACATTCTCTGCTACTAGTGTTTCTTAATGCAGCTTCTTCTGCTGTGTAACGTAGTTAGCATTAATCTTTTCACAGCGACACCTCTGTTCAGGAGAATATTGCAACTAGTGTCGTGACCACGACGCGCGAGTATAAATCGTTACAGCGCTTCTGTGACGTGACATTGTCACGCTACAGGTCGGGTGCGTCGAGTATGTGGAACGTTAATCAGGCAATGAGTGTTGCCTACAAGCGCGAAAGGCGGAGCTGAATTTCCAGGAATGTCCCTCGTTGGCGAATGTATTTCAAAGATGGAGGCGCAACATGGATTCAGCCATTCGCGCGACTCGTGCGTATGTATTTGGAATAGCAGATTCTACACTTACGAGAATACTTTGATTAGTAGGTGGAAATAATTACACATGAATAAGCACATATTTTTGAAAGAACAAATGGGTTTTTGCTAAGAATTAACTCAAAAAAGTACACAATGTAGCTTTAAACTTACTTACTTACAATGTTAAAGAGTGAATTTGATTATGTATCGAGTATGTTATGGATGAAGGTGAGACGCCGGAGGGTTACCGGTTCGAACACCGACCAGTAGGAACAGCTGAAGTGTCCTTGAGAAAGGCACCTAACCCCTCACTGCTCCCCGAGCGCCGCTGTAGCAGGCAGCTCACTGCGTCGGGATTAGTGTGTGCTTCACCTCACTGTGTGCTCACTGTGTGCTGAGTGTGTTTCACTAATTCACGGATTGGGATAAATGCAGAGACCAAATTTCCCTCACGGGATCAAAAGAGTATCTATACTTATATACTTATATGCTATGTTTTAAGTCACATCTAGAGTGTAGGCTTTTAGAATATGTAGTTTAGGTGGTTGAATTACCTTTCCCTCAATGTATCAGCCATATACTTGGTTCACCGATATACAATATAAAACTATGTATTGTGCATGGTAAGGAGAAGGTATTCCTCATTAGCAACATACAAGAACAAGAACAATATTTGAGTAATTGTCCTCTGGGGCTTTCCCGTGCTAGAGAGCAACTAGAGGGCAAACAAGTGAAGCCAAACAGGGCAAACAAGTCTGTCACTGAGGTGAGTGACAGAATTGGGGCAGAGTAGCACTGTGCAACGCTCATGCAACGAACACTACACAAAGATACTCAAAAAAGCTTCTCCATGTAGCTGTAATCATAATACACTTTGAGCAGGGTAAGCCCCAACCAATATTCAATAATGCTCAAAATGTCCCCCTCCCCATACTGTACATAAATTGTTTTATTGTAATAGCATTAGGACTGCAAGAAATGTAGGAGTTGTTCTCGACAACCAACTAACCTTCTCAGATCATGTTGCCTCAGCCCTGTAGGGGATTTTCAGATTATGGTCAGTGTGGCGAAAGGAGAGAGCAGTGACCCCTCCTGGTCATGAACCCAGGTCTCCGTAGTACTAAATGTGGAGCTTGACCACAACGCCAAAAAGCCAGGCCCATTGGTATGACAGTCAGAGCACATACTCAACCGTAGTGATGGCACTCAGTCACATCAGGATTAAATTGAATCAAAAATGCCCTACTCCCCCTCCTCTGCTTCCCTACCTTCTAGCTGCAGTATTGTATAATCTTAGCAATAAGTAGATGCAGCATATTGAGTCTTGAAATGTCCACAAGAAACCATAGCAATGGAATATCCATGTTGTTTCATCCAATAGTTGTGTAGATGTATAGTCCATCTTAAACACAGCAATTGAATTGAAATATAAATGGCAAAGATTTATATTTTTGTGTAATTCTTCCATATTTAGTGTAGTCATTCCATATCAGAGACCCTGAAATACAATCCCAATACAAGCATGAAAATTCAGAGTGTTACCTTTCATTTGAGACCAAGATTATGCCTCTACACAAAGGGGTTCATATGCAGTAAGCCTTTGATTGTCAGTATGCATTTTGGGTTACCATTTGGGTTTACAAAACGCATGAGCATACCTTTGCAAATAATGGTCTAAAATACTCATATGTTGATTCTATATTGATCTACATTTACACACAGCTTCACAAGACCTGGTGCTAGGGCTCAGTTGTGTTTTTAAGTCATGTGAAGTTACCTAGAGCAGTGTTTCCCAAAGTCTGGGTCGCGACCCACGAGTGGGTCGCAGGAGATTTTATTTGGGTCGCCAGCACAATGTATGTTGTGTTATAGGCCTAACTGATACCATTTGTCATTTGATACCAGGAAAGCTAACAGTTTTCTATTAGGATGTTAACTACCACAGTCACGGTTTTATCATAAAAGCTCATGAAACTGGCGCATGAAACTGGGGGACGAATGCATCGCAGAGGGGGTGCCAGAGCATGGATCTACCTCTCAAAATGAAACTGTTCTGTGGGGCGCCTGCCATGTACCTCGCAGTTGCAAACTACAAGGGACATGAATCCGCCTATTTGCACGAACATTAACAGATACCAGCTCCTCAACTTTACCGATTAAAATCTAGTGACCATGCTGTCAACTAAAGCAGACAACCATAGACCGGACATCAGACCATTCAATTTGCATGTAGATAGTTTCGATTGTAGATGCAATCTTTAAAGTTAGCAACCTCCTCACATTCTTATTTCTGATTTAAAATGACAACAGTGCATTATATTAGGCTACAATTTAAATGGACATTTTAAACACTATTCCTCTCGTTTTCTACCTCGCTAACTAAAAGTAAAGGCGCATTCTTCCGGCTATTGCGCAAAAGCCTCTTGTTCTGATATAACGACTATACAATATAATATATATATATAATATATAATACAACAATACAATATAACGACTTGAGTTATTTGCTGCTTACATCGGAATTGACGTCCACAGTGTTATGGACCCATTTGTCTGCAACGCAACGTACAATTTTTTTTTTTTAGAAATACAGGAACAGCTTAGATGCTGACGAATGACGACTGCGCAACATCCGAGAATTTCATCTTTTCAGTAGTCGTTTCCAACTTTTCACGCTGATGGTGCTCAAAATGCAACACAACCGTGTTCAAAGCAGGATCTATCAGATAGCAATGTATGGTTGGGGAAGGCATAGAAAAGTTGGAGAACCTGTGGCCTAAAACAATATTGGTGGTTGCAGGGTAGATTTGAAGTGAAATGGGTCGCGATGGTCTGTCTGTCTGTCTGTCATTTTTAAAAAGTGGGTCCCCAGAAAAAAAGTTTGGGAAACACTGACCTAGAGGGCTGAAATGCAGTCAGTTTAGAGATGCTTGTAATCTGGCAGAAAGAAAAAAACAATATTCTATAGTAAATATTAACATGATAAAACTATGTAATTAACATCATAACTATGTAATGCACTGACACAGAGTTACACAGCCTGTGTAACTCTGTGTCAGTGCATTACATAGTTATTCTCATAATTACCCAAGACACTACAGGGTCTCAGCAGACCTCTCAAGTCTCACGCATTGAGCGTGAGACACACGCATTTCAATGACTTCACACGCTCACACGCCACACATGGCATTTCTCACTCCGAGAAATTATTAACTTGCCCGCACAGAAATTCCTAAGGGCTATATTTAACAAACGTGTCACACAACGTTGCTGTCTGTGCGCTCATTCACTGTGCGCTGTTCAGTTACTAACCTATCGGCCAATCAGAAAATAGGGTTTCTCAACCAATCAGGAAATAGTTTTGTTTTGTTGCCGGGCGAACTTTGAGTTTCAGTTTCGTGAGCAGTCTCGGCCTTCGGTGAATGCATAGCGGAGGTGGTAAACGAGGTGGAGTTGGAAGAGAACCAACTAGAGGTGGAAGAGAACAGGATAATCAGGTAATAACTTAATTAATTTCAATCTCTCATTAGTTACTATAGTTTTCCTACTCGTTGTTTAAGAACAATATAATTTAAGTGTTCGTTTGAATAGTAGCTTATTGCATATAGCCTATTGTTATAGGTCACTTTTAAAATCATGTCATATTATATAATTATATCCTGGCCATGGATGCATTAACCACTGCATCTGTATTCAAAAATGTCGGGTAAAAAGCAATTAAGCATCCTCTCATTCACCCTGAGAGGAAAGCCCCCTAAAAGGTCCAGGTTAGTGGATGCTCAGAGGTGGTGAAAAGGCCCATTATTGAATTGTTAGTGCCATGTGTCAAATCTTTTCTTTTGCAAATCTGAGCAATTATAAATTATACTTTTGCCCCATTTTGACTTAGGAGGTCATTGCTCCTACATACTTTAGCCAATAATCAAATGCCTGGAAAGCTGAGGCACTGTTGGAAAACAATTAGAATAACTGTGTGATGTACTGACACAAAGTTACAAAGGCTAGATTATTCTTTTCTTTTTCTACCGGATAACAAGCACCTTCGAACTGACCACATTTCAGCCCTCTAGGTCTTGACTTGATATGACATGACTTGAGTCCTAGCATTAGGTTTTGTCATGCTGTGTGCAAAAGTAGATCAATATAGAATGACAACATGAGTACTTTAGACCATTATTTGCCTAGGTATGCTCATGCATTTTGTAAAATGCCCTATGAAAACTCCCCATAGGACTTTGGGTTATCCAAAAAGCATACTGGCAATCAAATGCTTACTGCATATGAACCCCTTATAAGCATAATCTTAATTGGCCTCAAAATCTCACTCTTGCCTGTCCTCAAAACTTGAGAGCCCTGGTCTCAGTCTGTTTTTTAGTTTGGCCTATCATCAAATGTTTGACCTTTGGCTGTGCAATTTCAGACAAAAACTTGAAATTGGTACTGAGAACCATGTCCCTCGTCTCTGTAAGCAGCAAGTGGGGGTACTCTGGGAATACTGAAGGGAGGTGAGCTACATCTGTGGTGTGCTTTGTTTGGTCCTTGCTTAAAATATTATGTAGCCTCACCTGGAGGGGTAAGTAGGCCTACGAGCTACAAGTCAGTGGTTCAAATAAGGTCTGAGCGAAACAACGAAAACATAGCCCTTCGGTTTGGTGAGTTAAGATGTATTTACTATTCGTATTTTGTCACAAACTGTTGTCTTGTCCAGCCTGCAGCAGCAAGCATGACAGTTGAGAGGCATCCATGGTTATAGATTACTCCTCGACTTCTGCACCCAAGAAGAAGTGCTTTGCCTGTGCTTCGGCCCAATATAGTCCCAAGTCAATACCTGCCTAGGAAATTGCCTCGTCTTAATCTGCATTGCAATTTGTACTCATCGTGAATACGCAAGCCACAAGAAGTATTTAGGGATTTTGTTTGTTGCCTCACTTTTACTCAAGACATGCTATTTGGCGAGGAGAGATTCTATTCACTATGCTAAGCTAAGCTAGCGGGGGGTACTGCAGGACTAAGACAATGCATGCACGGAGACAACAATGCTTTTGCTCACTTATCTAACTCTAGGGGAGACAGTGAATATCCAAATTTCATAAAATGGTAGTGTTTTCCTTTAAGAATAATTCTATGAAAAAGTGTAAATCCTTGAATCATTGCAAGGTAATGTAATATTTCTGGGTTATTGTTAGCCTACTGTAGCTTATATAGCCTACTTTCAGAGGCCTAAATGTTCATTGCATTGAAAATCATTTTATCCTGCCTTGGAATGCATTTAAAAATACAATATCATTATTTGGCTGAAGGGGTTCAAAGTATGTGTTTCAAAGTGTACACAAAGAAAACATTACATCATTACAGCAAATAAGATGCAACGGTGAGGTCAAAAATATCCAAGCAACACTCAGGTGTGAGGAAGCACTGCAGGTTTATTCACGATACCGGGAGCAGGTCACTAGCAACAGCATGTTCCAGTAACACTACTCAAAGTTCTCTAGGGCGAAGCCCCATCTTATACATGTTAATTACATTGGTAATACAAATCACATGAGTACAATGGTCTTTTCCAAAAAATCCTCATACATGCAGAAATACAACAATACATATACACTTCTTGGACATAGCATGTGATCCATGCACCATACGCAAGTCATGTGGCTACTCCAAGTAATTAGATAATTGGTCAATACAATACATATACATCCTTCAGCATTCTCTTGCCATAGTCTAGTTCCTGTCGGGATATTCCTAATATTACTGCCTAAGGCAGAATACCCTTAACTCGTGACAAAGGGGGTCGCATGACCTTTATTAGAAATCATGACATGGAGAGAGCAAATGACAGACAAAGTTGATGCACAGTATTGAATGTATAGAAAGCATACAAAGAATATAAGAAAATAAAATGTTAATCACTTCTATGTAATACATGTAGATTAGTATTCACTTTGAATACATGTAAAATTATTAATAATCACTTCTATTTCATAAAAATGTTAGTAATCCAAAATTTCTCCTTCAACGGTGTAATTACAAATCATTTGAACTCCTCCCTCCTCTCTCATACAAACACATACATTATACATGACATAATATCATCATCACTAGTTTATCTTGTTTTTTCAGTTTTTTTTCCAGATTTTCTTTTTTTTTTTTTTTCCACTTGCTCTAGCTTCTATTTAAAGGGAAATCCATCACTCATTCTGCAGTTAGGAAACAAGTAAGATCTTCTACCGAGGCATTAGATAGTACATGTTTTTCAGTGACCAGAACCGAGGCATTAGATAGTACATGTTTTTCAGTGATCAGAAACTTACATCTAACATGGTGAGTGTCATCTTTTGTTATCAGCAGTTAGATTCAAAATTCATTTATTCAAGTTTAAAATGGCAAGGGTAGGCTACCACAGCATTAGGACATAGTTTTCACAACAGTGTAACACCAATATTACTTCAAGAAATATTGTAAAAACATTAGATTTTTAAAAACGGGCAACATACTATAATAAATAGTTAATTACAAAAAAATCAGCTTACAACGGGAAACCACCAGTAAGCGATTGAGAGGCCTACTGTTAAGCATTTATTAAGCATTTGTTGACTACACATCAACTTTCCATGATGTGTAAAGGTTACATTTACAATTATTCATTTAGCAGACATTTTTATCCAAACCATTAATGACTGTCTGATCCTTAACTAAGAGACTTAATATAGGAACAATGTTTTACAAATAAGGGACACATAAGTATTTAATACTTTAAATGCTGAATAGTGCGAAGTTATCATAAAGTGTTACTGATTGGGTGTGCTATTTAGTTATTTTGTTAGTTTGTTAGTTAATTATAGTTTGGTAAAATGTTAAATTGGCTATTGCCAAATAAACCTGACTGGAAATATAACACAAATATATTAATCTGTGGATCATGACATCATAACACTAAAAACCAGCTTAATTTCCCCAACCGCTTCTTGCTTGTTATTGTCTTTCCCTGCAGCTCTGCTCCTTCTTAGCTCTCTTGCTCCCCCTGGTGGTGAACTCCCACCCTGTCGGTCGAAGCCTGTTGCCCTTGGACTGTGAGGACATCTACCAAAATGGGTCCGTGCACAACGGGGTTTACACCATCTACCCAACGACAGCCGACAAGCCTGTGGAGGTGTACTGTGACATGGGGTGTACAGAGGATGAGAATCACAAAGATGGACAGTGGACGGTAAAACTTTCAAAACAATCAGTAGCAATATCAATTGACTGGATTGAAAAGGAGGTGTGAAATGGATAATGCAAAATGGAAGAGCTTAAAAGTTGTATACAGTAGCTTAAAAATAAACTCCTGGTTATTATCTCTTAGCCTATTGTATATGTAGGCTACACTAAATGTGAAAAACAAGATTGACACACTTTTATGGTGGGCCTCTTCAGGTGATCCAGAGAAGAATGGATGGCACTGTAAACTTCTACCAGCCCTGGGATCACTACAAGGAGGGCTTTGGGAACAAGAACGGAGAGTACTGGCTGGGTAAGCACACTGCAGCTCTCACTCTCTGAATGGGTCAAGGGGAATATTTTGTGTTGGCTCCCCCTAGGGGAATTTGCTTGACACTTTCACCTACAGAAGCAAACAGACTTCTCAGTTATACTCTGTTTTCCTATCTCCATCTTTATTAACTGAACTGAATCAGTAAATCGGTACTGATTGTACTGACATTAATCTCTGGCGTGCCATGTAACATCTGAAATACATGCATTCAATCAAATGTAAGCCACATTAAAGGCTAGTCAATGACCATACGCTAATTTCAAGCCAATAACAAAACATCTCAGGATTCGCTAGATGCCCATTTCTTGAGTATACTGTAAAAAAGAACAGGTCTCTGTAGGAAGCCTAGGCTCCGAAAACTGGAAACAAACTAAGTTGGGGCAGCCTGTCCCCCAAACAGAAAGGAAACTCTGTGTGGAGTTTCTGGGGTAATACAAGAATAGTTGTTAAATCAAGTCAGCGGTTCTGAATCCTTGACAGACATAAATGTTATCATATCTGCAGGTCTGGAGACTATTTTCAGCCTCACCTGGAGGGGTAAGTATGAGCTGCAGGTGGACATGGAGGATTGGGAGGGGGGCAGTGTCTATGCCCGATATTTGTCCTTCTCCATTGACTCGGAGGACGATGGCTACGAACTTCACTTGGGCGGATACATCAACGGTGGAGCGGGTGAGTTTGGGGTTTTCAGAATGATCTAAAGCATTCTCTCATCAACATGACATATCCTCTGAGCACTTTTTCTTCTTCATGTCACAGTGTATGACTTTTTTTTTAAATGTAGGAATGGATATGCAATTTCACCTACTTCAATGAATCACCTAGCTGAGCACTTTTTTATGTCGCAGTGTAATTGTCACTGGCTGACAAGTCAATTATGTTTTACTATGAAATTTCTTTAAATGTGGGAAAGCGAATTCACTTACTTCAATGAATCATCTAGCTGGACTAACTACAAAGCTCTTGCCCATAGCCATTCAGTCTGTCTTATCGTTACAAAAACTGAGTTTTGTAAACATGTCTTTTAGGTGATGCTCTAAATTATGTGAATGGGAGGAAGTTCTCAACCTACGACAAAGACCAAGACTCCAGTTACTCCAACTGTGCAGACCTGTATGATGGAGGCTTCTGGTTCTATAGCTGCCCATATTACGCCAACCCCAACGGATTGTACAAGGGGAAGGGGAGTGTGGAGTATGGTACCGGAATCAATTGGACCTTCTGGAAAGGCCTTTATTACTCTCTAAAGTCCATCAGGATGAAAATCAAGAGGGTGGCTCTATCTGAGGCGTAATTAACAATCTAATCTCTCTCTCTCTCTCTCTCTCTCTCTTTCTCTCAGATCAAAATGTTGTGTTAGCATAAACTTGACTTAACTATGACACAATGACAAAATGAAAGGCATTAAAGGAACCATATGTAAAAAATTTATTTCAAATAATCATAAAATGGCCCTGATATGTCACTAGACATTAAGAAATCATGTTCATTTCAAATACTTATATCACTGACAACAGTAGTCCGGCCAGGATATTTGTCATTTAAAAACTGATGTTGATGTTGTGTTTTGTCATGTCATGTTGTCTTTTGGCCTGATGTGGCACCCTCCACCTATCTACTAATCACAAAGTCAGTAGTGTTTCGGCATCCGGGTTGGCAACCTCGAGTCAGGGGGGAGGGGATACTCCGCTCTACAGTAATTTGAAAGTGATTGTAATACCAGTTTTGGCCACAATCTTATATGGTTCCTTTAAATGTGCTGCTTTCTCTTCAATTCCACTTGTTTGTTTGTGTGTCCAACATGAAATCAAGAGGGTGTCTCTATCTGAAGCATAATTGGTCATGGAATCTCTCTCTCTCTTTCTCATATTTTTATTTTTCATTTGTTATCATTGTTTTTGTGTGAAGCACATTGCATTGCCACCGTGTAAGAAATGTGCTATACAAATAAATTTACCTTGCCTTGCCTTCTGTTAGCATCAATGTGATTTTTTTTTTCAGATTGTGAGACTATGGCAAAATGAAAGACATTAAAGGTGATACTTTCTTAAATTCCACTTGTTATTTTGTTTGCCAACTGTATTACTTCAACCACAACGAGCCATATCGTACCTGGCGCAAGGTGGTGCAAAGCGTGACACAAGGCTTATTCTTATCTTGCACTCAATAGTCAGGATATAAAGTGAGGAATTTTTCGCCTTGCGCTACACTTTTATTAAAGCTTGTGCCCAGGGGTGTGGCAAATAATGTCATAAGCTGTGGTCAGGCGCATTATCTAAAAATTGCTATCTTACACCCTCTGAAAATCATTAGACCACTGACTAAGGTTTATAGCGAAAGGCACATATAAAGCACAGCTGAAGATGCACTGTCATGAGATGTAAGCAGCAACTCCTCTACAGGATAAATATCCTTAGGATTTTTATTCAGTCATTTGAACATTATTGGGGTAAGTGTTTCTTTTTTCAGGCTATGTTTTCGATGGTAACCCCTCAGTCAATAGTGAAAGTAATTAACTGTAGAACTGTTTTGACCACGAGACCACGGTCAAGTTAGTTTCACTTTGCCTATGTGTTCAAATAATAAGCGAGTGCAGATGCATGTACTGTTACAGTACTCTGCTAGTCACAAACAGGTTTTAGTAAAACAAGGTTTAGTTGAATCCCTGTTACATGCAGTCTCGCATGCAAGCAGATTTCTTCAAATGTGCCGCTGAATACCGATGCACTGTTTGCTGTTAAATATAAAGGGAATGACATGTCATTCTCATTGGTTTAAAGCAGGGGTTCTCAAACTTTTGGGCCCTCATGGAGTGGAAAATTCTCCAAGGACCCCTCATAATCGCAACACATAAAACTTAAGTTAATCATGTAGCTGTATAGTCTTTTTTTCTGTTAGATGCTTATGTTTTATGTATTTTAAAAGCATAGAGTGCTAATACCACAATAGTCATGTTAGCAAACTTTGACATGTAGGATTTTTTTAAAGGATTGTTGTTTCTTTGTCAAATGTAGGCCTATTGTGTCAATAGGCACATAGTGTTTGCTTCACATAACTTTCATTTTGTTGGCGGTTAATTAATAGTATGTGTTTTGATGTATTGATGTAACGTATCAGCAGATCAATTGGGTAAAATACTGATACTGTAGCATTTTTCGCCATATAAAACAATTTCATATTTTGTAGCAAACTTTGTCAGGGACCCCCTGACAATGTGCTGCGGACCCCACTTTGAGAACCAATGGTTTAAAGTATGTTACGAACATCATGGATTGAAGTGCTGGTCGTTTTTGGATCATACAGTTGGCAGACAAACTGTTCTGCTGAGGATAGAATAGATGGACTTGGTACTTAATCCTCACCAAAGTTGTGGAGAAGATGAGGGCACTGCTGGAACACTTTCCACAGAATCCTTTTTCCTATTCCAGTGAACTGACTGGTAGTGTCACATCCAGTGATGGCATGAAATGCCAACAGACCATCCAGAATCTCATTTGACATTTTAATATCATGCACTTTAATGTAGTGTGGTTTCTTGGCAGGTTTATCTTCTTCCTGCTTTCATCCAAATTCCTGGGCTGTGTCACTGCATTGAATGATGAGCCTCTCATACCCTTTGGTTGTGGCATCATGACGTTGTGCCTTCATCTTCTCCACAACTTTGGTGAGGATGAAGTACCAAGTCCAGCTATTCTATCCTCAGCAGAACAGTTTGTCTGCAAACTGTATGATCCCAAAACGACCAGCACTTCAATCCATGATGTTCGCTGTGCCCTGTTTTGGAAAGTGAAAGCCAATGTGAATACTTTACCACCAACTCAGGTGAAAAAAGTGGAATATTTTGTAGTGGGGCATGTGGATGTGCCTGTGCAGCTTGGTGCAAGAATACTTAGGTACTCACATCATTATTATTGAGTTTTGCCACATTATATGCAACTATATTGTTTCAGATTATTTGGCATGATATTGTTTTTCTTGTTTTGTAGATTAGATTTATATTATGCCCTTGGATGCATGCATGCATGTTTTGTAGATTAGATTTATATTATGCCCTTGGATGCATGCATGCATGTTTTGTAGATTAGATTTATATTATGCCCTTGGATGCATGCATGCATGTTTTGTATTGGGAAGGTATTCATTACCAAAACAGTAAAC
Source organism: Alosa alosa (assembly GCF_017589495.1). NCBI lineage: Eukaryota > Metazoa > Chordata > Actinopteri > Clupeiformes > Clupeidae > Alosa > Alosa alosa. The sequence goes on along the minus strand of NC_063195.1, from coordinate 21,194,921 downwards.
TCTTCTTTTGTGTCCCTGACCAGGACTCAGATAGCCTGACAAGCCAGACCCACATCAACATGTAGGGTCTGGGGACTCACCTTTCGCAGTGCTCAGTCCGAGGGGCGGGATAATCGGTTGTCTTTCAAATTCCCTCTGCACACAATAGGATAGCGCTGCAACTCATGAGTCCCATGCATTTTTCCACCAGTGGAGCTAGTTGGCTAGTTTAGTCAGGGGGCCAAAACTGATATTAAAACTTTGTCGGACACTTTTTGGTACAAGCATACAACCTATCCAGTATTAATATTTAACCCCTCAACATGGGTTCTAGCCAGGTTGTCATCTTAGAAAATGTTTTTTTGTCCATTTTAACACTATATTCTTAAAAATGGTTAAAGCAAGTGCTTTCATTTTCTTCTATGTTACCTATTGTAATTTTGGGCAAATGTGCAATATAATCCAATTTATGTGCAAGCATGATCATTAGGGTGGTTGTCAAGGTGATTTTTTTTGTGTGTTTTTGTGTGTGTGTGTGTGTGTGTGTGTGTGTGTGTATGACTTAAAGCAATGTCAGGCCAATTTGTTGGTTTCCTGCTCAACACGACATGCCAACAATAAATGTTGAATATCTCCACAGCCACAAAGACCATATACATAGAAATGGTATCAAATGAAAGCCAACACTCATGGGATGTCTATTGAAGTGTCAGAATGAACATGTATTTTACAGTGTAAAAGACAACAGAACTAGAACATGGAAAAAACAATCTTCACCTAAAGAGAACCAGTTTTCAAAGTGAATATCAGCTTGGAAACATAACATAGTATCCCAAAACCTAAAATCAATCAGTACCCCTATCTATGGGAATGGGTCAAGCCAAGTTTAAAGCTTGTAGGGAGAAACAGTGCAATGCTGCACAAGTTATAATTATTTAATGTCAAGGCAGAAATGTAGAACTGTAAATGGTGGTCTATGGTGCTGTTTGACTTTATTAATGTACCAGGTTGTAACACAAATTATATTTAATTGACATATCACTATATTAATTCCATCCTAACACAACTGCTCTCTCACTTATTTAGGGTTAGGGGTTAGTAACTAGTTAGTAGTAATAACTAGTCTTGCTGATCCTAGCACTTACCACCTGACTAGAACTGACTCTCGATTGTTTAAAAAACAGCACTCACTGATGCACTTATTCTTATTGCACTAGAGCTTTTTTTAAATTGTCCTATAATTGTTGAGAGAATTGCTTTAAAAACTGTTAACCATGTTGTTAGTCGCTTTGGTTAAAAATGCGTCAACCTAATGTAATGTAAATGTAACTAATAGTCGTATGGCAAAGGTATTGTTTTTCCCCATCCAAGCAGTGACACTCAGGTAGGCAGCTAATAGAAGGCACCCAGGGACCATTTCCATGTGCTCAGTATGAGTATGAGTCCTAGCCTAGAAATCTAGACGCACCCTCATGGCAGCAAATGTAATTTGCAGCCAGGGTAGTCTCTCCATTGGCTTGCAAGCTGGAAAATGAAATTCTATCAGGCCAATCACATCATGTAGAGTTGATACTTGAAAACAAAGAAGATGGATGCTGCCGCTGGTGAACAGCAGTCTTTTAATCACTCAAGTTAAGCTTTTTTAAATTGGCAAAAGTTTGATCAACTAGCCAACTAGCTCTGCTGGTAGGAAAATTAATGGGACTCATGAGTTGTAGTGCTATCCTATTGCTTGCAGAGGAAATTTGAAAAACAAGCGTTCATCCCGCCTATCGGATTTAGCGCTGCCAATGGTAAGTTCCCAGACCCTACATCTTGATGTGGGTCTGGGCCCAGTTCCCCGAAAGCATCTTAAGCCTAAGAGCGTCGTAAAGTCCCTCTTACGAACGTCTTAAGATTTGCCGACTGTTTCCCGAAACCATCGTATCTTAAGAGCGATTAGATCTACGAGTGCTCCAGAGTACTCGTTACGGCTAAGAGCGTCTTAACAGTACTTCTCACTGAGGTCACCAACAGTTGCTTTCTCTGCTTTTTACCTCATAGGCCTAATAAAATGTTCACTTAGCAAAGATAATGTCAAACTATTCTGGCAACGTCTCGTTTCATAACTTGATTGCATTTTTGTCCGCTTTTCATCACATTATTATGACCATTAAATGTAGGCTATTTTGCACGCTAAAATCAGATTCATCACAGGTAAACACAATAAAGAATGGGAACGTAAATTGGATTATGTATTCTAAGTTGTAATTCCTCTGTATGTCCTGTTGGTGAGCTCAGTGAGAAGTACTGTTAAGACGCTCTTAGCCCGGTAACGAAGTAGGCCTACTCTGGAGCACTTTCGTAGATCTCACGAGTGTTTTCACGACGCTCTTAAGCTACGATGGTTTCGGGAAACAGTCGGCAAATCTTAAGACGTTCGTAAGAGGGACTTTACGACGCTCTTAGGCTTAAGATGCTTTCGGGGAACTGGGCCCTGGCTCGTAAGGATAGAGATACAGTAGTAGCAAAGATTCTAGAGCGGAGCAAGATAGATCAGATAGATTTAATAAGCTCAGCGCAAAATTTCATATACAGTTCCAATTCTATGAGCCCATCTGAACAGCTGTTTTTAACGTTGCCAGCTGTTTTTTTTTTTATAATTAGTTTAATTGCTTTTGCATGGTTGCATGATGCTTGCATAAGAAAAGAAATACTTCTCAAAACAGCAACAATTATATGGGTGCTATTGTTTTGGGATGTTTCCCTCATGCAAGCATCATACATTGGTAGGAAATGGAGAAAAAGCGGAGCTTTAATACCAACGTTATCGATTAGTTTCAGTTTCTCTCGCGCAGACGACTGCATTGAATGAACGCTCATAGGCTACCACCACTTTATTGTATGGCTCCATGTTTAATGACATCGATAGCAGAAACGTTTGTTTTCTTTTTTTGTCGGTCCGCGGTATCTTGATCAACTGCGCAGCAAATTATCAGACGAAGCACCGCGGGCCTAATTTCACTCCACGACTCCGCGGACCAGCAGTCTCCACGTTGCGGACCCACATCAAAACAAAACCTGATTGGTTGAGAAATCCTATTTGGCCGATAGGTTAGGCCTGGTAACTGAATAGCAGCTCTCTGAGCTGAATGAGCGCACAGACAGCAACGTTGTGTGACACGTTTGTAAAATATAGCCCTTAGAAACTTCTGTGCGGGCAAGTTAATAATTTCTCGGAGTGAGAAATGCCATGTGTGGCGTGTGAGCGTGTGAAGTCATTGAAATGCGTGACTTGAGAGGTCTGCTTGGTAATGAACTGCAAGAACTGACAGTGTGAAAGGCCCGATTGATCTTTTTCCAAGTTTACACTGAATAAGGAGAGGTAAATAGGCCTATTATTTAGACAGAAGTAGCTATTGCACTGGTAAATAGATCACATAAATTCCCATTGAGAGACTTTATAGCATACTGATAAGCTAGCTAGCAGGCAAACTAACTTAGCTAACTATAGCTAATAGCTATATTATCACCATTTTTCTTTTTTCTACCTGTAGGCTATAAGTTAATCCTTTGTTCACGGCCTGTACAGCGCATAAGATAGGCTATCAATCACTAATAAGGTTGAGATGTTCATAACTTAAATAAGTGCAAATGGTAGGCCTAAACACAACCGTGCTTGACACTAATTTGTATCGTTTCCATGCAGTCAAAAACTCCCAAATTGTCCTGCTTGCCTATGTAAAATGCATATGACCACAGACGTTTGTTTTCAAAAATCATTAGCCTATTTACAGGCTGCAGCCAACTTAAAACACGTCCAGATAAATCTAACCGCACTTAATTTGTGCAATGATATGTTAATTGAAAACAATTTTTTTGAGTTATAAATTAGCTATAGTCCTGTTATTTACGTTTAATTGAAAAGTGTTTTTTGCCTGCGTTCATTCTCTCATTCCCTCTCCAAAATGTTCCTGTTCTAGGCTGACCAAGTGCATGAACCCAGCATCGGTGCGCGCGTCACATGAATCACAATCATGGGCGTAGATTTAGGGTGGGACGCTAAGGACTAGTCCTAATCAATATTTTAAGATGACAAAATTGTCCCCACCAATATTTTTGCGAACTTATTTGTGCTGCTGATCATTTCGACAGCCAGCACAACAGTACAAGGAACGTCGTCATATGATTTGCTGAAAAAGAGGGGGGGTTATCTGACATACACGCTACAGTAGGCCTACACGCACGGAGAGTGTCAAAGGTACTTGTTTGCACCCGGCAGTCAAGCGAGCGGGTGTGTCAACGACAACGGTAAGTTAGAGCTGTCTGCTAATACATAGCCTATCCCAAAAAAGGCCAGAGTATAAAACATTGTGATATTCCCTTTGCCCTTCAGCATGTAACATGTTTGCCCCTTTTTGTGGTTTGTAGATCAGCTTTGCCACCCCAAGCTTTTTCATTGCAGTCTAGGTAAAATAATTAGCCATACAAACTGGCAACTGGTGACCAGGCTTTCAAATGCGTATTTTACTGTGTAAAATAGCATTAGCTGTTAGGATATTACCCAGGATATTGTCACAGCTAAGCTAGCTTCTGTAATCTTGTTAGTTTTTTTTAACATTTATTGTATCTAATGACATAGCAAACATGCTGAATTGAATCCACATATTCTGCACTTGCGAAACTATTTTTCAGCATTCACGTTCCTCTTAAAGTGACAGGCACTCAATTAGATTTACACACCAAATGTGATGATATAGACAAGTGTAGCCTAATAATTTAAATATCAATATGATGTAATCAAATTACTAAATTATGTTTAGCTATTAGTAATCATGTAGATCATAAAATACTATAAATAATTATCAATATAAATGTATAGTTTATATGAATTCCAAAATATGAAAAAGAAACCTATGACAACCATCACTTTCTATGTGTGTGTGTGTGTGTGTGTGTGTGTGGAGGGTCAATCAAATTCTATGATTTCCACTGATGTGAATGATCTCACAAATCACACGAACCAAATCAAATTTTAAAAAATCGCAATAGTATCGAAATCGAGATTCTTCACTTGCTATTGGTATTGAAACAATAATGTTGGTATTGTGACAACAGGAGTTGTGGATGTATCCCTACCAAAGCTGAGACCAAACCTACGCCCTTGATCACAATTGAGACCATAGACCATATTTTACAACTGCAAAGCCTTATCATAGGCATGTTACATTCGTTCATACATTCATGACATGAAAAGTGGAACTTATAGAACGAAAATGACAAATTACGCAGTCGGCTAAACGTTTTAAACTTGCGCAAAACTGATGAGCATCGGTGCGTCGCATAAATTAAAACACAAATTAAAGCAACAGCTTGACCATTGGACAATCCTACCACAAAACCTTTCCATAGGCATGCAACGTTTATGACGTAAGAAGTGGAATATGAACGCATTTCATCACACCTGACAATTAAACGCGTTGTAAAACTCACGTTGTGTGGCTGTTCGCGATTTGACTGATTCTCGAGCTTTCAGCGCAGTGTTTATTTGCGCGTCTTTTTAAGATGGTGAGTGTAAACGAAGGAAAGCCCTCTAATCGGACGGGCAAGACTGACAAGTACACGGGCCTATGCCCGTCCGTGGCTACCGTTGGCCTATGTCAAACAGGTGCTTTCTCTTCGACCTCCACAAATTAAGCTATAATTCCTTAGCTGTTTGAATAAATAGGCTATAATACTAACTTTGCAAAGTCAACTTGTATCAATTTTGAACAAAGTTGTGTAGGCTACCGCGCCAGTTGAAGTCTGCATGAACAGTTATTGCACAAGCCACCGTTTTGATTTGCTTAGGTTTTGTCAAAAGTTTGTACCTCTTAGGAGATGCAGGCTGAACCCGTTTGAGGGAGAGAGGTGCAGAGAGAGAATGCGTGCTGTAGGCTATAGACCCTTTCATCAATAAAAACAAAAGCAATGCTTGAACGTTCTATTTGGGCCCCAATCTACTTCCTCTACATTAAGATAACATATGGAATGTTAAAAAGGAAGTCTTGTGGGGCCAACTATGATGCTGATAATGGAACTCTCTTGAAAGGGTCCATACTACGCACATCTCTATAAAATAATGTAGCCTACATTAGGGCTAATCCATATTTTAACTAGATGTACCACAGAGCGGTACAAAATATGACCGCCGCTCAGTCCAGCACGTTTTCCACAAAAATAAGGCATATCACGCTGAAAGGCATATATGATTTTAACTGTCTCACTGTATTGCATTATGCACACTCAATTCTCAATGGTATCTGCTAGACAACAAGTACCAAAACATGATTAGTTCATTGATTGATTGATTTCTACTACAGATCAAAAATGAAAAAAGGAGGTTCCATGCTATCCATGTGGGGTTACATGCTAACCAAGTTTCGTGTACCCCGGTCTTATAGTGTCCCGGGAATCCTTGACGGAAATGTGGACATGCGAAAAAGGAAAAAAAAAAATACTGAAATTTAAATTTACCTTTAGACTACTTCGTTTCCCAATAAAGTAACGAAATTACAGTAACGCTATCCCCAACATAGGCCTATTGAACTTCGTTTTGGTGGATGATGGACAGATAGTGCCCTAGCCTAATTTAGGCCTAGGCTACCCTCGGAAATAATTCGACATTGTCTTTATACAATATATTGGTCTAGACATGGTGTGGTCTATTGGGTTTCTCGTAATTTCAACATAGCCTACAACTTTACAGAACAAATATTGATAACATTTTACGATAGGGCGAGACACGCCGCTCCGTCTGGCATCATGTTTTTGTTTGTTTTTATGTAATGTTCGTAATTTTATGTAATGTTCTGTTTTTTTTTTGTTTTTTTGTTGTCTAGTTAAATGTATTCTCTCTTTATTTGCGTTATTTTTGGGTAGTTTTTGTGTTATTCTTAGTCCTTTATTTGCTGACAAGTCTGTTGATGCTGTGACGTTCAGTTAACTTAACGTTAAAGTCCATTGGGCTGAGGACCTAGCCATGGCTAATGTTGGCGTTGGCTTTTGTCCTGGGCCTCTGGTGTACTCCATCCGTGAACGGCGCTGCGCTTCGGAAAGAGATTTCTCCGCTGCCGCGACCACTGGATTGACCTGCGAGCTGCCATGTTCTGCTGCCTGGAGTCTGGATTGAGTAGGCTAACGTTAACGTTAGAAGGAAGTTTGAAGAACTCTGACGACAGCGATCTCACTGAACAACAAACGGTCGCTGTCAATGTTCACCGAGTTGCTGATCTGTAGGATCACCTACGACTTCAGACTGTTCATTGCTTCCAGTGCTCTCCAGACTGCCAGGAAAACGTTAAATTCTCCGGGTTGGACACAGCGGTGTGCCTTCATCATTGCCCTTGGACTATTCAGCCGGTTAACTAGATGCAACCAACTGGACTAAGTTAACATGAGTTTTCTTTTTAAAATGTCTTCATTATTTATTGTATTATTTGTTTTTGTTTGTTTGTTTGTTATCCGTCTTGAATGTTTCACATGCTGTATGTTTCACGTGTGACGGGTACGCTGGCGATTACGCCGCTCCGTTAGGAATTTTTGTTATTTGTTTGTTTGGATCTTGTGTGTGAAGCATTTTTGTTGCACTTTGTGCATAGAAAAATGCTCTTCATGTTTGTCTGTAAGCACTTTGTGCTCAATGCTTGAAAAGTGCTATATAAATAAATATAATTATTATTATTATATTATTTTAGGATCAGCGCCATAGGATTCCCACGGTAGCCAGGGTCTGTGACGACACCTGAGTTTATTAAAATGACGCCCATAGAGTCATAGAACGTACTTCAACATATCCAACGTATTTTCCAGCCTGTCTATCTGTCTTTTGGCTGTCTATCCATCTTTTACAAGGATTTCACTAGAACAGATCTTCCACTTTGATTGCCTGGTCAGTATCTCTTAGCTGTCCATTTTCATCAGGCCACATATAGCCTATAATATTTTATATTTTTTATGTAGAATTTATGTGAGTTCACAACTCACAACTCACACAAGTTCACAACTGAGGCAAATGATGACAGGGTTCCATGGACATCTTGGTGCCATCACTTGCTTATGCCCTTCAATGAGCCTGTGCAAGAACTTTGATAAATCTCAAGCTCTTTCACACTAATCAAGCTATTTTCAGACTACATATATGCGTGTTATAATAAGTACAATTTGGGATCTTATATTTTGCTTTTGCATTCCCTCCTTGTGCAACAACTGATGTCCCCAAAAGTTACCACATTATTTTGTTAAGTGTATTGTGAGATCTCTGGTGTGTTTTCTCAAGTCCTCTCTGATTACCAAATAGCCGAGTTCAGTTTATGTTGAGGACGTTCACAGGAAGGAAGAGCATCTTGACCAAACATATGTGCTGAAATTGCAGTAATTTCATCATATAACCTCAAACCTCAAGCTAGCAAAGGAAAAGGGGAAGGAAATGACAAGCTGGATCGACACAATCTTTCAGTCCTCATTCGTTTTACAACTTCTTTGATCCTTGGATTTCACAGTGGTAAGTACGGCCATACGTAAATTACATTACAGTACATTACATCTATTGTTTCGGTTTTAGAATATCCCCAGTAATTCAGTCAATATGACAAAGTGGGCCACTTTTACTACTCATGTTTTTAAAACCTAATCACAGCCAAAAGATGTGATTGTGGTGAAGAGGTGATTTTTTTTCAGTGAAAAATAGAATGTGATGTTCACAACAGATGTTCAGGACAAGGTTTACAAAATGGATATTCAATTCATTTTGATCCGTCCTTAATCATTTTGAGCATTTTCTTGAATGTTCCTCATACTTGTAGATTGAGGCTACTTATTATTGAGCCTGTAGGAACCGTTGATAACCCGTTCTGTCTATGTTAGTACCTTTTTGTTGTTTTGTTGTTTCCAGTTGCCAATGGCATCAGCATAATGCTGTATTGTTATTATTTTGTCTTACAACAGAAAGCTCCAATGCAGTTTTTAAGTGCACAATGATCTTAATCTTTGGTTTTAAAAAGCGACCCTTGTTGTTTAGCATTCAAGATGGTCCAGGTCCATGCAAACCAAAAAGCAGCTGTAATCGTTTTATTTCTGCTTGTAATGTATTCCACAGGTAAGAAATGTATTATCTTTAAATTATCTTCCTTGATTCCAAACAGTGTTGACAGGCTATTAGTTTATCAATCAATCAATGCATTTATCCCCCAGTGGGGCAAATTGTTTTCACAGCAGTAGGAGCACACAGAATTACAAAAATACACAAATACATATAACTAGATGTACCGCAGAGCGGTACAAAATATGACCGCCGCCAAGTCCATGTTTTCCACAAAAATAAGTCACGCTGAAAGGCATATATGATTCTAACTGTCTCACTGTATTGCATTATGCACACTCAATTCTCAATGGTATCTGCTAGACAACAAGTACCAAAACATGATTAGTTCATTGATTTCACATGTAATATACATTTTATACAACCCCACCCCCATCTTGCCTGTTCATAATTCTGAGAAATTCTTGAATTGTGTGCATGTACATGTTTATGTTTATGTGTGTGTGGGTGTGTGTGTGTGCGTGCATGTGCATGTGTGTTTGCCTGTTTATGTGCCTGTGTGTGTATGTGCATGCATGCGTATATATGTCTACTGTGTGAGTATGTGTCATACGTAGGATTACTGTGAATGTATGTGTGTGCGTGTGTATCTGTTTATGCACATGTGTATATGGAATGGGTTGACATGGCCCTTTGAGACCAACATACAAAAAAAAATGGTCCTCCTAAACCCTACGGTTCTCGAGATATTCACAGAAAACTGTGTCTGCCCTACCCTCCTTTCGGGGGGTCCAGTCCAGCGGGGGGGCTACAGATCAAAACGGGGTTCCATGCTATCCATGTGGGGTTACATGCCCACCAAGTTTCGTGTACCCCGGTCTTACAGTGTCCACTCCTTCGTCAGCTAAGGAAATTCAAAGTTTCTACATCCATCATGAAGGCCTTCTACACTTCAGCGGGTTGAGAGTGTTCTAACTGGTAGCATCATCACCTGGTATGGGGAACTCCACAGTTAGAGATTGTAGTACTCTGCAGAGAGTAGTGGCCAATGAGCGCATACTATAAGAACTCAACTCCCTGCTCTACAAGATATCTATTCCAGAAGAGTACTCCTAAGAGCCCAAAAAGATTCTGGAAGGACTCTTCTCATCCTAACAATGGATTATTCCTACCGCTGAAATCAAGAAGACGCCATGTAGTCACAAAGCCAGAACTGAGAGACTCAGGAGAAGTTTTATCCCCAGGCCATCCTAACTCTGAACTCACACTATACTGACTTTGCACACATTCACCTCCAGCACTCAAACATTTCCCAACCCCTGAACTCACACTTATACTGACTTTGCACTCATTCACTCCTCAGCACTCATGACCCCCCACACACACACACCTACAAGACTTTTAGCACTTTTTACATCCTTCTCCCTATGCAACAGGACCTTTTTATTTATTTTTCTTATTTCATCAAAACACACCAAAACACACACACACACACACATATCTGACTTTCTCCAACTTCTTTGCACACTTTTTATTTATTATTTTGATTTCTCCTCCATCTACCCATGTCCTTGATTGCCTAGCCTTTCTGCCCCCCACCCCCACCCCACCCCACCCCCATCCCCACACACATCTCTACATCATCACCGTCACTCTCCACATACATACAGCACTCCTCTACAAACTTGCTGCACACTGCCCCCCCACATACACAGCACATTGTCTTGTGATCTTCTCCCAACACACATCCTCTACATACCTCTACAGCACACCGCCCCCACCTACCCACCCACACACCATACCACACACACACACAGTCACTGCTCCCACTCCCTCCTGCCCACACACACATCTTCACTGTCATCACTCACATACATTACATACAGTAATTCTCTGCTTGTATTGTGTCCCTTGCCCCCACATTGGCCATTGCACACTGTCTTGCGGATCCAACACACACATCCTCTACAACACACACCCACCCACACACACACACACCACAATACATACACACACATACTGCTCCACCCCTGCCCACACACACATCTTCAGCACAGTCCCTGACTTCCCAACACACACACCCCCATCACTGTCACCCACATACATATACACACCTACATACACACAGTCACTGCACACTGCCCCACCTACCCACCTACACACTACACACTACACACACACACAGTCACTGCTCCACTCCCTCCTGCCCACACACACATCTTTCACTGTCATCACTACATACATTACATACAGTACTCTTGCTTGTAATAGTAAGTCCCTGCCCCCACCTGCTGCCACACAGCATTATTATTTCATCAGGGCTTCTCCAACACATCCCTTAACATACTTACAGCACACTGCCCCCCCAATACCACACAGCACATTGTCTCATGAGGAAGCTTCTCCAACACACATATTGCACACACTGCCCTCCCCCCACATACACAGCACACTATCCCATCTCCCCCTGTCATCCCCCAACACACACACCAAGACCCCTGGCAGTTAGGTTAGCCCTTGAGCCGTGGATCTGCCCAGGTTTCTTCCTTGGTAAGGGGAGTTTTTCCTTGCCCTGTTGCTCTTAGGTGCTCCTTGTTGGTGCCCCCCACCCAATCCCAATCCTCCCCACCTTTTTATGCAGCCCTTTGCCACTTTAATCTACTAAACCCCCTCTTCTACTGCACTTTTTACCCCCCATTAATGCACACAAATAGGCTGACACCAGACATAATTTCACTGCATTTTTACTTCCAGTAACTATATGCATGTGACAATAAACTTCCTTGTATCCCTTGTATCCTTGTATCCTTGTCACTAAATGTACACATAAATTATTTTATTGTGTGGGCTCCCCATGAACGGAATTCCACGTAAACTTGGCGGCATTCAGAAGGTGTCATAATGATCTTACACTTCCAATTTCGCGGCAGTTCTGACTATGTTAGGGTCACAGATACCTGGGCGATACAACACCTCATTTTACTTTTTTGTGTTTAACTAGGTGGCTTTCTATACATGAAATGAGTGGTTATGGAATGGCTGATATGGCCCTTGAGACCAACATACAAAAAAATGGTCCTCCTGAACCCTACGGTTCTCGCAGGACATTCACAGAAAACTGCGGGTTCGTCTCTACTCCCTCCTTCGTGGGTCCAGTCCAGCCGGGGCTACAGATCAAAACGAAAAACAGGAGGTTCCATGCTATCCATGTGGGTTACATACAAACCAAGCTCTTCGTGGTACCCCGGTCTTACAGTGTCCCCGGAATCCTTGTTGGTGTCACGGTCTAAGTGGTCCGCAGTGATAGTGCCTCTCACCTTGGTCACACGGAATGAAAGACATAGGACTGAACTGTCACTGGATATTCGACTTCCCTCCTGTCCGTTCTGAAGTGGTGAGGTAGAGGTCTGACATCTGACTCATTAACCATCAGCACTGGTGCTCCCCAAAGGCTGTGTTTGAGTCCACTGCTGTATCTACACATGACTGCAAAGCCAACAGTAGTCATATCCATCATCAAGTTTGCAGATGACACAGTGATCTTGGGCCTGATTAGTAACAACCAGCCAGACAGTTCCTACTTGGATCAGGTTGAGGGTGGCACAGGCTGGTGTCAATCTAGCTTGACACTGAATATCAATAAAACCAAAAAGGAAATGGTAGTGGTTGCAGAGGCGGCAACAGAACTACAGTTACACCCCACTGGTCAGCCAGACGGCAACCTGTAGAGAGAGTCACAAGTTTAAATACCTTGGTGTGCATTACTGAAGACTTAACATGGTTTGTTAACCTCAATATGTTCTGAAGAAGTCCAGACAACGACTCTACTTCCTTAAGTCAGCTAAGGAAATTAAAAGGTTTCTACATCCATCATGAGGCCTTCTACCTTCAGCGGTTGAAGAGTGTTCTAACTAGTGCCATCATGCCTGGTATGGGAACTCCACAGTTAGAGGTGTAGTACTCTGCAGAGAGTAGTCGCTCAGCTAGGCATTATATAAGAACTCAACTCCCTGCTCTGAAATACTATTTTGAAGAGTACTCTGAGCCCAAAAGATTCTGAAGGATAACTACTCATCCTAACAATGGATTATTCTACCGCTGAAATCAGAAGACGCCTGTGTAGTCACAAAGCCAGAACTGAGACTCAGGAAGTTTTTATCTGAGCCATCCGAACTCTGAACCACACTTTTTGCACATTCACTCCTCAACTCTTTCTAAACATTTCCCAACTCTGAACTCACACACTATTATGACTTTGCACTCATTCCTCTCAGCCTCATTTACACACACACACACCTACAAGACTTTTAGCACTTTTACATCCCTCTCCCTATACAGACCTTTTATTTATTTTCTTATTTCATCACCGTCAAAACACACACACACACATATCTGACTTTCTCCAACTTTTGCACTTTTATTTATTATTTTGATTTCTCCTCCATCTACCCATATTCTGGCCAGTTACTTACAACCTTTCCCCTTTACCCCCACCCCACCCCCACCCCATCCCCAACCACCACCCATCATCACTGTCATCACTTCACATACGCCCACAGCACTCCTCTCTACAAACTTGCTGCACACACTGCCCCCCCCCACATACCTTTACATTACTTCAGGATCTTCTCAACACACATCCTCTACATACTTACCTTTCTTCCCACACCACCCACCTACACACTACACACACACACACACACAGTCACTGCTCCACTCCCCTCCGCCCCACACACACATCTTCACTGTCATCACTCACATACAGCCCACATACAGTACTCTGCTTGCAACAATGGTCCCTGCCCCACATACACACACAGCATTGTCTTCAGGATCTTCTCAACACATCCTCTACATGCCCTGTGCCCACTGCCCCACCTGCCCACACACACCCTGCACACACATACACACACAGTCACTGCTCACTCCCTTCCCCACACATCTTCACTGTCATCACTCACATACACATTACATACAGTACTCTGCTTGCAATGGTAGGTCCCTGACCCCCCAACACACACTTACATCATCACTGTCATCACTTCATACATACAGCACACTTGCCTGCAGTAAGCCTCCTCTACTGCGCCCCACATACAGCATTGTCTTCAGGATCTTCTCAACACCACATCCTCTACATACTTGCAGCACACTGCCCCACCTACCTACACACCCTACACACACAGTCCTGCTCCACTCCTCACGCCCACACACACACATCTTCTGTCATCACTCCTGTACATTATACATGCTACTTGCAATAGTAAGTCCCTGCCCCCATACACAGCACATTATTTCATCAGGAAGCTTCTCCAACACACATCCCCAACATGCTTACAGCACACCTTTATTACACAGCACATTGTCTCATGAGGCTTCTCCAACACACATATTGCACTGCCTCCCCATACGCTTTGCCTCCACATCTCCCTGTCATCCCAACACACACACCAAGACCCTGGCAGTTGGGTTAGCCCCTTGAGCCGTGGATCTGCCCAAGGTTTCAACTGTAGTGAGGCTCCTTGTTGGTGCCCCCACCCAATCCCAATCCTCCCCCCACCTTTTTTGTAGCCCTTGCACTTAATCTACTAAACCCTCTTCTACTGCACTTTTTTCCCCATTAATGCACAAATAGAGCTGACACAGACATAATTTCACTGCATTTCTTACTTCCAACCTTCTATACCATGTGACAATAAACTTCCTTGTATCCTTGTATCCTTGTATCCTTGTCACTAAATGTACACGCAATTATTTTATTGATAGCCCCCATCGAGCGAATTCCTGAGAGCAGGCGTGCATTCAGAAGGTGTCTAATGATCTTACACTTCCAATTCGTGCAGTTCCTACTGACTATGTTAGGTCACAGATACCTCGCGATTACAACACCTCATTTTACTTTTGTGTTTAACTAGGTGGCGCTATACATGAAATGGTGGTTATGGAATGGGTTGACATGGCCCTTTGAGACCAACATACAAAAAAAAATGGTCCTCCTGAACCCTACGGTTCTCGAGATATTCACAGAAAACTGTGTCTGCCCTACCCTCCTTTCGGGGGGTCCAGTCCAGCGGGGGCTACAGATCAAAAAAAACAGGAGGTTCCATGCTATCCATGTGGGGTTACATACAAACCAAGTTTCGCGTAATACCCGGTCTTACAGTGTCCGGGGAATCCTTTACGGAAATTTGGACATCTTGAAAAAAAAAGAAAAAAAAAAAAAAAAAAAAAGCTTCGCTGCTCGGTGGTCATAATAAATAACATACCGTTAATGCACATCCTGATCAATAATGGGTAAACTACCTTTTCCTCCTGGCGTTTAGAAGAGAGACAGCAGAAGGAACAAAGAAAGGAGTGTTTGTATTAGTTTTAGCAAGTGAGTCTGAGCAGTGAACCTGATGGTAGAAACTGAAACTGTTGTTGCAGAGGATGAGAACAGTCAGACAAGATGGAGCTTACTTTCTTAAGCAGCTGTTTGTTTCAAAGATCCTTATCAGAATAACAGGGCCTGTTTCAAACCAGCCTGAAAGCCAGCCAGAATGTACCCTACCCACAAAATTTGAGTATGTCAAATACCTTTATCACTGTTGTCTGCTTTTCATTTTGCTTCTCCAGCAGCAGCGATCTTGTTATGAATAAAGTCAACTCAAAAACGATCAGGTGGCATTGATGAGTGACATGTTGTACTGTTCATCATCATATAAAGCCCACATGAACACATCTTAACAGGGCTTATACGTTGTGTCCAATAGTATTGGAAGGTGCCTATACCTTTCTTGCTATACTGTAATGTCACTGTCAAAGTCCTTGTCAGTCTACAGCAGCATAAGGAAGAAAAAGAGGGCAGGGTTTGACCTTTGGGCAGCCTTGTCTGACATCATATCCGGCAAACTGTACTGACGTGTCCAGAGAATTCTCAATGGAGCAATTCCAGACCATTTGTCCGGTCATCAAATTTTGTAGGCGATACAAATTCGGGCTGGTTTCCAAGCTAATTAAATACAATACACTGGCAAATTCAGCTTATCATGTTCGATCATAGCGTTTGTATAAATATATATATATATTTTTTATGAAATGAAAAGAAACTATGACATTTTTTTTTTTAATAATCAGCCCTAAATTGTGTGTGTGTGTGTGATTTAAGTGTCTGGTGGATCTTCAAATCCTGGACTACCTGGCCCTCCTGGACCACTTGGTCCTCCTGGACCTCCTGGACCTGCTGGACCCCATGGTTTTCCTGGGGAACCTGGGCGTCCAGGATTGTGCACCTTCTCTGATAAAAGTTTGGATGTTGGTAGGTAACTCTCTTCTACATTTGTATTTTCATAGCAAGAAGCAATCAGACTTCAAGACGATGGGTCGACGATAGGGGAAAGTGGGAAGCCTCATTGAGAATTGAGCCTCATGAGAAACACAGGGGAGGAGAGCGAGGGTGGTGATAGACTACTAGCGATTGCCCTTCCCAAAATCTATGGGTTTCCATATATATCCATATGTATGAAAAAAACAGCTGAGAATGGGATTGTGTCTATCTTGTGGTGAAAAACTTGTGCCTGTTAAAAGCAGGTGTAATCCACATTGCAGTTAAATGTGTCAATTAGAGAAACTTTTAGAGGCAGCTGAATCAGTATTCAGAACATCGATTTTCTTCATTGTACTATGTCAAAAATAACCTTAACTTTTGTTTGCCTTTCTAATACCATATGTTCACGTTCACAATATAGGCCTACACTTCCCAATCTGCTTGACTGGGGTATTAAGTCATAGCCCCTAGTCTACGTGCAGTAAATAGTTCAAGTATTTGTAAGTGGATTAGTAGAACTACTAGGCCTACTCTGTATGTCATTGCTTGTTGAAATCTTATTATCATGTATGATCGACGCTAAACTTTGATTCTTTTTAATGTCGCAATTGGTTAACTCTATTCAACTGCGCTTGTGGTTCAGCCTGTGCAATTAGCATTGTAGAGGGGGCAGGGACAGACAAGTGATGAGTGCTGTTTACGTAATGAAGTGACAGCTTAGTAAAGCACAGTGTTTGCTTTCTGCACATAGAAAAACTCAGTATTAGATAGATAGATAGATAGATAGATAGATAGATAGATAGATAGATAGACAGATAGATAGACATCACACACACAGCAGAAAAAGTAATATACATATAGAAAAACACCACCACTGTACAATAGAGACAGTAGAAGATAAACATGATACTAACATACTACAGTAAATACTAATATACTATATAAACTAAATCAAATATCAACATAGTGTGCTTAAGGATGATCAAGCATGACAGGGCAGGGACTGAGCCTGTAATTCAGTGTGCAGCTGAGGATGATCGCTTCTTTGTTGTCCCTGTCAAGGGTGCCATGGCCGTGTAGCGCTTTCTCTGTACATCCGGCCCTATGTACTTATTCTAATAAACAAAATAGAAGTTTAGTTCCAAAACTAGATATCTTCCATTTCAACGAAACAACTGTAGAATTGTTATAAACTATTAACATTTATTCTGAAAATTCTTTAAAAATGGAGATATCAGGGTCCGCAGCCCCTGGCGGTCTGTGAAGGCATTGCAGAGATTGCATTCATCAAGTCCTTTACGCAAGTCTTACCACTCCACAGCTATCTTGGTAACGCATTATGTGTAGACAATGGCCATACTGGTGTTACATACATTTACATACATACCCTATACATTTCTATGGAGGATTCATTGAGTGCTCTACCTAAATGACATGCAAAACCACTGTAAACAACACCAGCCAATCTGACATAGATAAAAAAAAACATTGCTTGCCAACTGGTGCTCTGTCCCGGACCATAGTCCACAGCCTGAACAGATAGTGGGAATGAATTGGATGGTACAATATCAAAATTACTTACCTGTTTAAACATATCTCTCTCTGTTTGTGTGAGTGTGTGCACGTGCATTTTATGCGTATGTATTTATAGACATATGACATGTGTGTGTGAATGTGTGTGTCTCAAACGTCAGATAGACTTTGTGGTCTCCCTGGCCGTCCAGGGATTCCTGGAAATAGAGGACCAACTGGGTCTCCTGGAAAACCTGGAGAAAGAGGACCTCCTGGGATTCCTGGCCCTTCTGGTGAGCCTGGGCAAAAGGGACCTCCAGGGGCACCAGGAGACTGTGCCTTTTCTGAAGATTGGAGACACTCTTTAGGTATGGGAACCCCCTGAATGGGATCTCCAAAAATACTGCCCAGTTGTACCGTGGAAATCCATCTATGGGGTGTAGGTTTGGTCTCAACAGTGGACACCAGTTAACCATTTCTAATCGTAAACAAATGTTATTATTAAAACAATACACCCAACAAATTAGAACCATACTGTATCTGCTGTGGGCCATATTGTCCAACCTTAGGCTATACAGATTTCATTATTTAGCCTACAACCAGCAATACCAATAGGTCAGTAAGTGACAATGGTGCTTTACCTGACTTCAAAGAAGCTGTCATCACATCATTTGTAACAGCTGAAACTCTCAGACAACTTAATCAAAACAGAAAACGGAATAGCTAAGTTCATATAAGTTACACAGTGTATGTATGTAATTCCTAAATAAATGTGTTAGTGAGTGTGTGTGAATGAAACATGAAGTATAAAAACTTGAGTCGGAAGGTTATGATAAAGCCTATTCGACCAGCTTCATTAACAAATGTGTCTACTCGCCACTCACTATCTCAGTGTGGCTGGCTATGCTTTCTTAAAGCCAACAAGTTGATGTACACTCACACCCATTGAGTGGGAATCATTGCAAACACAAGCTAAAGACGCAATCAGACAGGACACATCTTACCGCTTGCAGAAAATGCACTATTTCTTTTTTATTAAAGCGTGAATGATGTCAGGCGCTTTTCCGCTTTGAGTTGAAGTTCTTTTTCAATTTGAGGCGCTCAGAGGACCTTTTCAAAAATGCAAGGTGCAGCAAGCACACAAAACGCAAGATGCTCATGGTCGTGGGCCTATTCAGACCGCAAGTGTGGCGACTGCATGTCTGTAGCCGAGGTGTCAATACTGTTTTTTTGGAGGGTAGCCTTTAGAAAATATAAATATTTATTTTTCTTATATTGAGACAACAGTTAACTCTTATTTAAAAAATACTCAGTCTATTCATGATAAAAATCCACAATCCAAGGTATGGCAATGACGGGATGCGGCAATTGTGGCACTGCACAGTTCAAGTGGATGGAGCAAGAGAGGCAATCGGAGCCGGCTGCGCACACACACGCTGGCTTGCAGGCGGGCAGGGGCGGGCCTTGCTTCGTGACTGACAGCTAGGGGCGGGGGCGGGACTGACTAATTACCTCAATGCACCCCAGTGATCATACAACAGACTCCAGGTAAGTTCTTACGTCACACGACACACCCACCTCCCAATCTCGCAACCACCACCACCACACAGACACAGACAGATAAACACAGGCACAGACAGATAAACACAGGCACGGGTTTCCCCGTGACATGTCAGCTGCGTTACCAGTCCGTTTTCATTTCGGCGCCGATGATATTCCACTAACAACATTTTCCTCCCACTTTCCCCCTATCTTCAAGTCTTGGTCAGAATTCATCCCTTTGATGAAATCATCCAGTTGTGATTTCTGCTCACAACGTCTAATGTAGCAAGAAGCCTGTCTGTTACCTTTTCTGTTTTATAGGGTTGTTTTATTGAAAATGTATGTGTCTATCCATTGTAAATAGAACCTAAAATATAGCTGCAAGCAGCAATGAGGGGGCCAAGCAGATAGGCCGGAGTAACCATGGCAACGAAATGCTGTTAGCTCAATGCTGCAATCAGACGTATGGCCATGAGCTGTCAAAGCAAGTTTCACGCCTAGCACGCCAAAGTTACAAGGCAAAATGCATTTTTGCTAATTGCAGTGACCCTAGAGGTCAAAGGTCACAAAATTTCTTCGGCATTCACCTGATGGGGTCATGAGTCCATGTACCAAGTTTGGTTTTGATACATGCAACGATTGTTGAGATATGAGCTCACTTCCTGTTTGGCGGCTTCGCCACAAATTTCGATTGATGTGACGGGCTTAACGCTTCTATCAATTGTTACAGAAATAAATGAAGTGACAAGGCATGGTCTGAAGATGGTCTGTGCCAATTTTGGTGAAGATCAGATGAAATTTGTGACCTGTGCAAAATTGTTGGTGTTTTTGATCAAATCAAATATGGCGGCCGAATAAATTATATTGATGTGACAAGTTGCCCTCAGTTGACCTAAGGACTTTTCACAGTATTACCAGACACCACTAGTACAATTTAATTCTAAGCACAGCAGCAGCTACAGGCCAAAAGGCATGTTTGTGAATTACAGCGCCCCCTAGAGGTCAAAGGTCACCAAATTTCTTGAGGGTCCTCCTGATGGGGTCATGAGTCAATGAATCGCACGTCCAACTTTGGCCTGTTGGTGGCGCTAGAGGGTTCGAGTTGCCGACATGAAACTTGATGACATGAATCATGGGACCGTCCCCAATCAGTGTGCCAAATTTCCCAACTTTTTACCATACGGTTCTATGGGCTGCCATAGACTCCCATTGCATATAATAATAATAATAGGAAAACGTAGAAACACAATGAGCTTCGCTGCTTGGCCCCCAATTAATGGACTTTGAATATAGTATAGTAAGTATAGGTGTTTCAGTCTAAAGCATCACTTAACATAAATGTGTGTGTGTGTGTGTGTGTTCACACGTGTGTGCATGCCTGTGTGTCTGTGTCTGTCTTTCTGTGTACTAGATCATACTGGACCTACACTGATTGCTACAGTTGGATGTGTTCTTGCAGTTCTGGATGCTGCTGCCCTAGTTGCTGTTGTTGTTTTCATCATGAGGATGAAGTGAGTACCAACTGCAGCATTTTATAGCTTGTGAAATCTTTTATCATAATGGAAGCATGGCTCCAGAGGATATATATATATATATATACACACACAGCACACAGTGTACACACAGTGAGGTGAAGCACACACTAATCCCGGCGCAGTCTGAGCTGCCTGCATCAACAGCGGCGCTCGGGGAGCAGTGAGGGGTTAGGTGCCTTGCTCAAGGACACTTCACCAACTTCAACCGTGCCTACTGGTCGGGGTTCGAACCGGCATCCCTCCGGTTACAGGTCCGAAGTGCTAACCAGTAGGCCACGGCTGCCCCTCCAGAGGAACAGGAACTTTACATAAGTCTTTCATGAATTTAAATAATAAATGAAGAAAAAAAACATAATTTGTCAGTGTCTCATGCAGACTAACTACTTATGTAGGTATATGACTGTATCTTAGTCTTATCTCAGATACACTACAGACGTTTGCCATTTAGTAACTTCCATGATTTGTTTATTTTTACAGGGGAAATGCAGCAGCGAGAGACTCAGGAGCACAGAGCCCTGATGTGGACCCTCCTGATGACACGTACACAGCTCTGAATCCCAGGACAAGAACACCTGAATATGACACTCTTGATGTAAGTCCTCCACATAAACAGGTGGACAAGTTGGATGGATTGACATTGCTTTCACAAATTATGTCATTGTCATGTTTTTTCAAACTTTCAAAGCTGTATATTGATTACGTACTTCCTGTTGTAGCATTTTAGGAATCCATCCAGTGCTCGTGGCCGAAGCCCTAGATGAAACTCCAGCTCATGTTAAACCATAACTCCGTACTCCTCCAGATGTCAACCGACAGGGGACAGTGTTTTACAAACACAGACACTGATCACAGGCACACGTGTGTGTGTGTGTGTGTGTGTGTACTCCCGGAGACTAACAACTTAGATGTTTAGACATTAGATGTTTTTAATTTATTATTATTATTTTACATTTAATTAAAATCCTACACTGTACCACTGTACTGTATCTGTACTGTCTGTGCCTTTAAGGCAGGCCTGAAGTTGAATTCCCTTCTTTGACTCACACTGATGCAACATCCTGTCTATGACCACACAAATGGTGAGGAGGAAGTGTGCGTTTCATTTCCTGTGATCTCTCTCATTCCACTGGCTGTTAGTGTTACCTCAAGTGTTACAGTAAAAGTATACTGGTACCCCTATTGGTGGCAATGTTACAGTAAAGTATACTGACACCAAAAAGCTTTGAATAAACTCCCCTCTGTAGGGTCAGAAAATATACCTTTGTGTCATGTATATGTCTCATATTTTAATGATCCTACATCAGGGGTGGGCAAACTTTTTTGGCTAAAGGGCCACATTGGCCAGGACACACGCATAAAAAAAATACATTTTTTATAGCCTATAATTTAGTATGAAAAGTATTTGTTTTAAAATACTGCAAATTTGTTTTAAAAATACTGTTAATTTTATGCTGTTTAACAAATGTATAAATTGTGCACTGTCGCTTTAAGACAGTCGCTTTAATTCACGTTTATTTCTCAATGATCTTCTGCCTGCTCCGCTTTGGCTAGTGCTGTACCTACGGATGGGCCCTCTCACAGTTTTTAAATGGTCAGTAGTGGGAACTACTGTTGCCTTCATGATTTCCTTTTAAACCTTTCTTATAAGAAGGAGATATCAATTATCAACAATCACAAGCCAGCTGGAACCTGCGGCTCTCTCTCCCTCTCGTGAGTGCAGACGCGTTCCCAATTAAATGGATTGCATAGGCCTAATGTTCACGTTAGATCTGCCGCAAAGGAGATAACTAAGAGTTAACTTAGAGATAACATCATGTTAAACTATTTAACATGATGTTTTGACATTGACATTGTAAACGTTATCTAAGGAGAGTGAAAAGTAGTTTGCAGTAGGCCAAAAGCTAACCAACGTCGTCTCTATCGCAGGAAAAAAATAGCGAGCAGCCTGATAACTAAGTGAAATGCTCGGCGGGCCGGATGAAAGTGCTTGGCGGGCAGGAGTTTGCTCACCCCTGTCATATTATTCTCTAACATCCACTCTAAATCATTATGTGTGTTCTGTGATGTTAGATATGAGGAATTTATAAGTAAAACTTATTTTTGAATTCTAACGTATAAGTGCAGTGTCTTGAATCACATGTACGGTTCCTTATGAAGAGGATGATGTGTTGCACAAGTTGGCCAATGTTTTATCTTCCTTTGTGCTTCTCCTGTTGAGCAAGGCCACTCTCAAGAGAAGCTGCACAAAGAGCCAATCTAGGTGATAAGTGCAATATCTAACTTTAACTTTACCAAAAGTATACCTGAAGAAAAAAAACAGCAGTGTTTTTCTTGAAGGTAAGAACATGTCTACTTTCTAACAGTAAACGAAATTAGAATTTGATTTAAAGTTAGGTTAGCTTACTGCTTAATACACAATTGGTAGGCTACTGTTCCTTACATATTATAAACAACACTAACTCCAATGACTTCATTATTGCGCAATGGTATCTCCTTATTAGGTTAGCCTACGTTGTTTGCTTAACAAACCAAAAATAAAAACAACTTAAAAAACAGACTAAGAAACTGCTGCCTACAGAGACGGAAAGTGAAACTGAACTTCAACAAAGGCTCGAACACGGTAAAATAATAACTTTCTACTGATTGTTGATTTGTTATTGAGGTAAAGACAAACATGACTATCTGTAGGCTACGGACTACAGAAGATCCTTCCATGTTGTCAGACACTTGCGCCAGTAGGCTTATTTTGTGCAGTGAAAGTGGAAGGCTGAAACGTTAGGCTACTGTGCGTTTTCGTAATGAAATGTATTTTGGAGGAATGAATGATATACGATACGATTTTTTCATTAGGCTACAACTCAATTTGTTTTCCAGAAAATAGTCATTTTGGTCGTCCACGAAAGTGGTGCAACCCAAATTAAACTTTTTTGGGCAACTTCTAGAGAGGCACGCGCATCCTCAAATTTTCTCATCACAGTAGACCTAGCCTACAGCATGATTCTGAACATGTAATGATTAATGCCAACTTCACATTGGCACGTTAGTAGGATATATTTTCTAATGAGGAGACACAGCACTCAAAGAATCCTCCATAGAAATGTATGGGGTTAGTTCGTAACGACAGTATGGAACTTGTTAAAACATCCGGACGCACCCTTTCCTGTAAGTAGCCTCAACCGCATTTGTATCGCTTTTAGCCTTATTTTAGCGATTTACGGGGGAACTTTGCATGATTAAATTCAGATTGAAACACAGATTCGTTGTTCTGATGTACATTATGTTGTCCAAATGGCCTCCCTTCAGGAATGGATAGTAGCCTAGCTTAAAATACTGTGACGTAAGTGTCAAATGAACACGCACATGCGCGGATCTACGGGGTGGCAAAGGGTGGCAACGGGTGGCAACTGCCACCCCTGGGACACGGTCTTGCCACCCCTGTTGCCACCCCATTTATAAATCAGATAATATTTTTTATCTGATTTATTTTTTTACAAGTATATTTTATGTTCATACATGTTGGACTGTAAGAAGGTGTGAAACCCGCACCAAACTCCTCTCAAACAGAAATCGCCGATTTAGAATCCCCCGCTCCCTCACAATGGTTTCACCCATCACCATCAGCGTAGTGACCCCCGCGAAATTTCACCATTGGCAGCAGATTGCACAGTGCATGCAACTATGTGTCAACTGTCTGTAGGCCTACAACGAAGTGGTACGTTTGACCACCAAGTCGAAAAAGTCCATAATCAGACCCATAGTCAGTCCATAAATCAGTTAACCCGGCAACAACCTCACTGTTAGTCTACGTCATTTACATCCGCAAGACTGTCTCATCGAAAATTTTTCGATGATGGTCAGGTCAGATAATAAGGGCATGCTCATGCGTAGCTTGACGTTTAACGTTTGAAGTCTAAAGTCTATTTGTGTGTTTCGCTAGTTTATAACCTTTGATTGTAAATACTGCTGTCGATGTCAACCCATTAATACACGTGATAATTCAACACGGGTTCTCAAAATTGTCATGCATCCACTTTCCCTGCATCTATGACTATCTAAATTTGGTCGATAGGCCCATGTCAAATCAAACTAGAATATCTAATCAGTGTCAAGCTGGTGGCGGTTGCGTTTTTCTTTTTCCTTTCTTTTCATACACGGTGTAAATCAATCTACACAAGTAAAAGTACAGTTACATGACTGAAATTCTACTCAATCGCAATAAGTAAAAGTAGCCTACTATTTTCAAACAAACCCTACTCAGAGTAGGCTAGACTAGACGTTTGATGATGTCAAAGCACATCACATATGAAGCTTTGTGCATGAGTGAATTGCTTAGATTCCAGTTAAATCGTCCAGTTCCATTGGGTGATAGATTTCAATCATTTGCTGGTAGATGAACCAACAAGCTGAGGCCAGCACAGAAGTTTGTGTCCTCAAGAAATTAACATGTTGCTTGTTCACTCGTGTTTGAGGTCGTTTCTTAATAGGATATTTATAAAGGTACTTTAATACAGTATACATGTACTTCATTATTCACCACTTTGTGAGTGAGTGAGTAGCCTAAATTGTGAATGGCAAAACATAATTTGGCACTAAAGATCAGGGACTGAGGGGGACTGATTTCCATTTAGGTTCGTTCTGAGCAAAAACATTATTTGATATTATAATATTATAATACCTATATAATATTAGGTCTTATAATATTATAAGACCTAATAATAGCTTTAAGCCTTGCAATAGCCTAACCTATATATGGTGCTACCAGCATGACAGGCCTAAATATTTGCCTAATGTCTCTGGTATCTTATTTCACAAATTGTTTCAGTAATTTTAAACTACATACATAGTGTTGGATATTAATATCAACTATAGTACTTCTAGCCAATTATGCAGGGGAGATACCGATTCATAACATCTGACTAAATTCATCTTATAAGGGGTCTGGGGAACACTGTGTGGGCAGGTGACTTTCCAAGCCTATGGAGTTTTGAATAATATTCAAACAAAGGTTAACCAGAATGATAAATACCATTATTAACCGGTTATCTAAAATTGAAAATTACGTTTTCACTCCGGAACAATTGGTTTTGCTCACGTTTTCGGTTACGTCCTTTCAAAAACTGTGTTCGTTTCCGGTTTTCATTTTCATTCTTTGAACCTTTTCTAATCCCTGCTAAAGATATTTGGCCTTTAATTGTAGTGGGGGTTGAAGTAAAAACCTTCCAAAGAATTAAATAATTTAATTAGATACCCATACCCAGTACTTAGTTACTGTCCACCAGTGTGTGTGTTTGCATGTTTATTAGTGAGGTGGTAGATTAATAATTACATTCTTGTTATGTACATTTTAAATTGTTGTATTATAATGAATCCAAAAAGAATGTTTTGACTAAGAAGGTACTTACTTAGTCTTTATTGAATCAGATGGACATTTTTTGAAAGTCACAGTCATGGTTATCATTGCAACAATCCTGCATTAGAATCTTGTTTCAATTCAGATATCTAAATCTACTGATGGCTTATTTTGTATGACTAAATTTGTCCATATTCCCTCAAAACTCACTAGAAGACATCATTTGAGGGGTCATGTTTTAAAAATACCCCCAAATCATCAGAATCTTGTTTCAATCCATTTAACCTAAATCTAGGTTAGGTAGGTATAACCTAAATCTATTGATGGCTTATTTTATAAATGTATCCATATTCCCTCAAAACTAACTAGAAGAAATCATTTGAGAGGTCATTTTTTAAAAGAATTCTCTGGGAGAACATACCTCCAAACCACCCTAGAATTGCTTTTTGACACTGTATAATTTAAGTACAGACTACACAGACTGTATAGTGATTACACAGAGAAAGAAATTCACATATTAAGACCCACATCATCCAAAACGCCAGCTACATCTCCGATTTGCCTCCCACCTTGTGTAATGTAATGTAGAGAACAAAACATATTCAATGAAATCCGTAGAATTTTAAGTTTTGAATAATGTCCATGGCCCCCTCCTGGAACCTCATGCCACCCCTTCGCCACCCCAGGAAAAAATCTCTAGATCCGCCCCTGAACACGCATGAACCGTTGATTGGCTGTCTAGGCTACCAGTTTATTACCAGCAAGTGACAGACATTTAGAAACAACAACAAAGTCCTTTTAGGCAAGTCCCTCCACTCAGCGGCCATATAGCAACGTTTTTTGGGCACTCATCGGGCACCCTATTCAGCAGAAATGCGCGTGCGCAAGGCTTCACGACACCAATCTTGCTCCTGCGGCGAGTTCACAACACATAATTGGGAAGATGTCTTCACAACACCACATATGATTGGCTCAATGTATTCACTTCACACCACATGATTGGCTCAATGTATTCACATGTCGACGTTTTGCCGAGGAAGGGGTGGGATATGTGTAGACAACGGCCATATTGGCGTTACAAACTAACCCCATGCATTTCTATGGAGGATTTTTTAAGTGCTGTGTCTCCTCATTAGAAAGTCTCTGACAACAACACGGTGTAGGCCTATCACTTGACAAGTTCAGTTGTGACTTTTTGAGTGCGTCTCTGATACAGTATTTACTACTTGAAGCTAACGTACTGTCTTTGAAACTCATTTTGGGCGTTCACTGTCTAATAAATTTGTTGTTTTTTAGATGTAACTGTTTGAAGGTTTATGGCATGTCTTGCAGGCAAAAAAGTGGTTTAATAGACAGATGGAAGGCTTTCCAAGTGATTACATGCTCCCTTTACTTGACAGTATCGACTAAGGGCGTAGGTTTGGTCTGAGCTTTGGTGGGGACACTAGGCTACCCACTAATTCCCCGGGGAAAAAAAGGAAAAGCCACTCAACTCTTTCACCAGCCACTAGATATATAAAATGATTAAAATGTGCTACTGTCCAACTACCCATGATTAAAATGTGCTACTGTCCAACTTGATCTATACTGTGTAGCACATAATCTGATTTTAATATGTATACATATGTGGGCTATATTTAACATTTATTTTCTATTTGGTCTGTTATGAAATCATGCATTGACCCATTTAAGCACAGCTCAGTTTTAAGAAACTTAAATACATGCATGCTTAGCATTTTGTGAAAAGAATCATTAAGGCTAAATTGACAACTCTTAACCATAGCTGCCTGTATATTCTCTGATTCTAATATTTACAGATATCTAGACGATGTAAGCACAGCTCAGTTTTAAGAAATGCTTAAAGCCGAAAGACCATGTTGAATTTTTCTACAATTTATTTCAAAACCGGATTACTCTGGAACAGCTAACTATACACGGGAATGCATTACACCCTTTGTGTTCGGTAAGGTCTGCTGTTTATTCTCATATATGGGTTGTCATGTGTTGCGTGAAGAGTGTGTAGGCCTACGATATTCCACCGAGACGAATGGATGTGGAGATGGGCACAGAGAATAATAATTAAATCTCTTGAAGTTAATTTTTCTCGCGAACTGTTTTATCACAGCAAATAGTGGCTATAGCACCGTTTAAAAGCTGAGAAAAGGCTCTTTTATGTGACACATGTGTGATGAGTAGCCTACTCGAGGTCAAGGAGTTCAACAGATAAGAATGGATGAATTTGGACGCACTTCATGCCTTGTAGTGAAGTGAAGCTGAAGCGCAGCGCAGGAGACTGCGGCTCACTGGTAGTTATTATAGGCAATTTCAAATCAGCGCGATTTACCATTATAGGCTACTGTACATTACACGATCTGTACGAGATGATCCGCAGCAAAGTGATAAAGTATTTAACTCTTTGTGTAGCGCATGTGAGCGCTTTTCCCCCCATTTCAACCTGAATATTGGTGGGTCCCCACGCAAATCTACGCCCCTGTTATCGACATATAGAGTGACATGACACTGTGTGGCATATGACATAACGCTTCTATTATTACTTTTCATTGGAGACCAGGATTATGATTCTACACAAAGGGGTTCATGTGCAGTAAGCATTTGATTGTCAGTATGCATTTTGGATAACCAAAAGTCCTATGGGGAGTTTCCATTGGCATTTTACAAAACACATGAATATACCTTGGCAAATAATGGTCTAAAGCACTCATATTTTCATTCTATATTGATCTACTTTTGCACACAGCTTCACAAGACCTGGTGCTAGGGCTAAGTTGTGTTTCAAAGTGATATCAAGTGACCTAGAGGGCTGAAATGTGGTCAGTTCAGAGATGCTTGTAATCCGGCAGAAAGAAAAAAAACTATATTCTACCCCTGTAACTCTGTGAAAGTACATCACACAGTTCTTTTGACTGTATCCTACGAAAACTACAAGTTCAGCTTTCTATAGAGGTCAAACATTTGATGGTAGGCCCCAAAATAGGTGGGAACAATGCTCTCATAAGTAGGCACAGTGCAATTTCAGGCAAAAACTTGAAATTTGTATTGGAATTCATGTGGTTAAGTGACATTCGGTTTTTGTCATAACAAGTTAGGATTAGGATTAGGTTTAGGGTTAGGATTAGAGGTTAGGGTTAGGGTTGGGGTTCATGTGTCATGACAGTGTCATGTCACTCTTATGTTGATACTGTCAAGTAAAGTGTTACAGAGTACTTTTAGTATTGTCCACAAAAAACACAAAAATACAGTATTGTATTTTAATGCATGCGGCTACTGTATGTTGTAGTTTATTTTGATACACTTAAAATTAAGATATTTCAATTTTTTATTTTAAAATACATGTTGATGTATTTTCGCCCTGATACTAAGCATGCTGCGTAAAAGACCCACTGCTTTAGTGACTTTGAAAATCAAAGTGCCTCTATTCTCCCTCTTTGAGACTCATTTTGGGTGTTCTCTGTAAAATAAATTTGACTTTTTTGTTTTACTTTCTCCAATTAGAGAATCAAATTGGGCTCACCTGGCACCACTGCTGCAGTCTGTATGAGGAGATAGCATAGGTCCAACCTCTACACTTGCTTTTGAATTACAGGGGTAGGCTACAACCGAAATGTTCTACAATGGAGACCACATATCTTTGGCCTTTTCCCTGCTGATTTTACCAGGTATACATTTTATTAGTTTCACAGTCATTCATCTCACCTCTCCTGAGAATATGGTAACAAGCATTGTAAAGGAGTTAATTCAGAGAGAGTAGAGTTAGGTTCATGGTTGGTTGTTGTAACCCTGATGCACATGTGAGGATTGCTTGTCCATTTCTGCAGGTGGAATTCTTTGATTTTTTTTTTTTGTCGATTTTGACAATGTGACAGGATTCTGGTATATAATTTTCATACCTTTTTGTTTAACAATTAGGTAAATGAACACACTCATCTCATTGGTAGCATCAGGCTTTTCTTCCTTTTTTCAAGGCTTTGTCAGGTCTGTTCCGTCCGTGTAATGGCTGCATTACAACTGTATTGCATTAACTTCTGTTGCCCGAACACCATTTAAATGCTCTCGACTCACTTTTATACATAACAATTTAAATGCTCTCGACTCTCTTTTATACATAACAATTTAAATGCTCTCGACTCTCTTTTATACATAACAATTTAAATGCTCTCGAGTCTCTTTTATACATAACAATTTAAATGCTCTCCACTCTTTTTTATACATAACAATTTAAATGCTCTCGAGTCTCTTTTATACATAACAATTTAACATGTATTTCTGTTTCCATTTCAGGTGTCATCATCAGTACTAACACTGCAGGATCATGGAATGTCTCCTCCCCTTCAAGATTATGTGCTTTAACTGGATCATCAGTAACCATTTTCTGCACTTACAGATATCCTCAAGAACACACTGTGACAGATGTGTCTTGGTACAGCAACAAAGATAACAAACGCCTGACTGAAAGTGAACGTTTCAAAAACAGAGGCCAATTTCTTGGGGATAAAAAGAATAACTGCTCACTGAGAATTAATGGTCTGAGGGAAAGCGATTCCAAAGAAAAATACAAGTTCTGGTTTAGAACAAATAGCAGTGAATTTTCTGGGGCAGGTGTTACTTTATCCGTCACAGGTAATGTCAGATTTGTCTATCTTATAGCTTTGTCTCCAAAAGGGTCATGTCAGGATTTTGTTACTATGGGTAGTTCATCATCGCTGTCATGTGCCCAACACTGCTCTGCTGCTTCGCTCTCCGTTTATTCATCATAGTTGGATACATGTGGAATGTTTGAGGAGTTCAGATGCAAAAGCCTCTAAATGCCACTTCCGTCAAAAATTATATAATGATGGTGAGTGAATGCTCTCCACACATAGTATACATTAATCAAATCATTTTGCTTCAAAGCCCGCTAGATATCACTCTCTTTCTGGTCTGAAATATCAATTTATAGGCAAAAATCTATAGGAGCCTGATAAAAGAAATGCTCATTTAAAAGAAAAGTGGTCGGACGGATTTAGAGGGTTTCGCATCTGAACTTTTTTTTTTATTTCAAATGATTTATTTCAAAGTATGGGAAATGGAATCCAAAATTAATATTTAATCACATGGCTGTTTATACCCTTCAGCTCTGCGGGTGATGATGAGTCCAAAAACAGTGACAGAAGGGCGGAGTGTTACACTGACCTGCAGCACCACCTGCAGTCTAGGCAACTCCACCACCTACATCTGGTACAAGAACGGCCTACCTGTGTCAACCACACACACACCAGACAACACGTTCTCCATCAACAAGATCCGCGTCACAGATGAAGGCAGATACTCCTGTGCTGTGACGGGACACGATGATCATCCGTCCGACTTTGTGACCCTCAGTGTTAGATGTAAGTATGAACTTGTTAATGCTTAAAACTTTTAACAAAGTTAAATGAGTGGAGGTTATAGCGCCCCTATCGAGAGGAACTGTGCCCGTGTACGGCACACTGTTCCAGATCAGGTTATTAACCTATATTTTATTTACAGAATTAATGAACTTGGAGGAAAACCCATTCTTTTTGCCCTCCAACTCCTCCATTAATTTGGTATACAGTATATCGGAATACCTTGGCAACTGTTATCCCTTACTTGTAATAGCTGGTGCACATTAAATGTGAGCACAGATGGACATTGTTGTGATCATCATCATTCATTTTAATCAGTGTCAAATTGAATTCAAAATACATTAAAGCAATAAGTATCATCAGTGTCTCTACACATGAACTCGAGCATTGAGAACATTGTTGGTGTACACAGAGTACTAAAGAGATGGTTTTGAACAACTCACTTGTTTTTTCTGCTGCCTGCTGCCATCTTGCCATCTTGCAAGGAGTGAGTTGTCCAAAATCTTTCTTTTTAGTAAACTATGTGTACACGAACAATGTTCTTAATGCTCGAATGTTCATATGTGTAGAGACACTGATGATGCTTCGATCAAAGCTATTTTTCAAGTTATGTCGACACAACAGTCTTCTTAGTGTTTGAAAATAGCGATTTTGACCCGACCATGTAGCCTACTAAAATACAGTTTGACTTCGGATCAAAATGCGTTCGTAGCCTATTTCAAGTGACAAAATCTATGACTAAAGTTTAGCTGACGATAACATCCTACTCCACTGTGACTTCGTTCATGACACTCCTGTTAATAGGCTAAACTATTATTTACATTTGCTCAAAGATTTCATAAGTATAAGTCCTTTTCGCTCCCTACGTTGATGTATTCCAAGCGGTCTGCTTCAGGGGCGGGGACGTAGTAATTGAAACACCATGCCTGGGTACGTGATCGCTCTTAGGGACGCCCTCTGTTCGCTGGTTGGTCGGCTGCCCAACTGCCGAAGTAAACGAGCGTGAATCAACCTATTCCAGACGGAGTACTGTAGGGAAAAGAAATCGACCGGAAGTACGTAGACAGGCCAAGGCCAGGCTATCAATGTACCACAATGGGAAAAAATCACAGTACTGTACACTTAAGAGAGGTCTTGGGGATCCAAAACAAGTGAACAGAAACAAGGTTGGCCAGACACATGATTGACATTGTTTATTTCGAACACAGACGCTCCCAGAAACACCACAGCATTGCTGAGCTTGTACATAAATGAAGGTACTTCAGTGGCAGTAATCTGCAGCAAGGACGCCCCCGCATTGCTCAGTCTCTCCATTAAGGAACACACTTCAGTGACTTTGACCTGCAGCAGTGATGCCAAGCCCTCTGTTCGCCACTACTCCTGGTATAAGAAGATCGGAGCCAAATCCTCCCTGATGGTATTTGGGCAGAATTACAGCATCACGGATGCCAAGGTGGCCGACAGTGGCCAGTATTACTGTAAGGCAGAAAACATAGTGGGAGCGACGGAATCTTCAACTCTTCCTTTAAATGTATACAGTGAGTACATTTAAATTCAGCGTACTCAATGAAATGTATCTTGGTTTTCATATTTCTATAATTTATTTGAGCTCAAGTAATGACGATGAGAATGATCACAACCTGTCATACACATGACATTTATAGAGACACTAAGAATGGTGGACGTCCTGTATTGTGTTTTTTTTGTAAAAACAAAAAAAAATAATACCGATGTGACATTTTTCGCCCCCTAGAGGTCACCACAGGACTGCGATCAGCTGTGCTAGTCCCAGCCATCATTGTTGTGGCCATTGCAGTGAGCTTCGTGTGTTGGTGGTAAATGGAATAGCATTACATACACATGGACACACTCAGACACACACACACACACACACACACACACACATACTGTACACACACACAAACACTTCAGTTCAGACAGATGTTTCTGTGGCTCAAATGGTGTGTTTGCACTTCACTACTTCAGTGCATAACTCACTCTGATTGTTTCTTTAGGAGAAGGACAGCAGAGCGAGCCTCTGGAGTGCATTCCCAGGTGCTGTAGTCCACACTGTCTTTTCTGTCTTTCTGTGTTGAATTTCATACAGTGCTGCCTTTAGGGCACAAGTGATAAAGGGCTGTGGCTAGTGGGGCAGAGAGTCTGGTATCCAGGCTAGGGGCACTGTGGTCATGACAACAAACTTGACTACATATGATATTGTTCACCTGACATGATATAGGTTTAATGGCTTCAGCTAAATGCTCTTCTGGTATTTTTAGGCACTTAAGTGTTGTTTCTAACCCTAACACTGTGGTCGGGGTAACACTGCGGTCCTGTTTTATTTCTGTTTCTGCAGGGGCCTGATGCAACCTCCTTATGGCACATGCATAGCTCCGAATCCCAGAGCAAGATCATCTGAGAAGGACACTCTTGATGTATGTCCTTGACATAAACAGGCAGACGAATTGTAAATGAAATATATTATTCTTTACATTTTAATTTGTGTATAGTTTGTGTGTCCTGTTGCTAGCAGTTCAGGATCCCAGCCAGTCATTGTGTCCAATGATGAATACGGAAGCCACTGTAGACACAAGCTCATGCTGAACCTACTCACTTCCATACTCCTTAACCAACAGGCAGAAGGATTTTACAGATACACATGAATAGTGTGTGTGTGTGTGTGTGTGTGTGTGTGTGTGTGTGTGTGTGTGTGTGTGTGTGTGTGTGTGTGTGTGTGTGTGTGCGTGCGTGCATAAAGTGGACATATACAAGTTAAATTTTGTAAGTAAACACAAGAAATAACATGCATACTTAAGTGATCATGTATTGATGTATGAAATGCCATTATCATTCATTTTTTTTCAATTCATCATGATAAAATGAAAAAATATTATTTTATTTTTTTCTATTGCCTGTGATGATTTAGTTCACTGCAGTTTTAGTATTGTTTATGTTGTGCTATTTGTATCATATTCTGTATTCTGCTGTTTGTTTTCAAAGCCAGTGTGTTATGATTATGTATATAGTCAACTATTTTGAGTCTATGGTGTTGTTAACTGTTTATGTTAATAGGCTATGTACAATCATGTTCATAGGTTATGATTGTTTTGCTAATATTGTTTTATAACAATAGGCCTACATAATTAAAGCATGTGTTTTCCAACATAAATAAAAAAAAATGGTACATTACAAACTTTCTCATTGACTTAACTCATTAAAACAAAAGCATGCAGTCACATGCTTAGGAAATAAGCCCCGAGAGGCCGTAGGTTTACGCTGATTTTAGATCAGCTGGGCACAACGGGTTAGCAAAGTTGTTAGCTGTTCTTATCAGTGTAACCAGTGTAACTCAAGTGGCTTATTGCTTTTCCAGAACAGTTACTATATATATCTGGCAAGATTTCAGAAAATAAGGGCACAGCAACGAGAAATGTAACAATTTATTCATACATAATCATTCATAAATATATTTCCTCTATCTTGAATGGTTGCCAAGCAACGTCTAGTCACCTTTCTATCAAGTTATGCACAGTAACAAAGAATGAAATGCGGTCAAGGTTGTTTGTGCTGGATTTTTCAAAGGCATCGAACGTGATTCAGCCATTCATAATCAAGGACCAGAACTATGCTTTAGAAATACATGTAAACATGGATTCCATTATGTGCTATCATACAGTATATGCACTGTAGGTGGCGCCTCTGGAGTGAATTCAGTAGCAGAATGCTACAGCCAGCTCATAGACTGCAACATGAAAACATGCAGGATGCAAATAAAAAACTACGTTTTGAGCAAAAGTAATTTATTAAAAGTTTTTGCACACTTTGAGCACACTTACAGTAAGGCCTACCAGGGCAATCAATCATAACAGGATCAGGGAGTGTGGGTTTATAGGAGATTTGTTTACTGTTTAGAAACACCTATAGGAGATTTATTTACTGTTTAGGAAAACCTTTAGGAGATTTGTTTACTGTTTAGGAACACCTAAAGGTCAGTGTTCCTACCTATACCCAGTGTTCCTATTTTACAAGCGATAAGACCTGCTCAGAGTGCCATTCGCCCTATTAAGAGTTTATGTGCCATCAAAATGATTTTTGAAAGGGTATACTTTAAGGTAAAAAAAACCTATACCATAGGGGTTTAGGACAGGACTGAAGTTGAATTCTTTGTACTATCATGGCTGATGCTGATGCAACATCCTGTCCATGACCTTACTAAGGGTGAAGAGGAAGCACGTTGTCATGGTGCTGCCCGCTGCTCTCCTGCAGGCCACAGTAATATCCGTAACAGTACAATATACTCTAAAGCTACCAAGACTCACAACTCTTTAAACTGCCCTCGAAAGTTAGAGAATGATAAACATTTATCATTTATTTATGAGTAGGGACCGTTGGCCTAACAACAAATACAAGTTGCTCCAAGTTGGCCTAAACAAACAACCTATGGACATGAACTGGTTTTTGTTTTTGGATTATGTCACTACAGTCAGTGTACTGAACTATATGTTTGAAGAGGACAGCAGGAAAAACTTGTATGTGTGTAGTAAGGCAGGGAGGTGTGACGCTGAACAACTTCCCCTTTACTCAATGCTGTACACTGAATATTATGCAATTCCATTCTCAAGTGAAGTTGCTCAAGGGAGTAGATTTAATTCTACCAAACAAGAGGGGTTTTATTGGGTTTTATCTAAGGTAAGAAACAATGTCATCATTGAATTCTTACTGTGAACGCTGATAATATAATGATAATGTACTGATGGTAAATAGTAAATACACTGCATTTATATGGCGTCATTCAACACCTCCGAGCACTCAAAGCGCTTTACAATGTCATGCCTCACATTCACCCATTCACTGATGGCAGAGGCTGTCATGCAGGACGCTAACCTGCACATTATGTATTTTGTTTCATAAGATTATGCCATGCAAAAATCAACCTCGTCACACGCCCCCATATAACAACCTTTCTTGTGTCTTTATTGATACTGTAATTGATGATAAAGCTGTTAAAGCTTTTATATTTGGGAGGGGTTTCTGCATAGTGCATAACCTGGACAAGTGGGAATGACATGTGTTTATCATAATTTTTATTTGCCCTTTGTAGATAAACAAAGAAAAAAAAAAGTTTGTGCAAAGTTATGATTCGTGCATATAAATGAAAAGTCTGTTTCACATTTGAGAATATCGCACATGTTGGTTCAGGTGGCATGCTTATTGTCTTCTGTCTGATGTGTAAATCAGGTCTATGGACCCTTTCAAGAGAGTTCCATTATCAGCATCATAGTTGGCCCCACAAGACTTCCTTTTTAACATTCCATATGTTATCTTAATGTAGAGGAAGTGGATTGGGGCCCAAATAGAACGTTCAAGCATTGTTTTTGAATTAGTGAGACACACAGTGAACACACAGTGAGGTGAAGCACACACTAACTTGGAGCAGTGAGGTGCCTTGGGCACTTCTATGAAGGTATATTGGGTGCAAAAGTGGCGAGCACATTTAACTGCATATTTTGCATGTGCACACTAAAGTCATAAATGTGTAACAGTAAAGTTGAAGTTGTACATATGTAACCTATGTGTAAATAACTTTTTCTGGAGAGTTACTGTAACCACACAACACAGCAGAGTCAGAGGGAATTGCGATATAAAAATATAGGATTTATTTTAAATACAGTCACTTAAGTTTCTTCTAAAAAATATGACTCAGTTAATTGAGAAGGAATCCAACAGTCCATAGATCCACAGAGGAGGGAGAAGAAGCCAGAGACTTTCTAATGTGGAGACACAGCACTCAAAAAATACTCCATAGAAATGCATGGGGCTAGTTTGTCACGCCAATATGGCCGTTGTCTACACATATCCCACCCCTTTCTCGGCAAAACGTCGACATGTGAATACACTGAGCCAATCATGTGGTGTGATGTGAATACATTGAGCCAATCATATAGTGTGATGTGAAGACATCGTGCCAATCATGTGTTGTGATCTCGCCGCTGGAGCAAGATTGGTGTCGTGAAGCCTTGCGCACGCGCAGTTCGACCCAAAGACTGTGCCCGATGAGTGCCCATAAAACGTTGGTATATGGCCGCCAAGTGGAGGGACTTGCCTAAAAGGACTTTGAAGAAGCCAGCTAGGACGCAGCAGCAAACGCAGGCAGATTCGTGAGGGGGCGGGGTCACACCGTGACTGACGTCAGGTACCAGGGTCCGGCAGACAGCAGATGCACGCACACTGGCGGAGGAAGAGAGAGGGAGAGAAACTAATGCGAGTCGGAGGGCATAGGAGACAGGACATTTACAGGGAAGCCTCCAATATTGTTCAATGTTCCCCAACAATAATTCAATGTGAGAGAGTAGGAGAGGTCAGCACAGCACACGCACAGCAAATCTTCACGTCAGTGTCCAAAAAAAAAAACAATAAAGCTTTACACAGCAACACACACAATTACGATGCAATTGAGTCCATAAAAATACTGGGAATATTCTTTCTAAATGTCCAACTCTAACGTGATCTTGAAGTAGCCCAATCCAGACAGCAGTAGGTTAACAGTCCCCTCTCGTACCACAGCCCATCTAGTGTAGATTTAAGGAGCATGTACTTAACTTGGCAGAGGAGCGACGAGAAGTCACACCTCCGGTGTAGGTCAATAGGCAACACAGAGGCATGTAGCAGCAGTGCTGGTTCAGTCAACAAACAGCAATATGCCTATCGGTCGCTTAAAAACGCTGTCAATAATTATCCAATTCACCACGCCTGTGCTTATCTCATATAATAACCCAAGACAGGTGAGCAGAGCATGTCATACCACAAGCCACAAGCAGACATAACAAACAAACACAGACAATCATCCCCGTGACACATATTTTTTCTATATCTTGTTAACACAAAATAGGGGCTACGGGTTCACAAATCCTTTTTACAGGTACACAAATCCTAATCTGTGAGTCACAACTTTCAAGAGTCATGCACGACACTTTTGCTCCAATCGTTGCAGCCAAAGTCCTTTTAGGCAAGTCCCTCCACTCAGCGGCCATATAGCAACGATTTTTGGGCACTCATCGGGCACCCTATTCAGCAGAAATCTTGGCGTCGCGAAGGCTTCCACGACACCAATCTTGCTCCCTCTTGGCGAAGTTCACAACACATAATTGGGAAGATGTCCTCACAACACCACATATGATTGGCTCAATGTATTCACTTCACACCACATGATTGGCTCAATGTATTCACTTCACACCACATGATTGGCTCAATGTATTCACATGTCGACGTTTTGCCGAGGAAGGGGTGGGATATGTGTAGACAACGGCCATATTAGCGTTACAAACTAACCCCATGCATTTCTATGGAGGATTTTTTAAGTGCTGTGTCTCCTCATTAGAAAGTCTCTGTTGCAGCGCAGTTGGTGCGAAACACATTTGCACATCCGTGTTTCATAATCTGAGAACATGCACAACATTCGTGCATTTGTAAACCCAAATGTGAACTAATGCATCCGAAGTTGTGCATCTGTGAAATAATTTCTCATTAATAAAATTCTACAGATCGCTTTGATTTTCTTGCACGACTAAGTCAATTGATACAAGTGCTCGAATCTGCTTCTATGAGTGACGATACTTTTGCTCCTGGCTAGGTGATATAATAGAGTGTCCCAGTGACTTCCGTTTTACTTCCGCTACAAGGGACCTATCTTTCAAAAAAATATGAACGGGAGTTAATGGAGAGATAACAATTATTTTTTGGTCCAGTTTGAATTGTGCCACAAATTTCACATATGATGTGTGAATTTAAAAGATAATTTTCACGTCAAGAAAGTACTGTTGTTCGATAGACTTCAAAAGTTATGTTGGTTTTGTGCGAATCCGCTCAGTGGACTACATCTCTCGTCTCGAACGATGTACATCACCAACGTAATTAACGATATGATTAGCTGTTATGCTAGTTAACGGTTGCATCTTGCTGCCTGCAATATCACTTAACAGTATCTAATGCACAGTCTATGGACGAATACAACTTACCTGATGTGTTTAATCCTCTGACTCATGGTATTTTCATCGGCAAGGAAAGCCCAATTAAGACCTGTTGCTGGTATGCTTGTACAATCTAGTGTGGCTGTGTATGAGCTAACGTCACTAGCGTGACTGATGGTTTTGTAGTCGTGGGAATTACGATCTTTCACAATGTTGTAATTCAATAGTTACGAAACAAACTGCAAATGTCTTTACATGAAAATTTGTCTTTAAAATTGACAAACATCATATGGGTAATTCAAGGCACAAGTCAACCGGGACCAGAAAATATTTTATTTTTCGCCATTGACTGGCGTTCAAAATTTTTGAAAGATAGGTCCCATGGAGGCAAATGGAAGTGGCGTCACTGGGACACTATAGGAGCAAAAAGATTTGTATGTGTGCACGTCGAGCGAATCGATCGAGAAAACAAGACGTCGGATCTGGATCCTGGATCGCGCTCAGACTACCATTGCCTGCTCATAAGGTAAGTAACATGTTAATAATATGAAGAAAGTTATCTTGTTTCTTGGTTTACATTATCATGACAGCTATGTTTAGCTTAGCTTACCTGCTTGCTAAATCCTCCAGTGCCAGATCAAGCTAGCTAGCTATCGCTAGATAAATAACTAGTTTAGAAGTACAGAAAGATAACACTGCCCGTCCAAAATCGTTAGGACACACAATCTGACACAATCGTTCTGCAATTTTCGAACAACTGACTTGTATCTTGCACGAAGACTATTGGATAGTGCTAGGCAAGTTAGCAATTGTTTGCTTTGCAGACATTATGAATAATAAGGTCGTAAAACTTAACACCGCACCAAATATGTTTTTCCTCGCTTTGTGCAAAGAAAAACTATAAATCGTGTGTCCTTCATTGATAAGGAAACATGCTGAGGTTACTTACTTTATGAGCAGGCAGTGGTAGTCTGAGCGCGATCCAGATCCGGCCGCTTGTTTTCTCGATCGTTTCGCTCGACGTGCACTATACAAATCTTTTTGCTCCTATTATATCACCTAGCCAGGAGCAAAAGTATCGTCACTCTTAGAAGCAGATTCGAGCACTTGTATCAATTGACTTGTAGTCGTGCAAGAAAATCAAAGCGATCTGTAGAATTTTATTAATGAGAAATTATTTCACAGATGCACAACCGGATGCATTAGTTCACATTTGGGTTTACAAATGCACCTAATGTTGTGCATGTTCTCAGATTATGAAACACGGATGTGCAAATGTGTTTCGCACCAACTGCGCTGCAACGATTGGAGCAAAAGTGTCGAGTGCATGACTCTTGAAAGTTGTGACTCACAGGATAGGATTTGTGTACCTTTAAAAAGGATTTGTGAACCCGTAGCCCCTATTTTGTGTTAACAAGATATAGAAAAAATATGTACAACTTTAACTTTACTGTTACACATTTATGACTTTAGTGTGCACATGCAAAATCTGCAGTTAAAGGGGAACTTGGCAACTATTTCAACTTAATAAACCCGTTTAGAAATCATTTGGATGGTTAAATGACCTGTTCCGGTGAAAATGGTGACTTTCCCCGCTGTGCATAGCGTCCCCAGGCGGAAAACCAACCTTGCAACATTGAGACTACCGTCCCGGAAAGAGAAGTGAGAAACAAGAAACTCGTTTTAAATCGTGTTTCTTACCTTGTAACATCCACATAGTTCTGCCAAACTTATGCTAACAGTTCGCTAGCTTGTAAACAAATCCATGTGCTTTATCATTACCTTTTCACACAGTTTGAAATAGCATAATGTGCAATTTCTCCAGCAGAGGGGAAAATCCTGCCAAGTTTCCCTTTAAATGTGCTCGCCACTTTTGCATCCAATATACCTTCATACACTTCAGCCATGGATGTGGGCATGGGAGAGCAGTGCTCAATCACTTCCCCCGTCCACA
Organism: Alosa alosa; assembly: GCF_017589495.1. Classification (NCBI taxonomy): domain Eukaryota; kingdom Metazoa; phylum Chordata; class Actinopteri; order Clupeiformes; family Clupeidae; genus Alosa; species Alosa alosa. Next base: position 21,153,334 of record NC_063195.1, on the reverse strand, counting down.
TTTTTCCTACTGGTCGGGATTGAACTGGCAACCCTTCGGTTCCAAGCCCAAAGCCCTAACCAGTAGGTAGGCCACAGCTGCCCCAAATAAGGAATAAGTTTGTGTCATTTGTTAAGGGTAATAATGCTTTAAAACTGCTTTGGAATTACAGAGTACTGCCGACATGCATTGTAGAGGAAGACACATGCCTATTGTCATTTTACTGATGATCCTGCCTCACTGTAAGTAATACAGTAGGGCTTTAACTAATGATTATTCTCATAGTTGATTAATCTGTTGTCTGTTTTCTTGATTAATAGATTAGTTGTTTTTGATAAAATGCCAGAACATTTTGAAATTTCCCAAAAGCCCAAGACTATGTCCTCAAATGGCTTGTTTTGAAAGATATTTAAGAAGCTACAATCAAATAATTTTGAGGTGTTTTCCCTAAAAATGGATGGACAAAAACGGATTACCCAATAACCACAATAATTGTCAATTAAATTAACAGTTGGCAACAATCAGTTAATTTCTGTACCTTTAAGTGACCACATCTGTACTGGAAATGTGAGAAAATGAATTGGTAGTGTTAGGATATACATAAGGTTGGTTAAACCTGGTAAAATGTCAAGACAAAGAATTAAAGAATTAATGCCTACCTCAAATCCACAATTAGATTTTTTGAACCGAATAATATAATGGTATGAATTGTATTTAGCCATGAATTGTATATCATAGCCTATAGTGTTGATAGGCTATAGTTATATGTTTACAATATTGAAGTAGTTACTATAGGCTGCTATAGCCTATCCCTGAAAACAATGGAATCAGATTGCAATACTAATGAAACAGGAATGATCAAAGACAATATTAGAAAATTTAAGGACAATGACATCAAATGTATATGAAAAAGTGTCACCCAATAATAATAATATATATACTGTACACCAATGATTCACATAAAAGTGAAGGCTGGTCGTAATCCTGAATCCTAATGTATCCTGTTGATAGTATCATGATATCTTTGTATGTGTCACTATTTATGGGTCGTGTGAGTGTGATGTAAGTGTCAGCTGGATCTTCAACAGCTGCTTGTCAGTCTGGGCCTCCTGGACCACGTGGACCTGCTGGACTTCCTGGATTTCCTGGACCACGTGGACCTTCTGGACCATCTGGAGCTCCTGGAATGCATGGAAAGGATGGACCAATCGGACCTCCTGGAATGACTGGACCACATGGATATCCTGGAGCACCTGGAGCAGATGGACCTCCTGGTGTACCTTGTTCTGGTGAACAATATCTTTACTTGAGTTGTTTTCTATGAACATGAATTGTTGTTTATATGCAAAATCAACTTAGTTGAGGCATAAAGACCCCTGGATATCTTCATTAAATAATTAAACTTTTGAACTAGCTGATTGCCTTATTAGCTTGCTTGCCAGGCACTACAGCCAAACGGCTTGCCGTCCATGCCCCGAGCATACGCGTAGCCACGGGCGGGTCTGGACGGGCCTAGGCCCGTCTACTTGTCAGTCTTGCCCAATTAGAGGGCTTTCCTTAGTTTACGTTCACCATCTGAAAAAGACGTGCAAGTCAACACTGCGTTGAGAGCTCAAGAATCAGTCATATCACGAACAGCCGGCAGCTCTGTTTAAGTATAAGTATTAATAGTAATCATATTCCACTTTTTATGTCATAAATGTTGCATGCAGGCTTTGCAGTAGGATTGTCCAATGGTCAAGCTGTTGCTTCAATTTGTGTTTTAATTTATGCGACACACCAATGCTGAGTTCATGCAGTTTAGCGTACGTTTAAAATGTTTAGCCGACTGCTTAATTTGTCGTTTTTGTTCAATAAATTCCACTTTTCATGTCATGAATGTAACCTGCCTATGATAAGGCTTTGCAGTTGTCCAATATGGTCAATCTATTGTGTAAATTGTGTTTCATGTGACGCGTGAAGCTACATTCATGCGTTGTTTTGCTCCAGTTGAAAATGTTCCTGCGTAATTTCTCAGCTGTGATCAAATGCGTTCAATAAATTCCAAAATTATGTCATAAATATAACATGCCTATGATTACTGTTTGTATGGTGTAGGCTATCTCATAAGCCTCTCTTTTGTTCAATCAAATTGGCTTTTACCACCCGTTATTTTCTGTGCCCACCCATTTGAACATTTCTGGCTGCGCTACTGGTCCTGAGGCGAAATTTGGCGGAATTTGAAAAGTGTTTCACTGTGTGGAAACCTTAGGAAGAGCATGTCATAACTTACCATAACTTAAAAGGGTGTGGCCGTGTGTAACTGTCGGTGTATTTCTGTGTCTTTGTATGTGTATTTTTCTGTGTAGTAGATCAAACTGGACTTGCATTGATTGCCACGGGAGGGTGTGTTCTTGCAATTCTGGATGGTGTTATCCTGGCTGCCGTTGTTTTGTTCATAATGAGGAATATGTAAGTGCCGGCTACAGCTTTGCATACTGTAGCTTGCGAAAGGTTTTAATTGATTTGAGTAATTTTACATAAAGTGGATTGAATTTATACATTTAATGAAAAAAAAAAAAAAAAATTGGTCAGTTTCTCATAAAGACTAACTACTACAGCTCTGGAAAAAAATTAAGAGGATTGCGGTCTCTTAATTTTGAATATGACTGTCATTCAACATGACATCAGAAAAATGTGCAGTGGTCTCTTAATTATTGTCCAGAGCTGTATACAGTAGGTATACAACTGTAGTTTTAACAAAGAGGTTAACCACAGACATTTACCATTTGATAACTTCCATGATTTGTTTATTTTTACAGGGGAAATGCAGCAGCCAGAGACTCAGGAGCAAAGAGGCCTGACGTGGACCCTCCTGATGATACATACACAGCTCTGAATCCCAGGACAACAACATCTGATTATGAAAATATTGATGTAAGTCCATCACATAAGCAGGGGACTGATGGGTTGACATCACTTTCACATTACTGTATGTAATTTTCTTTACTAAAGCTGGTATATTAATTAGGTTTCCTGTTTTTGTAGCATTTTAGGAATTTACCCAGTGCCCCTGGCCGAAGACCTAGATGAAACGTGCGCCTCTGCAAACTCCAGCTCATGTTGAACCAACTCCATACTCCTCCAGATAGCAACCGACAGGGGACAGTGTTTTACAAACACAGACATAGGCACACATGTCTGTGTGTGTGTGTGTGTGTGTGTGTGTGTGTGTGTGTGTGTGTGTGTGTGAAGGGTCCAAGCAGTGTTGCATTCACCTGCATCTTTGCTTCAATTTTCTTCTGCTGTAAAAATTTAAACTTTTCTTACATGTTGAAATGTTCATGTTTATTTTATGTTCATGTTCAAACAATTCAAAGTGAAAGTAAAAGAAAACTAGTCTGAGGCATTTTCCTTCTCCCAAACTTGGTGTATATAAGCTGCTGAGAAACACTCTGCATTAGGGCTGTCAAAATAAGTGATTAATTTCAATTAATTAAAGCAACACCAAAAAAGCTTTCCCTCTGTCGCACGCACGCTATTTGTTTATCCAGCACCGGCTTTGCAAATAACAATGTCCACAGACAAGGTAGAATATTTTGCATGACTTATAAAAATACGATGTATTGCGACATCAGATGCAAGTCAAATTTGTAGTTTCTTATGTCTCATTCCATCGAACTACAGATCCGCTACCCGATCTAGCAAACTTACATAGTGCGGTTATAGCCGATTGAGGGCCGCGAAGCGAATGCAGAATTGCCGTTCACCCTGTTATGAGTTGATGAACCACTGAAACGATTTTGGAAACATTATTTTAAGGTATAAAAAAAACTCTTTGGTGTTGCTTTAATTTGAGAAAAAATGGGCCGTTCTAGTCAGTAATCATTAGACTGTAAAATGAAGGAGACAGAAGAAAATGTGCTGCCTAGATCATTGATTGATTGATTGATTGATTGATTTTACTTTTAAAAAACGGCCTGATGGTGTTGATAAAAATAAAGTCCTCTGCAATGTCTGCAGCAAGGAATTTGCATATCACCAGAGTTCGTCAACTCTAAAGTCGCACATCAAATTCAATGCAAAGAAATAGTGTTGACATTGAGGGGAGTGTTAATTTATTTTCATTGTGTCCCCTAGGTTATATCTGTGGCCTGAAATGCCCTGTATGTGAAAAAAAAATCCTCAGCATATTAGGTCATATCATAGATTATTATGGCCATTATTTGAACAGCATTACAACACAGATGGACAAGGACCAGTACATGAAATAAAATACAGTGCAAGATCACTACATGGAGAGGCCAACTCTCACTCCCAGTGGCCCCTCCCCACAGACCTGTTAAAAAAAAGGTTATATCTAAGTTCTACCATTGTAGGCCTATATAATGTTATTAATTGAATAATTTCAAAGTTTCTACGCTGGTCTTCGGGGACCATGTTTAAGATGCATATTAAGTTATGCAGAAAAACCTGACTTCATCATCTACATCCATGTTATTTTTATATCTCTAGTACATGCACACTGCACTCTGGGAAATGTAAGCCCTTTTTGAGTTACTATCGTTCCTTTGCACTCCATTTGCACGTTCATGTGGAGGGTCCACCATAGTAGAGGCCATCTGAAACTAACTTAAAACTGCAGTTGGCAAGATTTTTTTGATCATATTCACTGAAACAAACACTATGCTCCATCAGAACAGCATAAATCAGCTGGTTTTAGAAAATAACCCGCACTTCTACCTCCACCTGGAGCCTGTTATTTGTTTTGCAAAAATCCACAGCTCCCAGTTCTTCTGGACCAACCAGAGCAGGGCTGTGTGAGATCTGACTGCCAATCACAGTCTGGTGCAGTCTGGTGCGCACTAAAGAGCACAAACTCGATAAGAGGGTGCTCGGCATAGATATACATAATAAAGGCTAGATGTCTTATGGCGGAGTCTAACGGCATCACCGGCGACCATCTTGTCACAGGCAAGCTATCTGGTGGGCTCTGTGGTAAGGTGAGTGATCTGCACGAACACAAATACTCTTATCTCGCTGAAATCTTGACGGATTTACAAACGGTTTGGTTTCTTACAAACACTATTAACGTAGCTATAATCTGGATGCTTGAACATTTCTAAGTTATAACTTTTCATTAGTATGCAGTGTCATAACTACATCTCCGATGTTTATAACAAACCAAACCGTCTGAAAATAAGTAGAAAATTGAGCAAGTTATTGTTATTTATGCACCATTGAAACACAATGTTATGAGTTAGTGAGCTGACTGTGGCAAGATGCCGCGAGGTACGGACGTCGACCTCCATTGGCCAGCAACGTGGACGAGACATCTAGCCTTTATTATATATATCTATGGTGCTCGGTGGTAGTGGGGGAGGGACATGCATGAACATTCAAAATGTTGGCTAAGTCCCCTCAATCTGTCAGACTTGCCAACTGCAGCTTTAAATAAGCTTTTGACTAGTGACCATGTGTTTTAGACTGACACGATAATAGGGCCCTAAATCCATCTTACCTGTTGCCTTTCACCATCCACTTATTTAACTGCTGTCGCATCCCTTGACATGCCATCTCCTTTTTCCTCTTTCTGTTTCTTTTTTTAGCCCTCGACAGCTTTTTGCTTTATCCATCTTTTAGACAACAACTCACTACTCATACCTGCTCACTCAGCGCTCACAGCGCCCTTGCTCCCTCTTCTATGTCAAAATTATATGGTGGAATCTATGAGATAGGGCGCCTGTTCATCCTCTAAAATGTTATATAACATTGAGGAAATGCAGAAATTATTTAGAAACGCACAACAGCAGCGACATATAGAAAATACCAAAAAAATAATTATTTATTATTTATTTATTTTTTTAATTATTATTTTTACCATTGCTTTGGTGCTGCGCCCATATGCGCCGCAAATAACTCTTACCCACTGGCCCTGGGCTCTCATTGTCCAATGTGGTCTCCTCGCAAGTGCACTGACACTGTGCTACACTTCTAGCAGACTTGCAAATTGGCTAAATATCTTCAGTGATATCAATTCTTTACATGAGGTAAAAGTATTTGGTTCGACCACAGACAAAATACAGCTCTTTGCCGGTGTTGCTCTAAACAAATTGCACGAGCCTTTCGTTATAGTTTTCAAATGTTTTTGCCGTTTCCTACAGTGCCATATTGTATGTTAGCTGCTAGCACATTTCAAAAGTTAACTAGTATTACCTGGTCAAAATGGGATCAACCTGCTGCACATAAAAAATAAAGAGGAAATCCCATCCTGATCGCCAAAACTTGTCTTGTATATACAAAAAATGCAATATACTGAGCAAGGTTCTTTTAGATATCCTCTTTAATTGGCTAACCAAGGTAACATACATCACTTATGATTCACCAAACTTCACTCTTCACAGCATCACTCTTCACAACACTTCTGGAGTTTACACAATTTCCATAGCCAATCATTACATCACATGAAATCTAATATAAAACATATATGTTAATACAAAATTAAAACACATTTTGATTGTGTCAGTATCTCCATACACTACACAAATATAAGCACAAAGAAAACATATGAAATAATATTGCATGTATTCAATAAATGTCTATTACACACACTGAAGTACATTTGCAATATCCACAATATATAACGCACTGTTACATACATCATATTGAATTCACTGTATTTACATGGCAACTGAATACAAAAGGCAACATAAAGGATTGCAAGTACATCAAATCTAATGCAAACAGCTAAAAATAATGATCCCTATTCACCCGTTCATCCAAACTCATGAATGCATGCAATGTTATAAATGAAATATTCCTTCTAGTTCTATAGCTGCAGGTTGGCCCTGTGTTGGCACTGCAGATGCACAGATGGTCAGGTCACTAATGAGGTCATCAGGCACTGACTGTGGTCCTTTGTGTTCAGCGTCTGGGTTTGTTTATGGTGCTGTAGATCACAGCATCCTCCTCTGCTCTGTAAGAAAGAGAGAGAGAGAGAGAGAGAGAAAGAGAGAGAGAGAGAGAGAGAGAGAGAGAGAACACACACAGTGGATTTAGCCTTCAGGATTAAAAGCAGCCATAGTCTTGCTGTGATCCTGTTTTAGGGATGAGCTCATTATAAACAAATATGCCTTGCAGCTATACCCAAAGAGCACGGTTATCACCAATAAAGGCAAAAAACAATTTATGCATGGAAGATGGAAAACAACAACAACAAAAAAACACAGCTGACACTTCACCAGAGACATATAAGCTGGCTAAAGAGTGTTCCGTGCATAAACCAAATTCAGTGTTTCTATAATGTTCCTCCATTCTCCACAGCCAGCAGGTGGCAGTGAGTAGCTCTGTGCTAAACGCTGTAGTGTGGGTTCAGCAGAAGTGTACTTACATACTGGCACCACTAGAGGGACTAAGGACGTTCACTGAAGCCTCCTCCCCAGCTGTAGAGTCCGGGACGCCATCCTTGTTTTTGGTCTTGAACTGGACACTGGCGTACGCTACGTCATCTTGATCTACTGAGTCCACTCTGTGTTGTTGGTCAGAGGTCCTGGTCACTGCAGAGACGTTGTAGACGAGACTGGAGTCTCCCTGCTGAGTGTGGAGAGAAACTAGAGTGCTGAGGAAAGGTTGATGTGACATAGACAAGATTAAACATCACTGATATCATCACATAGGAAGACAGATGCCACATAAAGACTGATAATAATTAAATGCCACTGATAAATGCCACTGATATAACATAGGAAGGCAGATGCCCAGACAAGATTAAATAGACAAGATTAAATGCAAGATTAAATGCCACTGATATCATCACATAGGAAGGCAGATGCCACATAGACAAGATTAAACATCACTGATATTATCACATAGACAAGATTAAACATGACTGATATCATAACACATATTAATGACATTCCTCTGGACAGTCCTCACAACAGGAAGCCTTTTCTGTGTACGACTGACTAACCTGCTCAGTGTCCTGCATTCCTTCTCTCTGCATGCTCATCCCTCTGTCATCTGATGTCTGTCTTCCTGTGCCCTCCGTGGATGTCTTCCTCTTCCTTCTATGAAGTTACATCACCCAACACACACACACACACACACACACACACATTAATGGACAACATTCTGTACTAAATGTTAACCACAGTGGGAAATGTGTTATTATGAATGTTTAGGAGTTTAAAACACTGAGTTGCACCTAAAACAAACAATCCCAGTCACCATGGTAAAAGTCACAGCCAGTACAACTCCCACCGCTATGAGAAGAAATCTATTCAGTGGTGTTGCACCAGCTGCAGGAAATACAAACACAAAGACAAAAGGTCAAATCAATCAATCATCACAAATCAACTGATCAACTACTCTATCAAAAAACAGTGTTTACTGACACTATGTGTACAGTACACAGACTACATTTTTGAAAACATTGTTATGTATGTAAAACAAAACAATTTACAATTAAAAAGCGCTTTGTTACACCATACCTATCACATTGACTTCTAGCCCAGTAGAGTTCTGGGAGCTCACTTCATTGTGTACCTGACAGTAAACTCCACCATTACCAGAGGCTAACGTTACTGTGAGGGTCAGATGTGCCCCTTTGCTTCTAAATTAAGCGGCCGTAGCCTAGGTTACGCTGATTTTAGAACAGATAAGGGGCGTAGGTGTTCTAAAATCAGTGAAACCTACTGTACTGACTCGAGTGGCTTATTGCTTTTTTTAAACAGTTACTATCTGGCAAGATTTCATAAAATAAAGGCACAGCAACAATAAATATAACGATTTATTTATAGATAATCGTTCTTCCGCCAAAAAAACTGTCTATCTGAATGGTTGCCAAGCAACGTCGAGATGCAGCTACTTTAACTTTTGTATGAAGTTATGGTAGCGCAGTAATATAGAATGAAATGCGGTCAAGGTGTATGTTTATGCTGCATTTTACAATGGCATCAAATGCGAATCAGCAATCATAATCAAGGACCGGAACTACCCGTTTTAGAATAAGGATTTGTTCCCATTGCTCTTGTACCAGGTGTATTTAGACACAGGTGGTTTCACATCACTGCTGCAGGTGAGATTCACTGAACTGTCCTCCGCTATGTTACCAGAGGGACTGACCCATGCTGCGGTGTTTCTTGGGGCATTTGTTTCAACAATAAAAAACTTTATTACACACTATTGAGTAATTCTGAGTTTGCCGTTATTTTTTTATTACAAAACAGAAAGCAACATGAAAAGCACTTCTGTTCAGATGCAAGTTCATGTTCAAGTAGATTATTGTCATATAGTCATAAAAGGAAAAGTAATGAAAAACAGAGAGCAGTGCTATCAGAAGATACGAGAAGTCATGAGTGTATCTTGTATACTTACACTGGACACTGAGGGTCACTTCAGGTGAGGGGTATTTTTTATTTCCTTCAGCACAGGAGTAATTGCCTGCATCATCACTGTTGACTGGGTCTAGGATCAGATCTCTGGATGTGTGTTGGGTAAGAGGTGCTCTGTTCTGGAACCAGGTGTAGGTGATGTTGTTTGCAGGACAGGTGGAGTTGCAGGTCAGGGATACAGTTCCTCCTTCTGTTACTGCAGCAGAACTCATCATGACCTGCAGAGCTGAAGGGAACAGAACATTATTTCTCATCAACACCAACATGAGTTTATTCATCCATGAGTTAGAAAAGCCGTAACTTACATGAAACCAACAGAGTAACACCAGGGCTTCCAGACATGTTTCCTCAGGAACAGAACATTATTTCTCATCAACACCAACATGAGTTTATGAACACATTAGATTATAGGAACTTACATGAAACCAAAAGAGTAACACCAGGGCTTCCAGACATGTTTCCTCTGGGATCATTTGTTATAAACTGGAACTGATATTCTCCTGAGTCACTCTCTCTCACACTTTCTATTTTCAGTCCACACTCATTCCTGGTGTTCCCAAGATATGTGACACGATTCTTATATGCCCCCGTATTCTTTAAATCCTCCACAGACCCTTGTTTATGCCAGAAAGTTTTAGTCACTGTCACATTATTTGGATACGAGTAGGAGCAGCTCATGTCCACTGATGACCCCTCCACAGCACAGATACTCTGAGGAGTATTATAGGTCACACTCCAGCAACCCAGAACACCTGAAATGAAAGTGAACATTGAGATGACTAGTCCTCCATAATTATTTTTTAATTTAGATATTTGTTGGTATAATGAAGTGCTATGAAGAGTAATCTTGACATTCTTATATATCTTGTATACTTTATTAATATTGGTTATTTGTGAGCTAAAGCCTTAAGCCTAAATTTCCCTCTCCAGGCAATTCAAGTAAAATTGTCTCAGTTGAAGCATATTTTATCTATCAGACTTACTGTACAAACAGCTATACCAGATAGTAAGTAGAAATCCAATGTAATGAGGCACTAGGTAATATCCATAGGGGTGTACAGTGAGTGAAATAGTTATGGAGTTTACTTACACACTGAATAAGAGGGATGATCCTCAAGTCCTTTTATAGCACAGGAGTAACTGCCTGCATCTATCTCACTCACTGAGGTCAGAGTCAGGGTGTTGCCCCTGATAATAGGTCGGCTGGAAAGAGGTTTGGACCAGGTGAAGGTGGGGTTGGTACTCAGAGGGCAGGTAGTGCTGCAGGTCAGTGTCAATGTCTGTCCCTTTGTCACCCAGGCAGGACTCATAGCTACCTGCAGAGCTGAAAAGAATGAGACTGTTAATTATTCAGGTTTCACAAATATTCAATTATTTCCTCTTTTCAGTGGAATTATTGCATTACCTGCAACAGAGAGAGTAAAGGCTGATTTAGAAGTCCATTTCCCAACTGATGTATTAGTAATAAATCTGAACTTATATTCTCCAGCATCACTGTGTCTCACATCTGTTATTCTCAGGGTGCAGTTGTTATGATTATCACCCAGATACGTCAGACGTCCCTGATGAGGAGCGCTGCTGAAATCCACTAATTTGTCTTGTATCAACCAGAGAGTTGTTTCAACTTTGTTATCACTGGGATATGTGTAGGAGCATCCTATATCTACTGATGAACCCAGAGGGACACATTTTCCTTCAGTGGTAAAGTCGACCCTCCAGACAGGCACTCCAGAAGCACCTGTGCACAATGGAAATGGCTTCGTTCAGGCAACACAAACTGTATGGAATCCACATTTGTAATATTTATGTGAGGAGACAATTCTCTATCAGTGCTGCTCTTGGATCTGAAACAGAAACCACTGTAAAGCTAATTGTGATATTTGACCATAATAGTTGAACCATGTGCACCAGTGAACTGACGTGAGCATTGGGCATGGCTACAGATGGCATTCATTTTACATGATGTTTGTGTCCAATGTCATCCATGAGGGTTACTCCTAGTGTAGGTATGGGAAACATACTGTAACATCATTTTATTCATCTCTTTATACTCAATTGATTTGTCCAGTCATGCTACTCTAAATGTGTGCAAGGAAAATATGCAAAGTTGTGCTTCAGATATGGTGAAGTGCAAAGCATGAGCTAAACTGAATAAGAGGAAGCTGAACCCAACCACGGCCCTACAGAGTTTTCCACTGAGGGTCACTTGAAGTGAAGACAGGGTGCATGATGGGTCTAATGAAATGTGTCTAACCTGGACAGAAGAGTAGAAACACCATCACACCAATGCAGGCTGCATGTGAATACATGGCTGTGTCATCCTGCAGCCAAAGACAATTCAAAGTCAATCATTTTACAAATAAAATGCACATGAATGTTACCGACACAGTACAATTTACAGACAAGTTTACAATAAGATACTGAAAGCAAATCTTGTCATCAATCACTTAATAGCAAATCAATAATTCATAAGAGGGTGTTTTGTTGACCATGGCATTTAGAAAATGTTTTAGAGAGCTACTATAAAAGGAAATTATTTAATCAAACAAGGGATAAACACATGCCAAAGAAAGCACACAAACTTCAAAATCACTGTCATGTGTTTCAGTTTTCAAAAGTTGTGCATACTGGCTGAACCCAGCCATGGCCCTAGATAGTTTTCCACTGAGTCACTTGTCGTGAAAGCAGGGGGCATGATAAGCAACACTTGACATCAATCAATTAGTGACAAGTAAATAAATAATTAGAGCTCTTGTTTAAATTGCCCTAAAAACCACATTTCATGGAAAGAAAGAGTTACCGTAAAAGAAAATGACTGCATCAATATATGTTTATTGCATCTATAAACACATGCAAAAACTCAAAAGGTGTTTTTACTGGCTAAATGTTTCCTTCCTGCTTCTAACGGTTAAAGGCCTGAAGCGTCAATTATTCAAGGTCCTGAGAAATGCCCTGCAAGAGTAAAAATGTTCACAGAAAAGTAAGTGTCCAAAAACACTTAGACTTACCGGCTGAATATGGCTGTTGTAAGGACTTGCTGTGGCTTCAAATGATCATGACCATAATTATGGATGTGTCAATAACAGAGGAGGGGGATCTGGTGTGCTGTCAGCTAGTCTACACGACTTCCTCTTTTTTATGTGTAGGCCTGTGTTAACTAGCCGTTTATGTGTTCCTCATTAGTTAGGCCCTTTGTCAACCTCAGCAATACTACAAACACTTCAGCCCACAGGTGACCGACTGCTGGGGTGAACACCGTGAAATGATAAATGCTCTTTGAAATGATATCTATTTATACAAAGTGTCTCATTTGGATGCCACCTCAAACGTTTGAACCGTTGCACTTCAAACCATTGCATTTGCCCTGCAGATAGAGACAATTCCTCTATTGCAGGCCTTTGCTTTACTTATGCTTACTTAAACTAAAGTCCTTTTAGGCAAGTCCCTCCACTCAGAGGCCATATTGCAAAGCTTTTTTGGGTACTCATCGGGCATCCTATTCCTATAAATGCTCATGCGCAAGGCTTCACGACACCAACCTTGCTCCAACGGCGAGATCACAACACATGATTGGCACGATGTCTTCACAACACACCATATGATTGTCTCAATGTATTCACATCACACCACATGATTGGCTCAATGTATTCACATGTCAATGTTTTGCCGAGGAAGGGGTGGGATATGTGTTGACAACGGCGTTAGAAACTAGCCCCATCCATTTCTATAGAGGATTTATTGAGTGCTGTGTCTCCTCATTAGAAAGTCTCTGCTTATAATCACACATGTTGTGGATGTTTTCCATTCTCAGCGAAACTACACAAAGCTCAGACAGCAGGCCACAGGGAGGGACTAGTTGGAGTGAACAGCCTGAGATGATGAATTACATTTTATATACAAAATGCATCATTTTAATTCCTCTACACCAGTGGATCTCAAAGTGTGGGGCGGGCCCCACTAGTGGGGAATAGAGACATGACAGGTGGGGCAAGAGGAACATAATAATAAAAAGAATTGTGTCTATCTTTAATAATGCCTTTCTTTTTTGACAAGGAAGATCATAGATTCAAAACAAAACAGTCTCACACTGTATGTTGTTTTGAGACACACCCATGACTGGTTGTGACACAAATATAAATAGCACAGGCTTTATGGATAGATTTATTTTTTCTTCACACCCCCATCTGAAGTGTGTAGGTGTGTGTTCACTTCAGATCGTACACACTATCATTTCTATTCTTGCATTGTTCACTGCAAAATGATTTAGCAGGTCAACGTGAGCTGAGACTACTGGGGGAAATATACACTATGGTGTCTTTTTGTCCAGAAAGAGTTTTATGAAGTTTTATATTTAGAAACTGTAAGTCCAGATAAAAAGGGTACATAGAAACACACATACATACAGACATAGCAATTTTTTTTTGTATAATCAATGTTCAAGTTCCATATATCTCACAGGGAGTGCACGTTTCAGCTTGCTGTTAAAATACATGTAGAGGTTTCACCAAAATATGTAGCCATGGCCACAGAGGTTTAAAACTCCCGCCACACATTTTAGCCAAGCAAGCTTTAGTGGAATCCTGGTGTTTGCATACACATTCTCACATGCAAGCAGATTCCTTTTGCAGAGATTCACTCATTCAAAATATGAAAACACTGATTTTGCATTCCTTGCTCTTAAAGAGAATATTTACTCTCTCATTGGTTTAATGGATGTTAAGTGCAAATAACGGCCATGAATAATTAAGAAAAATAAGAACAACCCTTTTGGACCATGCGCTTGGTGCAACGACAGTTTTCACTGTTGTTAAGACAGCATAATTTGATTCAGACACGCCTGAAATGATCATGCACATCACACTTCAGACGTTGAGCTTAAACTGTTAAAATAGAGTCCTGTGTGTTCAATAATAATAATAATAATAATAATAATAATAATAAATAAAAATATTATACAAATAAAACATTTAGAAAAGTGCCTTTCAATTGATACCCAAGGACACTGTACAATTACAAGATCATACAGAGTATTCCATATTATTTCATTGTTCACTGCAAGCAGAAAGCAGAGGTTTTTAGCAGGTCAAGCATGACATGAGACAATTGGAGGGTCGTTCAGCCTCTGTCCAGAGGAGGGAGATGTTGTATATCTTCTATAGTTCTACCAGAAAGACTCAGTAGACAGAATAGAATCAGTTACGATTTAATTAGTAAAGGAACGGCTTGGATGCAAGCATGATAGAGTCCTGAATAGGTAACAGTCTTTGCCGTAGGCCCCGTCTCGGATCCGTCCAGCGATGAGAGAATCTCGTCTCCTGCCGATGGATGAAGGCAGGGGCGGGGAGCCTACCCCCCACGACGAGACGGGGACCAACTGGTGGCGGTGGCTGAAGGAAGATGTGGTAGGCAGACCGTGCCCGATGGACGTGGACTGCTGGCAGAGGTGGCTGGAGGGGAGGTGGAGGGGACGTGAAAGTCAGCGTACTGAGAAGCAAAAGCAGTGTTAGGTGGTACATATTTAAAGAGCCCACTGAATTCCTATAGGCTAGCGCTGATTGAATGAGTGAATGATCAGATTGCAGGGCTTTCCCGAAAGTAGACAAAGCTAAGATTGGCTCCGTGTAAGCATGGGAGGAGTAAGCTACACTACGAGTCTTCCTAGTAGAACTTTCGCTGAAGCTATCATTGCAAACCCTGAAAGGGGGCACACAGTCTCTTAACATTCTCTTGCCCTCATGCGTATATTTTATTCAGCGTGTACTGAAGTCAATGCTAATAGTACTGAATGGTATGCAATGGTGCAATGGAAGTGTCCACAAAACCAGAGACAAAGCTTAACTGTCATCTTTCTGAGAACCTTTTAATGACCGTTGTCCAGAAAAGTTGGAAATTTAATTAAGTGAACAATTCTTTACAAGTGCATTAATTGAACAATTATTTACAAGTGCATCTTTACTCCAGTGCATTATGAAATCAGGGCACATGTTTGCAAAGTCATACAATACGTTTCACACTGGTGAGTCATAGTCATCTTCATTAGGATTCATATTATTTACACATTTCCAGACTCAAATTGAGCTTCAGATTTTAATCCTTAAAACAGCCTTAAAGGTAAGATCCGGAGTTAAAAACAACTTGTTTATTTATGGATGATAATGAGGTCAAACTTTCGCTGAGAGAAAAACTTACATTAATCGGATGAGTTTTGAGCTAGATCGTTGTTAACAAAATGGTTTATTGCCTGTAGCAGCGGGCATGGAGCCACATCAAAATAAATCATTATTTTCAAACCACTGACAAGGCTTTTTTACTGATTAGTAAAAAATACTGTACCTACAAGGGATATTGTGTTCTGCTCTGTAAATGTAAGTCATGCGTGACGTGTTGGGGCATGGAGGAGCCATGCTGCAGTGTACACTAAAATTCAGTCAGTGTGTGTGTGCGTGTGTCTGTCTGTGTGTCTGTCTGTGCTGTATGTCTTTGTGTGTGTGTGTGTCTGTCTGTGTGTCTGTCTGTACTGTATGTCTGTGTGTGTGTGTGTGTGTCTGTCTGTCTGTGTGTGTGTATCTGTCTGTGTGTCTGTCTGTACTGTATGTCTTTGTGTGTGTATGTGTGTCTGTCTGTACTGTGTGTCTGTGTGTGTGTGTGTGTCTGTCTGTCTGTGTGTCTGTCTGTACTGTATGTCTGTGTGTGTGTGTGTGTGTGTCTGTCTGTGTGTCTGTTTGTCTGTGTGTGTGTGTGTGTGTGTGTGTGTGTCTGTGTGTATGTCTGTCTGTCTGTGTTATTGTGTGTCATCAGCCATCATGGAAGTGGAAGAAAATATATACAATTTTAAGTTGAAAAAAATAATAAAATAAGGGTATCTCCCTGCTAGTAAACATACTTTACTTTACTTAATCCATAATTTTAACAACAACAACAACAAAAATATTTAAAGAACACTTTACGCACACACACGCACACACACTCTTACACACTCTCTCTCTCTCTCTCTCTCTCGCTCTCGCTCTCTCTCTCTCACACACACACACACACACACACACACACACAGACACACACACATACGGGCATGTGCGCCTGTGATGAGTGTGTGTGTTTGCAAAATACTGTCCCCTGTCGGCTGTCATCTGGAGGAGTATGGAGTTGACTGCACTTCAACATGAGCTGGAGTTTGCAGAGGCGCACGTTTCATCTAGGGCTTCGGCCACAAGCACTGGGTGGATTCCTAAAATGCTACAACAGGAAGTACGTAATCAATATACAGCTTTGAAAGTTTGAAAAAAACATGACAATGACATAATTTGTGAAATCGATGTCAATCCATTCAACTTGTCCACCTGTTTATGTTATCAAGAGTGTCATATTCAGGTGTTCTTGTCCTGGGATTCAGAGCTGTGTACGTGTCATCAGGAGGGTCCACATCAGGGCTCTGTGCTCCTGAGTCTCTCGCTGCTGCATTTCCCCTGTAAAAATAAACAAATCATGGAAGTTACTAAATGGCAAACGTCTTTGGTGTCTGATTTAAAAGTGCAGTCAGTGATTGTACGCAATGTTAAGCCCGTAAAAATGTTTTTCACATTCAGCAACAATCCGCTAGCTGCACATTCAGTGAGTATACTGTAAAAAAGAACTGGTCTCTATAGGCAGCCCAGGCTCCGAAAACTGGAAACAAACAAAGTGGGGGAAGCCTGTACCCTTAACAAATACAACACAATAGTTATACCTATAGGTAGTTAGTCTACATGAGAAACTGTCAAATTATGTTTTCCTTTTTCATTATATTTCTAAGTTTTTCCAAGTTACTCAAAATCAGATCCTCTGGAGCCATGCTTCCATTATGCTTCCATTATGCAACTAAACAACTGTATGTTTGTGTAATGCTGCAGCTGGTACTTACTTCTTCATCATGATGAAAACAAAAACAGCAACTAGGGCAGCAGCATCCAGAACTGCAAGAACACACCCTACTGTGGCAATCCATGTGTTCATTTTGATCTAGTACACAACAAATACACATACAAAGACAGAAATGCAAAGACACACAAAGACACACACAGACACACACACACACAATCACACAGTTATATTCATAGAAAATCAGTGTTGAGCAAGATGTTGTGTGTTGAACTAGAAAATGTAGTGTGCTAAGCTAAGGTAATTCTTAAAGGAACACACCACCGTTTTATTAAATTGGTTTATTCACCGTCTCCCCTAGTTAGATGTAAGTGATTAAAAGCATTTTTGTCTCTGTGCATGCAATGTTTTTATTGTTTCAGCACCCCCACTAGCTAAGCTTAGCATTGTGAATCTCTTGTCGCCGGAAGCATGTCGTGAGTAAAAGTGAGCCAACAAAAAACAATAATCCCTAATTACTTCTTGTGGCCTGCTTATTTATAAAGAGTAAATAGCAGTGTAGATTAAGACGAGGCGGTTTGCTAAGCAGGTATTGACTTGGGACTATATTGGAGCGAAGCACAGGTGAAGCACTGCTACTTGGGCTAACTGTGTATTCATGGGCATCGCAAAAACCTTTTCCCCAGTGAAAACGCCATCGTTCCGCATCATTCACGTCAGTTAATGTGGGAATCAAAGGTGGGAAATTGCGGCTAGGTTTTGCTAACAGAGTTTCCCAATTTCCCATATTTCCCAGTTAGGGGCTCGTCATGACTTTTGTTGTCATGTTGTAGTTCGTTTGTGGTCCATGTGGCCAACAATTTTAATGTTCGCTTTGGACAAATCCCAATAACTAGGAAATTTGCCATTTTTGTCACTTGAAAGCTGCATATCTTTCTTTCACAAGCGTCTTACACTATATTGTTAAGCAAATACAGTTGTTTATTTATTGTGAGCGTATGTTTTAGCCTTTGCTGTGGCATCCATGTTTTTCACACATTCCGACGACAAAGCACATGAACACTCGCGGTGGGAAAAACAACATAATCACGGGGGCGGTCCTTGTCATTCCCAGGTGCCATAGACCTTTGAAGTTCGCCGACAAAAAAGCTACCATCTTCGCCCATATAAGGAGATCCGGTATCTTGAGATCTTTCCTATGGGAAAATAAAATGGGTATTTGGAATTATCACACCTGTTAAACTCTCAAGGGGATGAAGAAATCAGAAATGCAAACGTTTTGCTCTACACACTTTTGTCCTCTGCCTTCGAGTGGATACTGTGATCTCCAGTAGGCTACGTGAAGGCAGCACACTTTGATTTTTGTCACCCCAGATGCGAACTTCTGGGTACCCAGATTACCCCTAACATGCAATGCAACTTGCCATTAAGTTAGTTAGACAGTTAGTTCTGGGGTAGCAAAAATCTGCCTTCATGTAGGCCCTACCAGAGATCACAGTATCCACTCGAAGGCAGACGACAAAAGTGTGTTCAGGAAAACGTCTGCATTTCAGACTTTTTCATCCCCGCGAGAGTTTAACAGGTGCGATAATTCAAAATCCCCATGTAATTTTACCTGTAGGACATTCCCACCGAAGAAGTTAAAAAACAGACAGCTTGGGCAACATTGTACGTGCGAGACAAGACGTTTTTTTCTAGACACAGCAAGGTTCAGATAGCATATCAAAATTAATTAACATTCCGAGTAGAATTACTTAAAGGTATCCTCATTGACTGAAGCCTGATTGTTCCTGAGTTCCTCACTCAAAAAGCTTCTTGCAAATAATACAAATGTAGAAAACACACTCTGTTTAACTACCAGAATTCAAACCTCGATCAGAACAGGTGCACAATCCTGGACGGCCAGGCTCTCCATCATTTCCTGGTATACTTGGGATTCCAGGAGTTCCTGCAAAACCAGGGAGACCACGTGGTCCAGGAGGTCCAGCAGGACCAGGGAATCCATCAAGTCCAGGGAGACCACGAGATCCAGGAAATCCAGGTGGTCCATCAAGTCCAGGGAGACCACGAGATCCAGGAAATCCAGGTGGTCCAAGAAATCCAGGTGGTACAGCAGGACCAGGGAGTCCATTAACTCCACAGTTAGATTCCACAATTGTATCTACTGTTAGACAATAATTATATCGACAGTACGATAACTTTAAAAGACAGGCAGAAAACTGTGGTTAAGGTATTTCACATCCTCAAATTTTGTCACACTCTTCTAGTAAAGGTGTGGGCACATGAAAACATACAATTTTGTATCCCTTTATACTCAGTTTAACCATGCTTCTCTAAATGAATGCAGGAAAATATAATCCATCGCACAGAATGATTTTTGTAGCACGTGCAACAGGTACAGCCCTGCCCTGGATACGTCTCTCAAAGTGCGCTTTAAAACATTTGGTTTAAATGGAGATGTAGATCATCACGGGTACGTTAATAAATCTACATTGTGACATGCAGTCTAGTCAATTACGTCGTCTCAGCCCTAGCCATGCTTTTCCTTAACGTTACTTGAAACACCTTTGAAAATACAGGATTGAAGTAGCGTTGTTTGGGAATGTACGTCAGTTCAGATGCTTTTCGAGACTTTTTGTGGTCTTAATGCAACACTTTACAAAGCATTGACAGGGCCACCAAGGACTCTAAGCGAATCAACAGCAAAAAAAACTATTTAGCAAGCATGTCCCAGCCTGATTAGGATGCTTCATAGACAGGTTATCTTTCAGGTAGGGCTATATTTTCCATTAGAAAACCATCACATTAGTGAACGCGTTGTGGCTAACTTTAGCTCCTGTAGGCTAGTGTCAGAAAAGAATGAGATGACAGTTGAAAGATACAATTAGGTCAATTACAGTGCTGATATCAATTTGCTTGGTAACCACATTTATGGTTTTCTACAAATACACCAATAGCCTAATCAAATTGGCCTCCATCACTCAACCAATGTTAACCGTAGGCCTAACATTATTTTACCTAGGTCGTAGGCTATTGATATACGTAACTTGTATAAGATTAACGTACCTGCATTAAAAACCAATCTTGTCTGATAAACATTCTCAGATTTATTTCAGCTTCAAGAAGAAATGGGAATTACATTTCATGTGAAAATCATCCTACCTTATTAGACGCTCTCTGCGGTAAACTACAGTGTTGTCCTTGTAGGAAGCATCTATTGTCTTTCCAACCCACTTTAGATTAACTTCCAACAAAATTACGTCTCACTGCAACGATGCGCCATCTGGTGGACAAACGTCTACGTTACGCCAATACTGGAAATGCAGCCAAATAATAATGATGAATATTTGGTTTTCCTTTAATCCTACTGAATTTGTAATAATGTATTGGCCGTTCTAATTGCAGATACCAATAGTATGTGCGTGCCTGTTTGTGTGTGCGTGTATACTGTATATGTGTGCACCACCATCTACAGGCAAATGAGTGTACAGTCACTAAATGTACACATAACTTAATTTTTTTAGACCCCCCATGGATGAAATTCTACGAAACTTGGCATACCCCCAGAGAATGTCAGGTTAATCATACACATAAAATTTGGTGCAGTTCTGAACATCTTAACTGAAGAGAGGGGCGATTAAAGCAGAATGATATTGCATTTTCATTTTTTACGGGGGGGGGTGCAAATCACAAATGAGTGATTATGGGCTAGTTTGATGTGGGCCCTTGAGACATACCATAAACAATTCTTCATCCTCGGTGCCACGGTTCAGGTAGGTATTTAGGAAAAACTGCATTTTTTGGGGTTCGGGGGGCCCAGCACGGTGGGGGAGTGGCCCCGGGGACCAAACAAAAATTTTCCGTAAAAGTCTAGTGGGGCTACATACCCACCAAATTTCATGTGCCCCGGTGTTTCGGTGTCCCGGGTATTGTTGACCAAAAATTCAGGAAGTTGATGACCAAAAAAAAAAAAAAAAAACTTTGACAATCCCTATATGATTGCTTCGCTGGCTTCGCTAGCTGCGGTCATAATAATTAAGTGTGCAAGAGTGCAAAATGACAAATTACTGGAACACAGCCAACAACTTAATCTTATGCTCTGTCAAACCTCCAGTTAGGCTTTTGTATTAAATTTAGCTATAGACCAGCTAACTCAAACAAAGCCTGAACAATCCTTGACCATCAGACAAGCATGCCCTTCATAAAACTCACACAGACTCATGTTTTGTCATAAACAGTAAAAGGAACGATGAGCACTCATGAGATTACAGTTTTTTCTGAAACAAATTTCTAAAACTATTAATACTTATAGCTAAACCACTCACTCACAAAACTAAAAGCACAAACACTGCTTTGCACTCAGTTTGCAATTTTGTAACACACACTTTGCACAACTGTAGGTACAATCCACTGCACAGCACTTATTTTGCGGAACTGTAAACACAACTCACTGCTTTACACTCAATTTCCAAATGATCAACACACTCCTAGCAAAACTATACAAATGTATGGCTATTATTTACACTATTTTGCCAACGCTCTGGCACACTTTCTCATGTGAAATCTGTTTTAGATCATTAGTTCACTTTGCAATCAGCCTAAGAATTATAAATAAGACACATGTAATTTACAATGGGTACAATGGAGGGAGCAGGAAGACTGAGAAGAGTAAGAATTAGAGGAGGCTGAAGAATAGGACGTGGCACAAACACTGCTTTGGTATGAATGGTATGAATAAAAAGCACATCTGGCTTTTGCTTTCTCTGTGCACAAGGTAGACTATGTCAGTTTGATGTCATACTTTTGTCATATAGTTCTGTAAAAATACAGGGATCCAAACATCAAGTATCAGTGTTTATTTACGCACATCAATTATTCTGGTTTTAGAAATTGTGCTATATGAATCACGGTTGTGTTTAAGCATTCAGAGAAAACTGTAAGCAATCAGAAAAAACTGTAACAGCATGAAAGCATAAGAGGTCAACAGTTTAAGGGGAACAACAACTTTAAAAAGTAAAGAACATAAAATAGAATGATTAAAAGACATAAAAGACACAAAGTAGAGTAAATCAGAGAGTATAACAACTTCCGATTTCTGGAACACAACTTTGTGATTTATCACACCTCCAGTTACATGTAAGCTGTTGCGCTAAATTTAGCTATAGACCAGCTAACCCCAAAAATCTATGGCGGTTTCCTTGACAGGTTATTAGTGCTGTGACAAAACCTCTGTCCGCCTTTGATTATCTATCAGTACACAACCAGCATTTCCTTTCGTGAAACTCACACAGATTCTCATGTTTTAGCATAAACAGTCAAATACATTATTTGCGCTCTGATTAACAGAAAAAACTTTTGATCAGTTAATGAAAAACATCTGATAAGTTTGCTCTTAATTCTAGATTTTAAACTGGCTACAATTGGGGCAACTTCGATGTAATCCGAAAGTTGGTTCCAGAGCTGAACTGCATAGCAAATAAAAGCTGCTGAAAGAAGTTTAGTTCTAACAGTGGATTTTACAAACAAGTATTCTGGAATGTACAGCGGGGAAAATAAATATTGAACACATCAATATTTTTTTCAGTAAGTATACTTCCAGTGAGGCTATTTTTGCACGAAATTTTCACCAGACATTAGTATTAACTTAGGCAATCCACACATATAAAAAAATCCAAACATTAATGTTCATAAGTAGAGTTATGAGTAAAAAAGTGGAATGCCACAGGAAAAAAGTATTTAACACACCTACTGAAATTTCTTAAATACTTTGTGGAAAACCCGTTATTTGTAATGAGAGCTTCAAGGCATTTCCTCTATGACGAAACTAATCAGTCGCAGTATTCAGGTGTGATTTTGGCCCATTCTTTTAAACAGATAGTCTTTTAATATTGAAGATTCCAGGGGGTCCCTCTTGTAAATCCTGATCTTTAGGTAACTTCCAAAACTGTTCAATTGGATTTAAGTCAGGGCCTGAATTTCCTTTCTCTGAAACCAATTGAGAGTTTCCTTTGCTGAATGCTTTGGATCATTGTCCTGCTGGAAGGTCTAGCCATGTTTCATCCTCATTGTTCTGGTGGATGGCAAGATTCTCCCAGAAAAAATGGCTCCATTCATCATTTCTTCAACTGTATGAAGTCTGCCAGTACCATGAGATGAAAAACAGCCCCACACCGTGATACCACCACCTCCAAACTTCACTGTTGGTATGGTATTTTTAGGGTGATGCACAGTGCCATTTCTCCTCCAAATATGGTGTGTAGTATGACATCCAAAGAGTTAAATGTTGCTCTCACCTTACCAGAATACATTCTCTCAGTATTTCATAGGCTTGTCCAAACATTGTGTAGCAAACTTTCAATGAGCTTCGACATGTTTTTCTTCAGTAATAGAGTCATGTGGGGTGAGTGTGCATAGAGGCCATGGCGGTGGAGTGCATTACCTTTGATTTTCTCTGTAACAATTGAACCTTGCTTGCTGAACGTGCTGCCTCCAAGTCTTTCTGGAGTGGTCCTTGGCTCTTAGGCTACACTTCTGACTATCCTTCTGACTTCCTGGTCAGAAATCTTGTGAGGAGATCCTGTGCATGGCCGATTGATGATGCAGTGATGTTCCTTCCACTTGCAGATAATGGCTCCAATACTGCTTACTGGATGATTCTGAAGTTTTGAAATGCATCTGTAACCAGTTCCATTGATATGTTTTGCAACAATAATGTTGCAAAGGTCTTGGAAGAGCTCTTTGCTTTTACCCATCATGACATGTTTCTTGTGTGACAACTTGCTAACGAAAAACCTTTTTATAGCTCATCAATAGGTACTAACCCAGCTTACATTAATTTGCACAGATAGGAGGGATAATTACTCTCTAACTACTTATAGATTCCAGCTCGTTCCTTGCCATTCCTTGCCTTTGTGTACTGTTTTTTCTTAGTGTGTTCAATACTTTTTCCCTGTGCCATTCCACTTTTTTACTCATAACTCTACTTAGGGACATTAATGTTTAGAATTTTTAATATGTGTGGATTACCTAAGTTAATAGTAATGTCTGTAGAAAATTTCATGCGAATAGCCTCTCTGGAAGTATACTTACTGAAAAAAATGTTAACGTGTTCAATACTTATTTTCTCCGCTGTATGTACTGCTGAAGCATGTCTGATTGGTAATTAGGTCTCATCCCATTTAGTTATTAATAAACAAGCATAAGTGTTCTAAAGCAAAGTTCTTTTAGGCAAGTCCCTCCACTCGCTTTTTGTGCACTCATCGGGCATACTATTCGGCATAATTGTGCGTGCGCAAGGCTTCACGACATCAACCTTGCTCCAGCGGCGAGTTCACAACACATGATTGGCACGATGTCTGCACAACACACCACATAATTGGCTCAATGTATTCACATTACACCGCATAATTGGCTCAATGTATTCACATGTCGACGTTTTGCCGAGGAAGGGGTGTGATATGTCTATCTCTACCACCGGTACGCTCAAGCCAATCCAAACTTTTCTCATCTGTTGTTCCTCGTTGGTGGAACACACTGCCAGTTCCTACAAGGGCAGGGACATCCTTTTCCACTTTCAAAAAACTCCTGAAGACCCAGCTCTTTAGAGAACATCTACTCTCATAGCAACACTTACAACAAGTCTTACTGATCCTAGCACTCACCAGCCGTTAAACTGACAAGTAACTGTTAAAATACAGCACTCACCGACGCACTTATTCTTACTGTACTCTAATGTGTTTTTTTTAAACTGTCCTAAAATTGTGAGAATTGTTCTAAAACTTACTGTTTACCATGTTGTTAGTCGCTTTGGTTAAAAAAACGTCAGGCAAATGTAATGTAATGTAATGTAATATGTGTAGACAACGGCCATATTGGCATTACAAACTAACCCCATGCATTACTATAGAGGATTTTTTGAGTGCTGTGAGCACTGAGTGCTGCATAACTGAGACATTTGTCTGTTTAAAGTCTGTGATGTACAGGAAGCCACTGCAGGGACTTGGCTGTTGAAGAGATGTGTCAGTCCTACCCCTAACCCTAGCCGCTGCATTTTGTATCATCTGAAGCTGTTTCATAGTATTTTTAGGAAGGCCTGTGAAAAGTCCATTGCAGTAATCAAACTTGCTGGAGATGAGAGCATGAATATGCTTTTCTAAATCGTGTTTTGACATTAGATTACATTAGGCTTGGGTTTGGCAATGTTTTTGATGAAATAATATCCTTTTATATAAACTCTCTTTCCATCAGACAACAAGGGATAAACACACACTTAATGGGCAGCCGTGGCCTACTGGTTAGCGCTTTGGACTTGTAACCGGAGGGTTGCTGGTTAGAACCCCGACCAGTAAGCACGGCTGAAGTGCCCTTGAGCAAGGCACCTAACCCCTCACTGCTCCCCGAGCGCCGCTGTTGTTGCAGGCAGCTCACTGCGCCAGGATTTGTGTGTGTTTCACCTCACTGTGTGTTCACTGTGTGGTGAGTGTGTTTCACTAATTCACGGATTGGGGTAAATGCAGAGACCAAAAACACACAGGTTTTTTCCATGTTTTTTTAAATTTCATCGGGCAAGACAGTGAGGTAAAGTAAGACAGGAATATAGTAGGAAAGATGCTGGACATGGGAAACTCCAGCCCATAATGAAAACAGAGTGCATAGGACATGTTTGCAAGGTCAGAAATCCGTGAAATTACCACGGGCCCCTTAACTCGAAATCTGTGGTGGCATCACGGAAACATCGAAAAATCTGTGAAGGGGACCAAAGTCCTTTTAGGCAAGTCCCTCCACTCGGCGGCCATATTGCAACGCTTTTTGGGCACTCATTGGGCATCCATTTCGGCAAAAATGCGTGTGAGCAAGGCTTCACGACACCAATCTTGCTCCAGCTGCGAGTTCACAACACATGATTGGCACGATGTCTTCACAACACACCATATGATTGGCTCAATGTATTCACATCACACCACATGATTGGCTTAATGTATTCACATGTTGACGTTTTGCCGAGGAAGGGGTGTGATATGTGTAGACAACGGCCATTACAAACTAGCCCCATGCATTTCTATGGAGGATTTTTTGAGTGCTGTGTCTCCACATTAGAAAGTCTCTGGGGGGCCACGGAAATAATGCAATGCAAGTCACAACCAGGCCTTTTCTCAACGGCATTTTCTCTCTTGTCTTTGTTGTCTTTTCTTCGGTGATCTGAAAAGTATAAACAACATTGTATTTCTACTATCCAGTACAAATCCTCATTTTCATGATTTCTTTCTGTTACTTTTTGGATCAGAGAGCTCAGCACATCATTAAATATGTGTGTAACAGGACAAGGTTCACGCCCTTTGAGGCGTGAGCCAATCAATGTGTAGGAGCGGCTATATAAATTGCAACTTTTATTTTGAAAGTTGACTTAATAACTGCACAACTTTGTTTTTCCACCTGACTCCTGCCTTCACCGCAGGATTCCTTGTGCTGTATTGGCCTCCTGACAGCTGTGCATACATCCAGTCAGTGACTTTCCTGGACTGCTGTCAGTCGCAGAACATGGGCCTCATAACCGACGACATCATCTGATTGATCTTGGCACACAAGGGAGCGGTAACATCAAGGCTACTTTGGTCCAAGTTCCGAATGCTGCTGTTTTGTCTGAAGTTTGGGTTTGGCCTACGATTCCCCTCGGCATCCGCTTGCATGTTCCAAGCCTTGCTGAGTTGGCCCATCAGCTGTGATTGGCCGATCTGACATGTTTATTATTTTTGTTTATTTGCTGTATGTTTGCCTGCGCGTTAATGCACACACGGGAGATGAACTGTACCACGGATATTGTCATTGTCCATTTTATTCTGTCTGAAGTGGTCTGTGTGTTGAGGGCTAACAGCCACTAGCAGTATAAGTTGTGGGTGTGAAATCCCCTTCAATTTCCTTCAATTGTCCTGCTGTGGTGAATCTGAGTATTTGGTGTTGACATGCTCACGTGTGGTGTGTCTTTAAGTGTGTTTGTACGTGTGTGACTGCGTGTATACATGTGTGTACAGGCCTTATAGGCCATTTATGTCAGTGCCTTAGTGGCAAAGGTTCTGACTGTCTGGAGAGAACTCATATCACTCCCTGTATGTTTTTAGTGATTGTTAATAAAGACAGTTTAGTTTTGGAAACACGCCTCTGGTTTTCTGTGACCATGAACCTGTCTTGCCTGGTTGGGCTTCACGTAACATATTAAATAGTCCAATTGATTGAATATTCTGAGGGAGGGCCTCAGATGACATAGTCAACATGTTGCAATCTAGAGCAAACCTACCACTTGCCACATGTGCACTATTCTTTTTTTTTTAAATAGCATACAATTATTTTCTATAATCAATTTAATTGCATGTTATTTCAATATCTGTGTTCAGCTCTGTTTTAAGGGGCTGACTTACTTTGGGCCCTGCAGCATTTGACCACCAGTATCACAGTCATCAGCAGATACTCAGATCAGCAGCAGTGAGCAGACCAGTCTGTACAGGATGGGGTCCTGGGCCCGTATTCACAAAGAATATTAAGCCTAAAAGTAGCTCCTAACCAGAGACTTTCTAATAAGGAGATAGCCTGGGTACGTCAGGCTAATGAGGAGACACAGCCCTCAAAAAATCCTCCATAGAAATGCATGGGGCTAGTTTGTAATGCCAATATGGCAGTTGGAGCAAGATTGGTGTCGTGAAGCCTTGCGCACGCGCATTTCTGCCAAAATAGATGCCCGATGAGTGCCCAAAAAGCGTTACAATATGGCCGCCGAGTGGAGGGACTTGCCTAAAAGGACTTTGCTTACGCCAGAGACTTTCTAATGTGGAGACACAGCACTCAAAAAATACTCCATAGAAATGCATGGGGCTAGTTTGTCATGCCAATATGGCCGTTGTCTACACATATCCCACCCCTTCCTCGGCAAAACGTCGACATGTGAATACATTGAGCCAATCATGTGGTGTGATGTGAATACATTGAGCCAATCATATGGTGTGTTGAAGAAAACATCGTGCCAATCATGTGTTGTGATCTCGCCGCTGGAGCAAGATTGGTGAAGCCTTGCGCACGCGCAGTTCGACCCAAAGACTGTGCCCGATGAGTGCCCATAAAACGTTGGTATATGGCCGCCGAGTGGAGGGACTTGCCTAAAAGGACATTGCTTACGCTCATCAATACCTCGCCTATGCAGACCTGGACTCGATCCCCATTTCGCACCCATATACATGAACTACGACGAACTACCTGGCTCAGCTATGTCTTATAATCTTTGCCCACAGTCAGCAATAGCCTAATAATCGTTGGGCAGCCGTGGTCTACTAGTTAGCGCTTTGGACTTGTAACCGGAGGGTTGCCGGTTCAAACCCCGACCAGTAGGCACGGTTAAAGTGCTCTTGAGCAAGGCACCTAACCCTTCACTGCTCCCTGAGCGCCGCTCAGGGCTCTCAAGTTTTGAAGTTTGCAAGGAGTGAGACTTTGTTTCTCAGGGGGGAGGGGGCGTGGCATTGACACAGTGCCACGCCCCCTCCCCCCTGATCGAAGTACATGAAAGTCCTACGTCTGCTTGAACTACTCGTGGCGCCACGCCCCCCCCCCGATCAACAGAGACCCACCCTCCCCATGTCCCATAGACCCAGCTTCATGAGAGCACAAATTCCATTATTTCAAACACACTGTTTTATTTATTCTAGAACCCTATAGTAAATAATAATAACATAAATTATAATAATAATTTCACCCAAATGGGCCCTTTGAACAGCAGTGGCTCATTCTGCTCTATAAACAAACAGAAAACAACCAAATGAGAAAAAGCACATTTAGCCCCAAAATGGTCTCTTGAACAGTGGTGGTTCTGTCCGTGTGTGTGTGTTTATGAGTGATGTTGTGTGTTGTAAGTGTTTGTGGCAGATTTTGATGCCTTGATGTAGGTCAATGGGTAGGTTTTGGTCATGGTGATTACGTAGGTGTGAATTTAAACAAATGTGCATATTGTGACGTAACTGACTGGGTCCTCAACCTGTGCCTTCAGGCGCATCAGGTTATGCAGACCAGCCTTTCTCAACTTCTTTGACCTGAGGCCCAGTCATGGCAGACTTTGGGGTCATAGGGCTCATCTACACGTACCCAACCCCACTCCTTCCCAATCGTCATTATCATTATCACAATCATTATTATGCCTATATTGTTATACATGCACTTTCACTTAAATGTTTTGTGCCATGCACATCAGAGGACTGCTTTACTAATGTAAGATATAATTAGTTTCATTGCTTTTGCATGGTTGCATGATGCTTGCATAAGAAAATAAATACTTCTCAAAACAGCAAGAATTATATGGGTGCTATTGTTTTGGGATGTTTCCCTCATGCAAGCATCATACATTGGTAGGAAATGGAGAAAAAAAATACATGTTTTTTTAATGAAGTTTAATTTGAATGCCTGAATGTAAGGATTCAGGAAACACAATACCAGCTTTTTTGGCGAACAGATAGGCGTAAATCACTGATCTGTTGATCTTTAACAGAGAAGGCTAGTTTTTGGCCACGTTATATTCAAATTTGACTATACAATACTCAGTGCTATACAGTGTATTATACAGTCTCTGCTCTGTTTCTATGGAAGTTCCAAAAATCAACGTTGTTCTATTAAGTGTCGTTAAACAATTAAATAGCATTCAACAGGTTGAAGCGGAGCTTTGATACCAACGTTATCGATTAGTTTCAGTTTCTCTCGCGCAGACGCCTGCATTGAATGAACGCTCATAGTCTACCACCACTTTGTTGTATGGCTCCATGTTTAATGACATCGATAGCAGAAACGTTTGTTTTCTTTTTTTGTCGGTCCGCGGTATCTTGATTAACTGCGCAGCAAATTATCAGACGAAGCACCGGGCCTAATTTCACTCCACGACTCCGCGGACCCACATCAAAACAAAACTATTTCCTGATTGGTTGAGAAATCCTATTTTCTGATTGGCCGAAAGGTTAGTAACTGAACAGCAGCTCTGAACTGAATGAGCGCACAGACAGCAACGTTGTGTGACACGTTTGTAAAATA
The DNA here is from genome assembly GCF_017589495.1 of Alosa alosa. Taxonomy (NCBI): domain Eukaryota; kingdom Metazoa; phylum Chordata; class Actinopteri; order Clupeiformes; family Clupeidae; genus Alosa; species Alosa alosa. Next base: position 21,123,077 of record NC_063195.1, on the reverse strand, counting down.
TAGCCCTTAGAAATTTCTGTGCGGGCAAGTTAATATTTTTTCGGAGTGAGAAATGCCATGTGTGGCGTGTGAGCGTGTGAAGTAATTGAAATGCGTGAGACTTGAGAGGTCTGGCGCCGCTGTTGTTGCAGGCAGCTCACTGTGCCAGCATTAGTGTGTGCTTCTGCTCACTGTGTGCTGAGTGTGTTTCACTAATTCACGGATTGGGATAAATGCAGAGACCAAATTTCCTTCATGGGATCAAAAGAGTATATATACTTATACTTACTTATACTTATTGTGAAATGGGACAACGAGTGACAAATCTTAACAAATACCCCCATATTTTAAGTACCATCTTTGATATGACAGTAGCCTACTCGGAATTTTCAGAAATGCGCACATAATTTGGAAATGAAAACTTTTACTATTATTCCTTTGTGTCTGGAGACGTAAATTGTCATCTAAATGGGATTCATGGTTGTGTGTTGTAACATTTTGGATACTTTACTGTTATGTTTGGAAGCAACTTCTTTATGAGCAAGATGCACTGCTGTATAAGTTCATTGATTAGTTAATTACCCACACACGCTGCCATGCAGTGATGCTTTTTAGGACAGCCATGCAACTGATTCTGTACAAATCACACACACAAAAAAATACACAAATCTGCTGTTTTTTTATGCTCAATTGCTAATGTCATATTACACTGTCAAAATGCCCTTTCATGGTCCTCTGCTGAATAGTCTTAAATAACAAATTGGCAGTATTCCATTGCTTGTGTCATTACATGCACAATCATGCATACACACACACACACATGTTGAACTAGGTGCCATGGTCTTTCTAGCATACGTGACCTGACAGGTCAGGTTGTATTGGAAGATGTACAGTGGTGGCGGTTCTTTCATTATAACGGCCACTTTACCAGATGTTTCACAAAGTATCTAAAAGCTTGAAACACAACAAATTCAGGGTATTAGAATAGGATTAGGATATTACTTAATGCGTTATTTTGTGTGTGTGTGAATGAGCTGAAGGGAGATATAAATGCAAGTGCTAAGCTCGCCAAATGGTCCTCAAATTAAAATACGTTAGACCGGCACATCCGGGAACTTGACTCGTGACAAACGTTCCCGCCCCTTTCGGGGGGAAAACAAACAACCCCTCTCATTAACTCCAACGCAAATTAGGGTCAATAAACGTAATTCGTACAGAAATCGCAGGAGTAAATAATAACAAAAAATACCACAAATCAATATGACCACTCAATACATAACCACTTTGCCGGTCGTTGACCGTGAAAGATACCTACAAAAGTTTAATGCAATTAATATAAAAACATGTCCCTACAGTCTCCCGAGTACGAAGTGGTGCAACAACGCCACTCAGTGACCAGAAGTGTCATACGGTCTTCTCTTCTT